>NW_028258351.1:8247803-8550833 GCF_053883595.1 Heterocephalus glaber | reverse complement strand
GGAGTGATGTATTTCAAGCCCTAAAGGAAAACAGCCTCCAACCCAGATTGATGTACCCTGCAAAACTATCTTTCAAAATTGATGGAGAAATAAGATGCTTTCATGATAAAGAGCACCTCAGGAACTTCATGAATACCAAACCAGCACTCCAAAAAACTTTTAGACAATACCCTAGGAAAAGACAATGAGGATCACAACCCCAGGAAACCCAGCAGAATGAATCCATTGGGTGTGACAAATTAAACGCAAAGGGGGAGAATCCAACAAAAAGAAAAAGTCATGACAAGGCTTTTAAAACTTTTGACTTCATCTCCCTAATGAGTGTATAATTCAATCTTATTATTGTACTGATTAGTATTTTTCTGATTCTAGAATTGCACACCATTCCTTGTGCTATACTGGCTATTTATCATCTTATGCCTACATTTTAATTGGGTTGTCTATTAATGAGCTCTAAGAATTCTTTATATATTCTGCTCATAGGTTATATGCATTGTAAATATGGTCTGTTTAAGGACTACTTTTCATTTTAATGATGTCATTTAAAGTTCTAAATTTTGATGGAATCTCATGAATTTTTTTTCTTTTATACATCATGGTTTTTGTATCCTAGGTAGTTCTTGCCTACCCTGAATTCATAAATATTTTCCCTTATAATTTCTTATTAAAGTTTTATACTTTTAGGCTTTCTTATTTAGGTTCATAGATCCCTTCACATTATTTTCATGTATGGAAAAAAAGGATTGAGGTTAATTTTTTATATACAGATACCAAGTGTTCTAGTGCCGTTTGCTGAAGACACTATCTCTTCCTCGGCTCTTGAATCGAGTTTATATTCTATAAAATGCTAATGTTAAATAATCTTTCAAAACTCAGTGGACCATTTATGTGTGGTTCTATTTCTAGATTCTCTGTTTTGTTCAAATGATCTATATGTCTTTCCTTACACCAACACTGCCTTGATTACTGTAGCTTTAGAAGAAGTCTTAAAATTGGGTGTTAAATGTTTTCCAACACTGTTTTGGTTTTTGTTTTTGGCTTTTCTGGGTCCTTCGTACTCCTACATAACTTTTAAATTTCAATATCCAGTTCTTCATTTATAGCAAGTATACACAGACCTGAATTTTTATATATGCCTTGTGTTTTCTAATCCTGCTAAATTCAAGTACAAGTTCTAGGGGTTCCTAGAGATTTCTTAGTATTTTCTCTGTAGATGATCATTTCATCTACATATAAAGATTTTGCTTCTGCCGTGCCAATCCTATCCTAGTTGTGTCATTTTACTGCCAGGCTATTTTGGTTTAGACCTATGTTTCAAAGTCTAATGGACAGATGAAGAGTAGGCATATCTGCCCTTGTTCCCCACTTTAGGGAGAAAGCATTGTATCGTCTCCATTCATAGAAGGAGTTTTTGTTGGAAGTATGGAGTACATGTCTTTGATCTGTTGAGAAGGTTCTGTTCTACTCCTAGTCTCCTGATAGCTTTTACCATGAACAGCTGTAGAATTTAGTCCAATACTCTTTCTCCAACTAGTGACAGGATCATATGGCTTTCTCCTTTCCTCTGTTAAAATGATGACTTTTGGGGGTGGATCTTCCAATGCTGAACCAACACTGCCATCCCTATAACAAAACCACTTTCTACATACTGCCAGATCTGACTTCTAAGAATTTGTTTTGTTAAACAAATTTCTATCTATGTTCATACTTTTTTCTTCTATTATCTTTATCCAGTTTTAGGATTAGCACAATGTTGATTTCCTGAAATGAGGGGAGAAGTGTTCCTTCTTTTTTCTGCTTTAATTGTTTGATATAATTTATCAGTTAAAATGTTTATGAGCCTGCTGTTGTCATATAGGTAGGTTTTCAAGCTAGGAATATACTTTCTTTAATAGGTGCTATTCAAATTTTATATTTCCTCCAGAGTTAGTTTCATTAATTTGTCTTCTAAGTTACTTCTTAGAAGTTGTCAAATTTATTTCAAAAAAGACTTTTGTAATATGCTTTCTATATCCTTTTAAATTCTGTAAAATCTGTGGTAATGTCTCCTAGATCTTAATATTATAATTTTAAAAATGTATAACTGATATTGTGTAACAGGAAGAAAAGGTCTAAAAGAGCAGGGGAATTGGGAGGGGTAGGGGAAGGGAAAAAAGGGAAAGGAAATAATATGAGAAGAGGAAAAAAATTGATACAAGGTCTTTGCAAATAGGGAAGGGTGGAGGGGGTGAAGGGAGGGCAAGGGAAGGGGAAAAAAAATAAGAACCAAGAGGCTCATGTAATGGTACAAGATCCCAATGATGAATGTAACTGTATTGTATACCTAAAATGTACCAATAAAGTTAATGGGGGGGGGAGAAACACTCAAAGACATAAAATTATCTGATTAAAATATTAAGAAAACACAATTCTTGCAAATATATTTATGCTTGGAATTGAATTCAAAATTGATGATATTACTGAACATTACTTGATGTAGAGATTCTAAGTTAAACTTCCCAAAGATTAAATAAAAACTCAGAAACGTGTAGATCTCATCAATTATCACTCCCTGTGTTGGTCTGAGTCCTCCAGGAAGCAGATGCTGAGCTGGAGTTAACAGTAAAATATTTGTGAGGAGAACACTAATTATAAAAGACAAAGGAGGAGGGACCAGAATGGGCAGACAAAGTTTTCTAAACACAATGGGGATCTGATCCTCTGAAAGAAAGTGGGAAGGAAGAAAAATAAGGCATGGAATGTCTCAGAGCATAAGGTAGATCATTTGGAATATGAATTCCAAGGGACTCGAGCAGATACTTATGAGTGGAGCAAAATCACCTGCTGGAGGAGTCCCATGGTGACCTGAAGCATCAGGTTCCTGTCCCCGCACCACACCCAGCCTCTGGTTTGGGAGCTGCCTTGGAAGGGACAGATCTTGGCTGAAAGGCTACTGCAGAAGCTCCCTAAGGCATTGCCACTGGAGAATGTAGCCTAACCACAGTCCTGGGTTCTGAATGCAAAGTCTTTCCCAGAGGGACATCCAAGCAACACTCCTCATGGCTTCCATGTCACCTCCCATCTCCTGTCAAGGTGGACCTTTGGAAATGAAAAGGCACAGCTTCTTAAGAGCACCAACTTCTAATCTGTTCTTGGCCTGAAGTGACCAACACCATGCCCAGCTAAAGTGTAGGAGAAATGCAATTAAACATTTTAAAGAGACAGATAAGTTTTTGTTTTTGAGACAAGAGCACTATGTAGCCCAGGCTGGCCTCAAACTCATGGCAATCCTCCTGCTTCAGTCTCCCAAGTGCTGGGACTACAGGTGTGCATCACCACACCTGGTGAAAGACAGATAATTGACCAACAATCAGTGGTAGAAATATGGATAATTTTTTAATTTTTGCTTTTCTTTATGTTCCAAATTTGAGGTGATGATTTATCTTTTTTACTGGAAAAGAATGTAAAATTAGTCTCAATAATCACACCTTTTTGATCCAAAATAGTATTCTCCAACAAATTGCTTCCAAGTAAGAGACAGAGAAACGGGCCAAGTTTAGGCTTTGAACTCACTAGACCTGAGCTTGAATCTTGGCCTCTGACTACTCCCCTGGCCATTGGGCAGCTCCTTTCCCCCTCTCAGTTTCTCATCTGGAAAGGAAGACATATACCCTCACTTCTTAGCATTGCTTTATGCACACATAAGCCCCTGAGTTCTATGCCAACACACAGTAAGAAACAAATCTATTTTGCCCATATCCAACATAGCTGCTAGAAATTTCTAAAAATCAAATCTACATTCAAAGGGCGGAGAGTGGTCACAGCTGAGGAAGTTCAAAATAATGACCTGGGCTGGATACATGACAGATACAGAAGGCTGAGGCAGGAAGATGGATAATTTGAGGCTAGCCTGGGAAACTTTGGGAGACCTTGTCTCAAAATTATTTTTTTAAATGGCTGAGGATGTATCTCAATGGTAGCATGTTCCTGGCTTCAGACCACAGTACCACAAAAATAAAATAATAATGACCTGGGAACGTCCCAAAAGTAAGTTCTAAGAAGCTCCTTGGCAGAGATTCCACTTTTAAGTATATTCCGAAAGCATTTAAAATTGAATTCCAACTTGGAATTTGAATTCTGAAGAATTGAAAACAGGGACTTAAACAGATATTTGCACACCAATTTTCTAGTACTGTTATTTACAGTGGTCAAAAGAAACAACCTAACTGGCCATCTATATATGACTAGAGAAAAACAAAATGTGATATATACACACAATAGAATATTATTCAGCCTTAAAAAGGTAATTGATTCAAACACACCCTACAACATGGATGAACCTTGGAGACAGTATGCTAAGAGAAATAAGCCAGAGACAAAGACAAATGGTGTATGCTTCCACTGACATGAGCCACTACAAGGTCAAATACATAGAGACAGAATGTTGGTTACGAGGACTGGGGAGGAGGGGAAGGACACGTACTGTCTAATGGGTAGAGTTTTGATGTGGGATGATGAGAGTTCTACATAGTGGTGATGGTTGCACTACAACGTGAATGCATTTCATGGCACTGAATTATACACTTTAAAATGTTCAAAATCAGGCCGGGGATTTAGCTCAGTGGTTTCGCCGCCTGCTGTGCAAGTGCAAGGACCCAAGTTCGATCCCCGGTACCAAAAAAACCACAAAAGTTCAAAATCATAAAATTTCACATGTAACAAAATTTTTAAAATAAAAATAATTTTGTAAAACCTCCTTGGCAGTGAATATTATTAGAAATACGTGCAGGAGGCAAAGCTGAGCTACCGGCAGGTGTTTCTCACATACAGAAGCAACATACAGCTTGTTCAATTCATTGCATTTTTCATAAATTTTAATTATAAAAGAAAACCATACTACAGAAAAATTTGAAAATAAAATACCTCATAGTCCCATGGTTTTTTTTAACAAGATTATTCTTAAGAGGGCTTGGGTATAGCTCAGAAGCTACCAGGTTTGATCATCAGCAATGCAGAATTTTACTGGGAATCGAACACAGGACCTTGCACTTCCAAGGCAGGCCTGGCACCACTGAGCTAAATCCCCGGCCCAGAATTTTTTTTAAACAGTGTTAGTCATACTGCGTAGATACCATGCATTCTGATGACAAGTCCTAAAATACGGCTTCTAGAAACCTCACTCGTGCTGCACAGGAACAAAATGGACACTATGATTCCTGAGGACACTCGGCTAGGTTTCCCAGGGTGGAAAGAATCCATATGTCTGGTAGATGTGATGGTAGGATTAGGGGGTTGTAATAGAGGGAAAGGAGCATGGGGCTGTTTCCTTTATGTCGGCACCAAGTTTTTGGCCCGCGCACATTCGAACACACAGTCCTCTTCATACTGAGGTTCTGTCACCTATCCGTGGCTCCACTTCCTGTTGGAGTGGGCAAGGAGAAAGAACTGGCTAGAGAGGCAGCCCCAGTCCCTGGGCATGAGAACCAACTGGCTGACAGCCAAGCCCCTCTGCAGGGAGCACAGGACCATGAACCCAGGGAAAATCAAGGCAGAGTTAGGGCCTCCAATTCCAATGCAGTTTGACTCCCACTAGGGCAACAGAGCACAAGTCCAGAGCTGGACACACTTAGGTTTGAGTCTTGGTGCAGCCATAAGCAAGTGACTTCATTTCTTGAGCCTGTTTCCCAAGCTACAAAATGGGAATTATATTCCCTACCTCTTGATGGTGGTATGAGGCGTGAGCGAGGATCCTCCACTAGGGGGAGGCTGTACCAGACACAGCCCTTGTAAGGCCCCGGGAGCAACTTCCTTGATCCAACCAATGAACAAATAGTGAAAACATTCCCACTGTGGGCCTGTTTGTGAACTCATGGGAAAAATGCATGGAAATTATTTTAACATTATGAAGAGACACCTGAAAGACTTAATATAAGGTTTACATAAGTATTTTCCCAAGCCAGATTACCAGTTATTCTCTAACAAATAAACTGACCTGGTTAAAAGAACAAAGTCTATACACTGTTTCTGGTTTTCTCATGAAACTATTATTTGGATTAGGAATTCATGTTTAGCCTCCAGCCCTAGCAAAGAAGGCTATATTAGAGGAACACTACTTGCTATGACGGACTCCAGGATATCAGTGTTTGAATACAATAGAAACTTCTGTCTCATTACCCTAATTTCAATACCCCTAGTAGATGGGCAGCTTTTCTCCCTGTGGGACCTCAGGAACATAGGTTCTTTCCTTGATGGACATAGATACAGACACAAACACTTTTTTTTTTTTTATACCAGGGATCAAACTCAGGACCTTACGAGGCAGGCGGCAGAACCACTGAGCTAAATCCCTGGCCCTGACAAACACTTTTTTAAAAACTGGCAGTGACCAAGTTGACCAAGTTGGAATTATCTCAGGAAGACAAGACTGTTTTAATGCCAGATAACTACTTAATTCATAAACAGATTAAAAGAGAAAAATCATGATATCTCAATAAGTAAACATTTAAAAATAAATCTGACCATTCATGATAAAATAATTATGAATATAAATCATTAGAAATCTAAAATAGAATCTCCTTTATCTCCAAAAGTGTATCAATAGCAAAAATCCCATTTCATGGTGAAATATTGAATGTTTTCCCTTTGAGGACAAAGAAAATAGTGCCTACTTATAGCATTTTCATTCATCATTGTATTAGATGAGAGAAATAAAAGTATAAGGATTGGAAAAGCACAATAAAACATTCATTATTCATATACACTATTGGCTTCATAAAAAACACAAAAATCTATAGAAAAATTATTAATTTTAATAAGAGTTTATTACTGAATTTAAAAAATAAATATACAAAGTCACTGAAGTTCTATAATCAGCAAAAAATTTTTAAAATTTTTTTAAAAAGATAATCATGCCAAAAATATAAATTGAAATAAACCTAACAAAATAGGTAATAACTTTATGAAGAAAATTAAATTTTCTCAAAAAAATTTTGAAAATGAAGAGTTTCATAGACACCTTTTAATTTTAATGTACTTTTTTTTATCAAGAATTAACTTTCTTGGTCCAGGGATTTAGCTCAGTGGTTCTGCCACCTGCCTCGAAAGCACAAGGTCCTGAGTTCGATCCCCGGTACCAAAAAAAAAAATTAACTTTCTGAAAATATATAAAAATTTAATTTTTAATTTTTGTTTTCATTGGTCAAACACTGCTGACCTATCCACAGAGCATCCAGACACATTTAATCATGTTAATCCATGATTAAATTTGGTCATATTTACTATTTTACCAATTTCCATAATAGGAATT
Organism: Heterocephalus glaber; assembly: GCF_053883595.1. Taxonomy (NCBI): domain Eukaryota; kingdom Metazoa; phylum Chordata; class Mammalia; order Rodentia; family Bathyergidae; genus Heterocephalus; species Heterocephalus glaber. The sequence goes on along the minus strand of NW_028258351.1, from coordinate 8,543,548 downwards.
ATATAGCTTTACCCATTTTTTAAACTCTTGTCACATGAGGGCATATTTGCCAGGGTAGGAGGATGGGATGTTTTATTTAATACCTCATTAGCTTGATTCTTAAGTTTTACGTATTTGGGCAGAGGGCAATAGTGCTTCTCAGAAGCTTGGGGCCACCTGGTATCAGGCTATAGGGTCCTGGATGTGGGCAGGGAGCCATTTCTGGTGCTGCAGACTCCCAAACAGTAACCAGAACGGGAAAGTCAGGATGTCCCATGTGGAAATTCAACCCAACCCCATGAAGCTGGCCCCAGGGAAGAAGATGCTGGGCTCTAAGGACAAACCTAGGCAAGCTGCCAAGAGGGAAGCTTAACCATTTGAGACCACTCCCTATGCTGAGTGAGGGCTGGAAGATGAGCATATTTGGTAGAAAGTTCTAGAGAGGAGGGTAGAGATTGAAGGAGAAAGAAAAGCCATTGTTCCTTTCTTTCTGCACAAGTGACATCTTCAATTCAATCAACAAACACTTCCAGTGTGCTAATCATGATCATCATCATCAATATAGCTAAGATTTATTATGTCCTGGGGCCTGCTGGGGTGACATACATATAACCATACATGATACACATTATATGTGAGAGCCATATGAATTAGGTAGCAATATTTTCCCAATTTTACAGGTGAGAAAATTGAGGCTTGATATCAAGTGACTTGTCTAGGGTCAAATAATCTGCATGTGACAGAGCAGGATTAGAATCTGGAAAAGCTTCAGTGTATCTAGGTTCACATGTTAGACTGTGTGCCAGCATCTATGTTACAGAAGTGAGTCCGTCCTAGTCCTAGCAGGAGGGTCAAACATGCACACAGATATGTTTTGATAATGCAACGTGGATAAAACTTGATACTCAAGTGCTGAAGATTTAGCTCAGTGGTTCCACCGCCTGCCTTGCAAGCGCAAGGTCCTGATTTCAATCTCTGGTACAAAAACAAAACAAAACAAAACCTTGTTACTCAAAAAGGACATCTTGGTGAAGCTGGGCACAACAGGGCATATTCAAAAGGACAGTGAGGGACCTAGTGCACCCTAGAAAGAGGGGTGGGAGTAATCGTGTTAATGCTGGATTGTACAAGATTTCCAGTGCCTACCTAAGGGGTTTGAACTTTATCCTCCAGTTAATGTTAGGAGAAGGGGATGCCACTGCAACCCTGCTTTAGGTCTCATTCATCTCCTGGGTCCTGTGAATGGAGTGCACAAAATACTACTGGCAGGGGACCAGTGGACCAGAAAGGAAGTCCCTAACATGCAAAGATGTGGCCTCAAGGTAGGCCAGTGGGCATCAGAAAGGGAAGAAGCAGACTAGTGGAGTTGGCCAATCAGCCTCTAGTTCTATCAGTTCTTTCATTGCAATCTTCCTTGCAGTCATCACTTCCTCACCATTCCCACTGCCAGCAAGACTCAAGATAAATACAAGACTCAGATAAATACAATAAAGAGCTTTCCCTTCTCGTCTCTGGCTTTGTACTTCCAGACTTGCTTCTCACATTCCCAGCAACCAATTCTTACCTTGCCTCATCCTATCATCTCAAACACCTGAAACGTTTGAAACTGACAATTTATATTTTCTTCTAGTACCAACCCTGACTCCTTCTTCCTAGAACTCTGTGCTCATCTCTTAGACATAAGATCTCAGGCCTCACCAGGGGCACAAGAGCTTTCCCACTGTAAATGCAAACAGAATCCCATTCCAACCCACGCTCAGATGGCTGGTGTGAAGACTGGCATGCGCCCCTCCTTAGTTCCATATTCCCAGCTTTCTATTGCAGGTAGCTTTTTCCACAGGAAGGGACTAAGAATGACAAACAGCTATAAACCTAAATCATCCCAGTGTACCAACCTTCACGGAAATACAGCGAAGATGTCAAATATCCCCGAATTCATGTGTCCAACCCAGGAAGGACCTAGCTGGTAATATTTGGGTCAAGTCCCCACTTGTGAATCAATCACCCTAGCCAAGAGGCAAGGCAAAGCCATGATGCAGTAATTGGCAAGGAGAGAGAAGGCCCTAATACCAGAAGAGGAGAGTGATGTCATGCAGGGAAAAACAAATGTCTTCTCTTTCTTTCTTTTTTTTTTTTTGTACCAGGGATCAAACTCAGGATCTTGTGCTGGTAAGGCAGGCTTTGGAACCACTGAGCTAAATCCCTGGCCCTAAATATCTTCTCTTTCTGGTAACATCTGTTCTGACCCAGCCTAGCACGCAGGACTCCTCCCCGGGGTCTCCTTTACCGATGCTGCCACACCCCAGCAAGTGAATCAGATGGCCCCTTCCTAGGCAGAGCCCAACACCTGTGTGGCCCCACCCGTCCATGGTGATGGGTAACCTTTTCCAATCTGTAATCCAGTAGAGGAGCACTGTAACACTTCTTGGAACAATGGTAATGTTTTTCTTCCATAATGATTCATGCAAACTTGACTGAGGTTTTACAAAGAAAGGAAAAGAGATATTGACGCTGTCAGTGAAGAACTGTAAGGTCTTCTAGAATAAAGTGGGACCTAAATTTGACAGGAAGGCTTTGGTTTACAATAAAAAGGGGAAGCATCTCCTGGCGTTAAAGGTTAGGTTAACACTGGATTAGTGCCCATAATAAATCTACAGAAGTTGCATCCTAGGAGATTTTTTAAATATGGTAAGCCACTGCTGGCAATGGAAAATGAACTGAACACATTTGTATATTGTTGGTGGGGATATAAACTAGTATAAGCCTTCCCAAGAGCAATTTGGCATCATGTCTCTAAAAATATCCTCTGATCTACAAAATCCATTTCCAAGAATCTTTCTAAGCAAACAATCCAAAAAACAAGATTTATGTGTTTTGTTTTTGTTTTTGGTACCAGGGATCGAACTCAGGACCTTGCACTTGTGAGGCAGGCACTGGAACCACTGAGCTAAATCCCCGGCCCCAAAACTGAAGACTTATGCAAAAGATGTTCACTATGGTATTACTAATAGTGAAAATTTAGAGACAGCATAAAAGAATTATTAAATACATTTTAATAAATCCTCTCCGTGGTGGATTTTTCAGCAATTAAAAATTATGCCTAGTTCTTTCCACAGAAAATAAAATTTAAGAGGCTTTGAAAGGTCATCCAGGCTTACTTATAAGAAAAAACTTACTTTAAAACAAAACTAGAGTATCGTTCTTACTTTTCAGTTTGTCAAAGATCAAGTTGATTGTTGAAACTGTTGGCGACAGTTATCATTTGGTTGAGTTTAAATCAGTACAACTTAGGGCTGGGGTTATAGTTCAGTAGCACAGTGCTCACCTAGCATGAACAAGGCCCTGGGTTCAATACGAGCACCTCCCAAAAAAATTAGTACAACTGATAGTGGCTATTGAAATATAAAGTGTACATTTTAAGATCCATCTGCTGACTAGCAAAATATCACTGCTGGAAACAATCCTACAGATATTACTTACATACCCATGAAGGGTAAGACCGTTGCCTGCAACATTGTCTACAGAAACAAAAGCAAGGAACCAATTCTCTTCAATAGGAGTCTGGGTAAGGCATTATGATACAACCATGCAGTATGGACTATTAGCTGTTAAAAAAGGAAGACTAAGGGCCGGGGATTTAGCTCAGCGGTTTCCCCACCTGCAGTGCAAGCACAAGGACCCGAGTTCGAGCCCTGGTACCAAAAAAATTTAATTAATTAATTAATCTAAAAACATAAAAAAGGAAGACTATGCTAAAACCATATGGGCTGTTGTAGGATTTCCAAGACATACTAAGTGAAAAAGACAAAAAAAGAAAAAGGTGTAAAGCAATATATATGGTATTCTATTATTTGTGTAGAAAACCTCTCATGTTTTTATGTCCATAGTATATCTCTGGAAGTACAAGGAAATGATGATGGTGGCCCAAAGGAGGATAATTGAGGTTAAGGGTGGGAAAGAGACTTTGCATTGGACACCCTAAACTATGAGAATTCTTTCCTTTTCCAAAAAACAAAGTCAATAAAAATACATAGGCTAGGGCCAGAGATTTAGCTCAGTGGTTCTGCCACGTGCCCTGCAAGCTCAAGGAACTGAGTTCAATCCCCGGTACCAAAAAAAAAAAAAAAATACATAGGCTATGAAAAGGTTACCTACATATTCTTATAATCATATAAGTACCTATATTTTCTATAATCTTATAGAAAATATCCTATATTCTTATAATTATATAAGAATATATTTTACTATATGTTAAGCAAAAAATTTGAAGATTATCATACAATATTGTATAGCTGCAGTTGTACAAAAGGAGAAAAAATATGGAAAAAAAATTGGAAGAAAATGAAGAAATGAACAAAAATGGGATGACTGTGAATGATTGCTTTTCCCATAGTTTCCAGTTTCCAACATGTTTTTGGTACTGGGGATTAAACCCAGGCCTTCACACTGAGCTGTATCTCCAGCCATTTCTTTTTTTTTTTTTTTCTTTGAGACAGGGTCTCACTAAATTGCTAAATTGTCTAGGCTGGGCTTGAACCTTTGATCCTCATGCCTTAGTCTCCCATAGTGCTGGGGTTATAGGAGTGTATCACCGTATTGGGCTTCTACTCTTACAATAAAAAATAAATTTAAAAATTATGTTAAGAAACTGGGGGGGTTGGGGGGGGCTGGTGGAGGCAGGGTCAAGATGGCAGCGCCTTTGAGGATTCAGAGCAACTGGGCCCAAACCCTCAGGAAAGATGAAGGGGAGGCCTGGCTGAGCTGTCACCCCTCAGGGAAACCATCTTTATATGGCAGCCTAACTTGTCAAGGAATTGGACTAGGTGGCATCCCAGAGGTTTGAGCTTCAGAAGGATTTATTTTGAATGAAATATAAGAAAAGCATTCATATTTCATGTCCAAAGGAAAACGCATCTTCTAAGTTTTTGGCACCATACACAACTTTTTCCAGAGTTCATACAAAGAGTATAACATGCCTGGACATTTCCAGTGGAGGAGGCCTTGGTGTGTCTTCTAGTTCTGATGGGAGCATGAAGATCTGGCAGGCTTCCGATGGAGAACTCAGAAGAGTGTTGGAAGGACATGTATTTGATGTGAATTGTTGTAGGTTTTTCCCATCAGGCCTTGTGGTTCTGAGTGGGGGAATGGATGCTCAGCTGAAGATCTGGTCAGCCGAAGATGCTAGCTGTGTGGCAACCTTCAAAGGCTTGCACAGAGGAGGTATCCTGGATACAGCCATTGTCAACCAAGGGCAGAATGTAGTGTCTGGCTCTTGAGATGGAACAGCCCAACTTTGGGATTGTGGGTGCTCGGCCTGCTTGGGAGTCATTGCAGACTGTGGTTCTTCCATTAATGGAGTGGCAGTAGGTGCTGCTGACAACTCCATCAACCTTGGCTCCCCGGAGCAGATTCCCAGTGAGCGGAAGGTTGGAACAGAAGCGAAAATGTTGCTGGTGGCCCAGGAAGATAAGAAGCTTCAGTGCCTGGGACTACAGAGCAGGCAGCTGGTCTTCCTCTTTATTGGCTCAGATGCCTTCAACTGCTGTACTTTTCTCTCTGGCTTCTTGGTATTGGCTGGAACAAGATGGAAACATTTATCAGCTGGATGTGAGGAGTCCGAGAGCTCCAGTACAAGTCCTCCACAGATCAGGAGCACCAGTTCTGTCCCTGCTGAATTTCAGAGATGGATTCATTGCTAGCCAAGGTGATGGAAGCTGTTTCATTGTTCAACAAGATTTAGACTATGCCATTGAGCTCAGTGGGGCTGACTGTGACCCTGTATACAAGGTAGCCATGTGGGAGAAGCAAATCTACACATGCTGTCGAGATGGTCTCTTGAGACGCTATCAGCTTTCTGACCTCTGACCTCTTGGAAAGTTACTGAAAAGCACTGATCCTGATTTACAATGAGTAGAAATATCATCAGTCCTTCCCAAAGTCTATGGCTCCTTAGTGTCATAGGCACTCCTTGGAAGTCACAGCAAGTGAGCTGAACTGGCCCAGAAGATCTAGCATCTCAAGACCTAATTTGAACTGAGGAAGAAGCACATGTGTACCCGGGCATGGTGCCACTTGCCTGTAATCTCAGCACTGTGGGAGGCTGAGGGAGGATAGTAAGTTTAGTCCTACCCTGGGCAATTTAAAGGCTTAGCAAGACCCTATTTCAAAATAAACAGAATTTTTAAAGAGCTGGAGATGTTGCTCAGTCCAGAGGTTCAATTCCCAGTACCACCAAAAAAAGCAAAACAAAAAAGGAACAAGATGCAGCAGCAGCAGTAGCTACTGCTCGTGTATGCTCACTGCCTTTGCTCTGTCTTCTCCTTATGTAGACCCACCCCACAACATAGGGTAAACATCTGGATGCTTGCAGTTTGTTCTCACACCAAATTGTGTTACATGTTTACAAGGAATAGAGGACTAAAGCCTATTCCCTGGAGAAAATAAATATGTTTGGAAAAACCTGAAAAAAAAAAAAAAAGAAACTGGGAGGGGGTAGCACAGTGGTAGAGGACATGTCGGGGATGCTCGAGGCCCTGGTTCAATTCCCTGCATCACTAAAAATATAAATAAATAAATTATAGTATCTGTCCATTTTTATAGTCCAAATGCAGAAGGTAAGATCTGGGAAAAAAGAAGTAAATACACTGATTAAGGTCTTTTTCAACTTCACCACTCAGCATAATGAAGTTTGTTGTAGGGCCAGGGATTTACCTCAGTGGTTTCACTGCCTGCTGCTCAAGCACAAAGGACCCGAGTTCGATCCCCGGTACCAAAAAAAAAAAAAAGTTTGTTGTGGTTTCTTAACTCCTTTTTCCTTTTTCTGGCTTGGCAACTGCTGCTAATAAAGATGAGACATAGTTCATACATTAGCCCAAAGAAAACTGTATCCATAATACCCAATGTCAACAAATACACAATGCAATGAGCATTATCAGACATGATTGCATTGTGAATTGATACCTCCTTTTTGGAAAACAATTTGCCTATATGAATCCAAAACTACAAAAAGTATGTATACCTTCTGACTCAGTAATTTGACTTCTGGAATCCTTACGAAAAAATGAAAAGTACTGAAGACATTTATGCAGCAAGGTCTTAATTAAGAAAGGTATGCAGCCATAAAAACAAGTAATGACATGAGAAAATGTTTATGAAACAGCATTAAGAGAGAACAAATATAAAACTGTATATGTCCTATAATTATGATCACTTAATAAAATGCATGCAAAAACCCCTGGAAGGAAGTTCATCAACAGGCTGAAGGTGCTTATATTCAGGTGGTGGGATCACAAGACATTTTCTTTTCCTTTTCTCTTTTTCAAAGTGCTTACAATATTTTTATGATTTTTTTAAACATGCTTATGACTATTCAAAAATATGAAGGCTAGCTGGGGATTTAGCTCAGTGGTGTTGCCACCTGCCTCGTAAGCACAAGGTCCCAAGTTTGATCCCCGGTACCAAAAAAAGAAAAAGGCTATTCCATGGGAAATGATTCTCCTCTATGTTAGTTTCTCTCTATTTCTCCTTTTTTTTGGTACCGGGGATCGAACTTGGGTCCTTGTGCTTGCAAGGCAGGCAGTGGAACCACTGAGCTAAATCCCCAGCCCTCCCTCTATTTCTTTTTAGAGAAAATAATGCTTCTGTATCTCATATACCAGTCACTAATATTTATCAAGCAAGTACTTTTTGCCCTTTAGATATTTTAGTTCAATGATCCAAATGAAGTAGAAATATTTATTACCATTTTCCAAATAGAGAAAATCAAGTCTCAGGCTAAATGACACAACTAAGAGGTGACAGTATCAGGATGGAAACCCTGTTATTTCCATGACATCACCATAACCACCCAAAGAATACTTGATGCCCCCCATGCACCAGAAATAATGCTAACACTTTACACACATTGTCTCACTGCATAACCCAGTCAGTGTAGACAGTGTCCAAATGAGGAAAGAGCAGCTAAGGAAGGCCAAGTAAGTAGTAGTATCAGATACTAAAGTTGGGAAGAGGTAGAATTAGGATCCCAAGCTAGGTGCTGGTAGCCATTATGCTACTGTGGTTACCAGGAAAAGGAAAGCCCAGAAACTCTGAGTCCGGGACACATAGTGCCACCTTTGGTGCAGCCACCATCAAAACAAGAAGTGTCTGGCAGGATAGTCCAGTTAACAGGAGGGGCTCAGGCTGTCCTGAACTGGGCAGGGCCAGGCTCTGCACACTGGCACCTGAGGCCTCAGGCTGGATGAGCTGGTGCTGTGTATGCTGACGTCTATGTGGCCTGGCCTAGGGCCAGCACAGATGTCGTGTCCTCCTGCCAGCACTGACAGTACCAGGTCTAACTTGCCAAAAGGCCTCAAGAAAAGCCATTAAAGCTCTCCTAAGGATTCCTGGTTCTCAGGATAGCAGAAGGCAGGGCAGGAATGCAGGTGGGAGGGCACACACACGTCTCCTCTATGGTGGAAAATTTCAATGCCACCTTGGCTTGGCATGAGAAAGTGATGCCTGGCTTCTCTGATCCCCTTAGAGCCACATGGCCATACTGGGACCCAGAATCCAGAGCCAAGACTGGAGCTCTGTGCTGGCATCCAGAGCCCAAACCAACAATACAACCAAAGGCTCAAACTCTTAGAGAAGCTGGAAGTCCAGGTCAACCTGGTATAACCAAACCAGAGCTACTCAGCCCACAGGCCAAGTAAGGCCTGGATATGGCCAAGGGCCTCCAAGATGTGGACACAGCTGAGGTGGCACCCAGAGCAGTAGCAGAGAGCATTGAGGATATGGAGTGTGAGGAATCCTCACACACTGCTGGCGGGAGTCCAGATGGACCATTAGAGGTACACACTCTGTGATCCAGTAATTCTTTCTTCATAATATACCTAGAGAAACTCTCACTCCACATAGGCTCAGGCTGTTCATAAAAATAAATGACTGAAAACAGCCCAAACATGAGAATGGATTAAAAATATAAACCATATTCACACAATAGAATATTATATAGCAATGAAGATGAAATGAATAAGCTACAATTGCATGAATGGATCCCGTAAGTATAATACTGAATGAAAAAAGCAAATCACAAGATAATATATACAGTGTGATTTCATTTTATAGAAGTCCAAAAAATTCTCCAGACTGAAAAACATATTGACATATGAGACATATGCTTATGTGTGAAACTATAAAGAAAAACAAGAGAGCAACACAATTCAGGATAGTGATTATCTACAATGGGTGAGTGAAAGACCTAGATCTGAGAGAGCACACAGGGGTTTCTAGTATTAAAAACATTGTAGGGCCGGGGATTTAGCCCAGTGGTTCCGTCGTCTGCCTTGCAAGCACAAGGACCCAAGTTCGATCCCCGGTACCAAAAAAAACCCCCAAAAAACCAAAAACATTGTGTTTGCTAACTTAGGTGCCAGGTACATGGTTTTTTGTTGTTGTTTTGTTTTTGTTTTGAGTGGCTTTGGGGGTTGTTTTGTTTTGATGTGGGGCTTTTTTGGAGAAATACTGTAGATTGAATCCACACAACACTGATTACAGTCCCACTCCTTTTTATTTTTTATTCTGAGACAGGGTCTCTCTAAATTGCCCAGGCTGGACTCAAACTTAAATCCTCCTGCCACATCTTTCCAAGTAGCTGTATATACTACAGGTATGTGCCACCATGCCAGCCTATATTTATTTTTGCTATTCTTTAACTTACTTCATGTATTACATATACTCATGTACATGTGTACAGGGTTTTAAACTAAAATTTTAAGTGAGGAGCTGGTATTTGTTATATGGAGTGGCCCAGCACCTGGCAGCCTGCCTGGCCCTGGCCCTGACAAAACTCCAGTGATAGTGAATGACCCATGGGGGCTGGGGATTTAGCCCAGTTGTTCCATCGTCTGCCTCACAAGCACAAGGACCTGAGTTCAATCCCCGGTACCAAAAAAAAAAAAGACTTTGCCGGGGATTTAGATCAGTGGTTCTGGCCCCTGCCTCGCAAGTACAAGGTCCTGCGTTCAATCCCTGGTACCAAAAAAAAAAAAATGAATGTGATAGTGAATGGCCCAAGAAGAAGGTAGAGACACAGGCTCTGGGCGGTCTAGTTAAAAAGAGTGTGTAATATTTGTAGAATTGTGTAGAATATTTGTAGATTGTGTGATATTTGTAGAAATTTTGACTTTCTGTTTGTTGGTTGGTTGGTTGGTTTTGGTACTGGGGACTGAACCCAGAGGTGCTCTACGACTGTGCTACATCACATAGTTTATTCTGAGACAGCCTTGAATTTAACAATCCTCCTGCTTCACTCTCCCAAGTAGCTAGGATTACAGGCATGTGTCACTGTGCTTAGCAACAAATATTTATTTATATAAGCCTAAAACTGATTCTTTGAGGTGAGCAGCAGAACCACTGAGCTAAATCCCTGGGCCTATAAAACTGATTCTTTGAAAACTTTGATCAACAGATAACACAAAAATACTGGAACTTGAACGCTACCATATGTGAAATAATACATTTCGGAGTCATGAGTGTTTTTAAGGTTAAGTCCTATTAAACTTCAGTCAAATTAACCAGACCCGGCACTGGCAATGTAGCTATAATTTTCTGACAAAATTGAAATTAAAACACGCCAAGGATTTGATATATTTGTCATTAAGATACTAATGAAAACACTTCTAAACACTGACATGAGTATCCACATTCTCAGTTTGTCTGAATTTTGTTTAGTTAGGTGTTTGGTTTTGGTTTGGCATATTTACATCTTCAAACATGTGGTTATCTCTGTGTACTGCTATAATCAGTGAATTTTACACTCAGTTTCATCAGCTAGCAATATTCTCAGTAAATAAGAAAAGATTGAATTTGCTGAATGTAAACACTGAGCCTCAGGCCATTAGCACTGCATGTGCCGTATTTATTCTGATTTTATTAAACTAAAAATTTGAACACAGGCCTGGGATTTAGCTCAGTGGTTCCATGCCTGCCTTGCAAGCACAAGGTCCTGAGTTCGATCCCCGGTACCAGGGAAAAAAAAGGGGGGATTTTGTTTGGGCCAGGGATTTAGCTCAGTGGTTCCGGTGCCTGCTTAGCAAGTACAAAGTCCTGAGTTCAATCCCCAGTATTAAAAAATATATATATATATTTGAACACAGTTTCTACAAAACAAGCCAAAAGTATGTGGGGAAGAAGGGGCCTAAAGGGTAAGCTCAAATTCCATCTTCCCTTTACTGGCTGCTGACCTGAGCAAGTAACTGAAACCTCTGAGATCCAATGTCCTCATCCATAAAATAACCACAGGCTTTACTATGAATCCCCAGCACTCAGCACCTCATTAGGCCTATAGCAGTGATGGCAAATCATTTAGAGACCGAGTACTCAAACTGTAACCCATAACCCAGTTATTTATCAGAAAGTGCCAATACTGCAATTAAACCTGAATATTGAGGTTTTAGTTTAGAAAAAAACAACTGTTATCCAATGCTCTACCTCTGGGGCGACTTGGTTTGCATGCTGACAGAGATGGCTCTGTGTGTCCAGTGTGGCACACATGCCACAGGTTCCCCTATAGCAATAAATATACATTTTATATGAAAAACAAATTCCAATAGTGGAATATCCTACAAAATACCTGATCAGCACTCCTCAAAACTGTCAGGGTTGGGCCGGGGATTTAGCTCAGTGGTGCCGACGCCTGCCTCGCAAGTGCAAAGTCCTGAGTTTGAAGCCCAGTACCAAAAAAAAAAAAAAAAAAAAAGAATAATCATAGGTCAAAAAAGAAGGGAAAGAGGAACTCACTCACAGAGGATGTGGAAGCCGGCTTTCTCCCTGAAGCAATGTGCCAGTGCCAAGTGATCTTGACCTTCAGCATCTGAGGCCTCAGAGCGCATGCAAGTGGAGACAAACCCCTGCCAGGCAAGGTGGAGAGTCCATCAGGAGAACCCTCATATAAAGCTGGGCCACATCTTCAGTGCTAGAAAATAATGCATCTCCTCCCACCAAAAAAAAAAAAAAAAAAAAATAGAACAAGGAAAATGGACCATGTCAATTTTGAAAGCAAAGAAAAGAAAAACTTTCTTACCCTTATGTAGACCACGAGCCAGCCCTTATTGATACTAGGCAAAAAATTCTTACAACAGGTAAGCATGGCTTTAGGGAACAAGAGAGTAAGCTATAAAATATCTGAGTGAAGAGAATTCCAGGCAGGCAGCAGAATAGCCACACCAAAGGCCCTAAGGCAGGGTCCTACCTGGCTTATTCCAGGAACAGGAGAAGGCTTCGGTATAGCATGGAGAGAACCAAGAAGTAGGCAATGGAAGAAGTCATATAAATAAATGAACATGAAGTTGTACAAAGCCCAGTGTGCCACTGTGAAAACTTAAGGCTCTTCCTCTCAGATGTGGAGTCAATGGAGAAGTCTGAGCAGGGGAATAAAATGCCCTGGCGTCTGTGCTAAAAATGTGTGACTAGAAACAGAAAGACCAGATAGGAAACTATTCCAGTAATCCAGGTGGAAAATAATGGTGGTTTCAGCTAGGATGGTAGAACAGATGACACCATATTTTGAACGTGCTTTAGTATACAGCCAACTAGGTTCCTGACAGTAAGTACAAAGTATGACTGAGGAAGATCATGATGACTCCAAGGTTTCTGGCCTGAGAAACTAAAAGGAAAGAGTTTCCTTTGACTGAGATAGGAAACAGGCTTGGAGGAGAACATACGTTTTGAACTTGCTGAGTTTGAGACATCTATTAAATATTCAAGGGAAAGATCAAGTTGACAGTTAGGTATATGGAATTCAGCAGAGAAGCACAGGCTACAGATATAAATGTGGGAGGTGTCAGCAAAGGAATCGTGTTAAAGTCATGAGGCTGGATGAGATCAGCAAAAGAGTGAGTGTAGAGAAAGAGAATCAAGTACTGAGCACTGAGGCATACCCAACAGGCAGAGGTCAGAGGAAAAAGAAATCCAGGTGGCTGAGATGGTGCAGCCAGAGGCATTGAAAGAAGACCAAGAGGGTAGGGCCCTGGAAACCACACTGAGAAAGGTATCTGGAGGAGGGTGTGCCAATCTGTCAAAAGCTGCAGGTTGATCAGTGAGACAGGACTGAGCACTGGCCATTGGAAGAGGAGTCCTGGTGGAATGGATGAGGTGAGAGCTTACCTTGAATCAAACTTAAGAGCAAATTAGCATGCACTAGAAAAGCTAATACCAAAAAAAGACAGAAATACTAAGTTTTGGCAAAGATGTATAGCAAATGAAACTTTGCACACTCCTTGTGGGAGTGAAAATTGGTACAGTTTGGGGAATATCTACTAAAGGTAACCTGGGTACAATCTGTGACCCAGCAATTCACCTCCAGGCATGTATCTAAAAATAACCCAAAGGTGTTTAGCATGAACACATGAACAAGAACGTTCATACCGGGATTAGTATAGGAACATAACACCATATCTAATCTACAGCCCATTAACACCTCATCAGATAAATGGTGACCTAGTCACATAATGACATATTATCCAGCAATGAAAATGAGCAAATTGTTGTATGCCACAACACAGACAAGTCTCACATTATAGAATATTGATAAAGTCAGACAAAAAATACAAACCATGTGACTGATTTAAAGTCTAAAAATATGATCCCCAGTACCAAAAAATATAAATAAAGTCTAAAAACAGATAAAACTGGTGTTCAGACAAAAAACTCATACATTAATGTTCATAGCATCACTAATCACAATACCAAAGGCAGAAGTTCATAAATGGATGAAAGAATTAACAAAATGTGGTATAGACATACAACTGGATACTATTCAGCCATAATAAGGAATAAAATACTTATACATTCTACAACATAAAAAATATTAATCAGAGTGAAAGAAACCAGATGCAAAAGGCCATATATTATATGGTTCCATTTATATAAAATATCCAGAATAGAGAAATCCATAGAGATAAAAAACAGACTAGTGGAGGGCCAGGGATTTACCTCAGCAGCGCCCTGCCTGCCTCGCAAGCACAAGGGCCTGAGTTTGATCCCTGGTACTAAAAAAAAAGGAGCGGGGGCCTAGTGGGTACTAACTTTCCTTTTGAAGCATGAAAACGTTCTGAAAGTAGGAGTCGGAGTAGCGATGGTAACACAACACTGTGAATGTACTAATCACCACTAAACTGTACATTTTAAAGTACTGAAATGGTAAATTTTCTGTTATGTGTATTTTACAAAAAGAAGCAAAACTGGGTGTGGTGGTGCATTCCTGTAATCCCAGCACTCTGGGAGGCTGAGCCAGGAGGATCACAAGTTTGAGCACAGCCTGAATAATTTAATGAGATCTTGTCTCAAAAAATTATTTTAGGGGCTGGGGATTTAGCTCAATGGTTCTGCTGCCCGCCCCAAAAGCGCAAGGACCCAAGTTCAATCCCCAGTACCAAAAAAAAAAAAAAATTATTTTAAAAAGCTGGGGATATGGCTCAGTGCAGAAGTCCTGGGTTCCATTACCAGTATCACACACACCAAAAAATCCGGGTGGTAAGTTGCCTGGGTGTGCTTATTTTGTAAGATTCATTGAGCTAGAAAAGACAATGAACACAAAATTCTTTCAAGTTTTGCTGCAGGGGTTTTACTGAGAGGGAAAAGTAGTACTAAAGGAAATGCATTTTAAGATGGAGAAATCGTAATAATTTTATATACCTGAGAAAAATCTAGCAAAGCGAGGGGGAAATAAGATATAGTAAAGATAAGAGAGGATCACATAAGCAGTCCTTGAGTGAGAGAAAAATGAGGCCTCATGCCTGAGTGTGGAGACCCACAGTCAGTCATCCACAGTAACAAGCAGGAAGCAGAGTCAATAGGTGACCCAGCTAGTGGGTAGGTAGAGCAGTAATTAGTCGCCGGAAGTTCATTTCTGGTTTATTACCAGGTTTATTACCCCCAATTTACTAACGAGCAATCTCAGACTCGGAGGAAAAGGATTTGCTCAGGGTCCCACAGCTGGCGCCAGAAGCGGAACTGAGGTCTCCCTGGCTCCATGTGCACCGCATCAAGCTGCCCGATTTCACCTTTCTTTCCACCCTGGAAAATAGCACTTTCTACTGTTCGCCCTCAAACAGCTTCTCCAAATTTCAGAATTACCTCTTTAAACTTCGGAAAATTCTGGGATGAGCAAATCTGTCCTGCCTTGTCTGTATGCCGGATCATGTGGAGAAGGGCTCTAATTATACTCCCTCCTCAGCCCATCTTCCCAGGGTGGAGAATTGTGGAGCCTGTCCTCATGGTAAAAGCCCTTCATCACTCCAGTGTCTGGCCCTTTTCCAGTTCTATTACATCTTTCTTGGAATTCAGAGGCTGTAACAAAAGGAGCCACGCTGGCCTCCATTTTGAAGAGCCTTTTCCAAGGACAAGGGCCCATTTATATTCAAACCAATGGTTAGCAAAGCTGTGGCTTGCCCAAGGTCACGCAGAGTGTCAACAACAGAGTCCACCAAGAAATCCAGCTGGCACTGTCTCTCCACCACACCCAACAGCCTTGATGAGGGACTTCAGATGAGCCGTGTGTGTCAGTCGGGGCACATTCAGCAGCTAGTGATGGGCAGGTGGGGCATGTACCAGGAGGAGGATCTATTGAATTATATCACTGAAAGTTCACAAGCAGGCAGTCTTCTAGATTGACTGGCAGAGTATCAATAATGTCATCATGGTCACAATTTTGTTTTGTCTTGCCACCCACAGGGGCTATAGTGGGTTGGATGGTAGCCCCCCTAAAATTATGCCTCCCTTCTAACCCATGGAACTTGTGGATGTGACTTTATTTGGAAAAAAATATATTTTCAGATGTAATTAAAGATCTTGAGAGGAGACCACCCTGGATTACCGTAGTGCTAAATCCAATCACAAGTATACTTTCTTTTTTTGTACCAGGGATCAAACTGAGGACCTTGTGCTTGTTAGGCAGGCACGGTATCACTGAGCTTCATCCCCAGCCCACAAATATACTTTTAAGAGAAGACAAGACAAAAAAAAGAAGGAAAAAAAAAAAAGGGAGAAGACAAGACAGACACAGAGGGGAAAGCCATGTGAAGCCAGTGACTTGAATGAGCAGCCACAACCCAGAGAATATGAGCAGACATCAGAACCAGACTTTGCTACCTTTGGAGAGAACACTGCCCTGCCTATACCCTGATTTTAGGCCTTTGCCCTGCAGAACTGAAAGGGAACAAATTTCTGTTGTCTGAAGCTGCTAACTTCTTGGTAATTTGCTTTGGTAAGCCAAGGAAAATGCAATTATGAAGGTTACCATAGGCCTGCGCCCTTTACCCTGCCCCCTTGCCAGTTGGAGGGATATCTTTCCCCCACAAGGCCTTATGGGAAAGGTATGGTCACTCAGAGAAAGGGAAGAGATATAAAGGAGGCAACCAGAGTATCCATGCCAGGCACCCTGTACAGGAAAGACACCATTCCAAGTAACTGCTAAGAGAAATGAGACACGGGAACACGGACAGCACCCTGGAGACATGACCTTCACATGCTCAAAGTGCAGGGCCACGCTTTCCTGAGACCTCCAAACCCTGGGGACACAGTTGTATGTCTGGGACATGGAGCACCTACTCTTGAAACAATGACTTAGGAATGATAAAGATCATTCACTTTTTTTTTTGGTATTAAATTCTTTTATTGGTACATTGTAGGTATACAACACAATTACATTTCTCATTGGGAGTTGTACCTTTACACAATGCATCTTGGTTCTTATTTTTTCCCCATTCCTAGCCCTCCCTTCACACCCTCCACCCTTCCCTATTTACACAGACTTTATTTCCATTTTTTCCATTTCTCATCATTTTTCCTTTCCCTTCTTTCCTTTCCCCTGCCCCTCCCACCACCCCTACCCCTTTGGACCTTTTCCTCCTATTTTGCATTATCGATTATTCATTCTAATCATTGGTACATTTTAGGTATACAATATAATGACATTCATCATTGGAAATTTGCACCTTTACATAGTCTCTCTTGGTTCTTATTTTTCACCGTTGCCCAGCCCTCCCTTCAACCCCTCCAGTCCTATTTACAAAGATTTTTTTCCTATTTTTCCATTTTCTCATGTTAATCCCATTCCCTTCTATCCTTTCCCCTAGCCCTCCCACTTCCTTCCCCTTTGCCCCTTTTCTTCCTATTTCAAGATCGTTCACTTTTAAGAGACTATTTCATCCACCTGGTTGCCCAAGTCAGGACCTCGGCTCATCCTATGTTCTCCTCTCCCTTGCCTTCCCCTCACAGGCAATCTGTCCCCACTCCTGGTAGCCCTGTCTTCTATAAAAGGTCCCATTCTGTCCACCTCTCTCCACCTCCATAGCTGTTACCCTAGTTTAGGACATCATTCTCTCTTGCCTGGCCTCCCTGCCTTCAGCCTCCTCCTGCCATGCTCCACCAGGAACCAGAAGAAGCTTCCAAAAATTGAAAATCTGCCCGTGTCACAGTCCTGCATAAAAAAAACCCTTCAAGCTGTTGGCGTAACTGCCAAGATTCCTTGCTTCATCCCTCACCGTATTCCTCATTAGTTCCCTTCTCATACCAGGTCTTTGTACACACAGCTCCCTAGGCCTGGACAACACCCCCATTCCTACTTTCCTGACCCAACCCTCACAGTCTCAGCTTAGAGGCTGTCTCCTCTGAAGGGATTTTTAATCTCCCACCCTTCTTGTGGGTCCCCCTCACATCCCGGGTTTTCTCTTCTCAAAGTTTTTCTGTATTCGTAAGGGTCAATTTGTGTGCCATCACCTCCTGCTACCCAGTCTGAGCTCCCCAAAATCAGGAATGAGGCCCTCCACCTCTTCATCCTGAGAGCACAGTATACAGCAAGTGTTCAGAAATAAAGATACTAATTAATGAATAAAGATGAAACCTACACTGGATTTCCTTTGTTTTGTCTGAAACAAAACTCACCCTAGACTTTTGCTGAATTTAAACATTTCTCACTTCAGTAGAGAAAGTACACAAATCCCAAAAACCTGGAAGACTTGAGTCACCTTCTGTCTTTGTGACCTTTGGCCAGCTATTTCACCTCCCCAAGGCTCAGTTTCTCTTTCTATGAAGAGGGAATTTTAAACTCTACTTCCTAAGAACATGTTGCACATAATCTATCAAAAGAATACATTTTACCTTTCTTTACTGTATACTCACACTCTGATGTCAGGAAGCATATGTTAAGCACCATGTGGCAGATTTGAAGTTGTGTTGGCAGCTAACAATGACAACCCTTAGCATAGATTTCACAGTAACCCTTTCTGAGAAAACTCATCTATAAAATCTGGAATAAATCCTGAGAACACACAGGTGAGTTTGTCAACCAGTTTTAAGTCATCTAACAGGAAAGCAACCCTGAGCCAGGCTTGGCATCTCCAGAGCCCCTGAATTTCCCTGTGGCTCACACTGGAGATTGTGAAGTGAATGAGTCTTTACTGCCACCTGCTGGAAGAGTGGAATAAAGCCGTAAACTGCAGCAAGGAGAAATTCAGGAGCCTCCCTAGAGTTGCCAAACACGTGGCTCTAACTTATATTTGCCAAGTTTGTTCAACAGCTAAGGGAAAATTGTGAGAAATTTGCTTTTTAAATCAAAACCAAATCACTGGAAAAAATATAAAGAAAAAAATAACCTTGCAATGATCAGAAAATAGAAGTGTGCCTCCTGAGATAATTTCTCAATCAAAGAAGGACCAGAGTAGCCTGTGAAGTGGAAGGATCTGTCTTCTTTAGAAACCACAGGTGTATTTTTATCCCCCAGGCTACTATCAAGTATAATCCTGGAGGAGTTCTCCAAATCCTGGCCTCCTGGAGCCCAACTGACCAGTTCTCCTGCCCATACATAAGGCAGAATCTAGCTCAGTCTGGGAACTAACTCCATAAAACTGCCAGAAGCAGGGAAGCCATTCTTTCCAAAGGCCTTGGCTTTGCAGCCAGACTTGCTAAGTCAACAAAGTGGGAGCCAGCCCTGCCTTCTGCCTTCCTGTTACACCCTCCAACAACTTCTCCCTCCAGCCTGGTAGTTCTCCTTGACCTACCACACTCACACACACGTGAGTCCACACAAGTGCACACACATACAGAATCATCCAGATCCATCATTCCCATTTGTTTTGGTGGGGAATCTGCTCTGGGAAATCTGGGAGGAAGAATCCAGCTGGGCTGCAGCCAGGGTTATTTTTTCTCTTTCTCCATATTCTAACCATCCTGTAAAAAGCTGTAAGAATGCAAACTCCGGAAAACCACGGGCAGTGCAGCGCCGAGGTATTTACTTAGCCAATGAGTTGGCTTCGGTCCCCAGGGAGGCAGGCTCAGATTTCCTCAGGCAGCAGGATGGGCTGAGTCCAGCCTGTTGCTTCAGACATGAAGAGCGGTCTCTATACCCTCTACAGTCAGGTTCTCAAAAGGGGAAAACCCATTCAGGAAGGGTCCCTGGTGACCCAGGCACACTGGTGTCTGGGAGGGAAGCTGGGGAATGCTCTACCTTCTGTAGCCTCCTGGGGTCTCATGAAGACCAGACTACCATTGTAAATGTGGCACCAAACCAAGGTAGGAGGTAAAGAGATATATTCCCCAGAATATCCCAAAGACAAGAAAGCCACAGAGTAGAAACAAATGGGAGCCTCAGAAATATACAGAACTACCTGTACAAACAGTAAACAGCTAAGGCTGGAGTGTAGCTCTGTGGTAGAGTACATGCTTAACATGAGCAAGGCCCTGAGTTCCATCCCCAGCACCTTCCCCTGTTCCTGGCCCCCCCCCAAAAAAATTAGTGAACAGCACAATTCTGTTTACTCCATCCTGGCATAAAAATTGCAATTTGTTCATCAAGATAAAAAATAGAAACAAAAAGTTATTGGCACTCTGGTATTAATCAACTGATGATACTTCCAACATATCATCTCTACCTAGCTGATGAACTGTCCCCAGGTCCCTGGCAATAATTTCTTCACATCCAGACTTCTGTAACTTTCTGTCAAAGGGTTCAAGAAGCAAGTCATCACTCTCTTTAGCCATCCTCGTTTCCGATGCTGCACTCTTCACTTCCTCGGGGTTATACCTGGGCCACATGCAGTGAGACACAGTGAGTGGGCATCAGGTTTTCCTACGTCCATCTTCAAAGGTAAACCTATCCCAAGGCAAGCTGAGCCCATCAAGTTCTTGGAATACTGGAGGCATGAGGACCGATGGCAGGACAGTCCTGACCTTCAGAGAGGCACAATGTCTAGCACCGAGGATCTAACTCTCCAGGAACCCTCCAGGAAGCTGGGCTCATGTCCATCTGTGCTTAGCAGCCCTCATCTCTCACACATCCCAAGGGCTGTCTTCTTTTTTCTTTCTTTTTTGGCCTGGGGAAAATACTTTCCTCCAAATTTCTTCAAGACACACAAAACTCCCTTGCCTCTTTAACAAAATTAAACAAATCACTTTTCATAAAAAGCAAGCCAAAAAAGATTTCTTGGTGTTCTGAGCCATGCTGAATGCCTCCACCAAGGCAAGCAGCAGAGAGCCAACTTGTGCAGGGAGAGAGGTGAGTGAGAGAAAACAAACATGTGCATCTCATCTATGTCACTCAGACACACTTGATGAACATATGTTGACTCTCCCTTCCATCACCAGGGCTGTGGTCAGTGGTGGTTTCCTTCTTGGTAAATGACATTGTTTAAAAGACACATCAGAATAAAAATTTCTCATTTCTTCCTGTCAGTCCCTTAGCACATGTACATCTCAGCAGCCTCTGTGTACTTTTGTCCTCTCCATTCCCTCCATTTCTCTTGCCAGCCTGCCTTACACATCCAGAGAAGTCACTGTCCCAGTCAAGAGAAACAACAGTACCAAAGGAGAGGGGCAGGTGGTCCTGCAAATGCCCCTGACCCAGGTCCCAGTCATAAGATCGTGTGAACGCTTAGTCCCACATCTGGAGGCACCTTTCAGCCTTCCTCTTACTTGGCCTCTCTTTATAAAAAATGGCTACTCCCTCTTCCTTAAGAATTGCCCTTTTTTTTTGGTACTGGGGATCGAACTCGGGTCCTTGCGCTTGCGCAGCAGGCAGTGAAACCACTGAGCTAAATCCCCGGCACAAGAATTCCCCTTCTTGTTGATGTGGTTTGAGTTGCAACTATACTCACCTGGTTTTCCCCTTCTGCTGCCACAGCCCGTCTTTGTCATCAGAGCCTTCCATCTCCCATCTCAGCTCTCTTCTTACTACATGCCCAGCCTCACCAAACAATCTCCACCCCACTCAATGCGGCAGCATCTATTGAAACTTCTCAAATCCACACATTTGCACCTCCAGCATCTCCCCATCTCCCACATAAAGTGAGATCAAAAACTAAGATGAATGCTTAAGGTTACTTTGCCAATTAATCTCAAAATACTCCCCCTCACTTTGAACACAATTATCCCATTGTTCTTGCTGCTTTCTGATGTCTTTATTTGCATTGTTGTGACTACCTCAATGTTCTGAATCAATCCAAAATACTAATCTTTCATGATCATTTTAACTTTGGGAAACAGCCAGAAGTCACACGGTACCAGATCCAGTGAATAAGGTGGATTCCTGCTGTCCTGTTGGAGGGCACTTGGCAGCAGCATTCATTGTTATTTTTCATCACATCTCCTAAAGACATGAAAGAGAACTTCCAAAACTGCTTCAGGAAGTGGCAAGAATGATGAGATTAAGTGTGTTCGCAGTGAGGGGGAGTATTTTGATAGGGATTAATAGTAATGTGTCTTTTATTGTTTTTAAAGCATTCACCATGTATTTCAAACACACCTTGTATATGCACCTGCCTGTTGACTACTGAGTCTAGAAACCAAACATCCAGAAAGAAGATAAGATTGCTAGTTTCCAATATTTGAAAGAGTGTCAGGACCACAGAGCAGACTTGGGCCAAATGGGTAGACTGTAACTCAATACAAGGAAGACTTTTCTAACAAACAGCCCTAGTCAGCAAGGGGTGGCTCCTTCTTATAAGGTAGTGAGCGTCCTGCTATTGAAGTAAGCAGAGAGGATTTGCAAATAGCATAAGCCCAAACTAAGCAACATCCATGCTCTTCCCCAGTCTGAGATTGAGACGTCTCAGCTTCAGAGAGATTCAGATAAGATTTTTTTTTTCATTTTTGTTGAGTACGTAAAATTACAATTCCTTATTATAGGACACTGGTTAGAAATCATTGTAATATTACCTTTCATTCTTTTCATTATTATTATTCTTTTTCGGAGAGAGGGAGGAAGGGAAGGAGGGAGCAAGCCTGGGGAGGGATACAGGGGCTTATACATGCTACTGCTCAGGTACACTTCCAGCCCAATTATTTTTTAAATAATCATGAGGTATTGGCACATGCCTGTACTCCCAGCACTTGGAAGGCTGAGGCAGGAGTATCACTGTGAATTCGAAATCACCTTGGGCTACATACTGAGTTCAAGGTCAGCCTGAACTACATAGCGAAACCCTGTCTCAAAAAAATCAAAAATAAATAACCATGACTTGATCAAATAAACAATCTACATTACAACCTCATTTGTCTTGTCATATTTACACTAGTTTTTAGAGAAAAAATGTACTTGGTTTGAATATAAGGCTTGCACGTTAAAGCAGAGTTATAAACTCACTTGTGAATGTTTCTCTTTTCTATTCTCATATATTGTTTTTAAAAATAGTGAATTTGGGCCGGGGATTTAGCTCAGTGGTTTCACTGCCTGCTGCGCAAGCGCAAGGACCCGAGTTCGATCTCCAGTACCAAAAATAAATAAATAAATAATAAAAATAGCATATTAGTAAAGAATTCTAACTAAATCTTTAGCATTAAACACAAAGACATTTTAAAATCCAATTTTTTAATTTTTTTTTTGGTACCGGGGATCGAACTCGGGTCCTCACACTTGCGCAGCAGGCGGCAAAACCACTGAGCTAAATCCCTGGCCCACACAAAGACATTTTAAAGGCTCTTCAATTACTTTTTTATCACCAGTCTGGGATACATACTACCAGAGAGCCCTAATTCAGACAAGGCAAATTCGTGCACCATTACTGAAGACAACTGAATTTATGCCAATATTTACTGAACATTCTCATGCTGAGCCTGTGGTAGGAAGCAGAGATGCTGAGGAGTCATAGTCCTGCCCTCAAAGAGCTCTCAGCCTAAAGACGGAACAGACCATAAACCAACGATTTCACCAGAGCAGGGTGAGTGCTGTGATGTTTGTCAGAACAGGGAAGAGCAAAGGGCACACTCTACTTCAGAACAGCATCATGTCTCTTTTTTAAATACCTAATTGTAAAATCTACACTAACAAAAATCTATATAACAAAAAGCAAGGGCTGGGGTAGCTTATATAAAGTATAAATATAAATATATATGGAAAATAAATAAATAAATAAATAAATATGGAAAACTGCCTACATTTCTATCACCTAATCAAGTTACTGTTCCATTTATCCATTACCTACTAAACCTTGTCACTTACATATGTGATTTTCTATATATGCAGTATTATCAGAGTAGTTTCACAGCCTACATTTTCACTGATTATGTCATTAGTATTTTTTCATTTCATTATATTTTGTTTTCCACACTCCTACCTGGCCCACTTCGGATTACTGATGTTCTCTGTATCTTTCTCTATCCAATGGAGGAGATACCAGAAC
This sequence comes from Heterocephalus glaber, assembly GCF_053883595.1. Classification (NCBI taxonomy): domain Eukaryota; kingdom Metazoa; phylum Chordata; class Mammalia; order Rodentia; family Bathyergidae; genus Heterocephalus; species Heterocephalus glaber. The sequence goes on along the minus strand of NW_028258351.1, from coordinate 8,519,915 downwards.
TGACCAGCTCCCTCTCCCCTTTTCCTGATTCCTGACATACCTGCATTTCAGCCAGAAAGCCATTCTAGGGCTGTGGACATGGCTCAGCGACTGGTAGAGCACTTGCCTAGCACATGTGAGACCCTAAGTTCAATCCCCAGGACAATATTAAAAAAAAAAATCTGATGTTTTTTTTAATTTTAAGAAAATATTATTTTCTACCCACTTGCTCCCATAGACTTTTTCTCCTACCTGCTTTGCTGAAATAACTAGAAGGGAGAACTGCAAGGATTAACTTCCAAACAGCAAGAGAATCCTAGATCCACAAATCTCCCATGGATCACAGCAGGGGAAACTTGTGGGTATTCTTCGCTCAGCTACTTATGCACATATGTGTCACATCCAGCTTTTTCTTCCCTCCACTGCACATGTATATAGTGTGCATATATGATCTCCACACCATGATTTCTGCTTTCACTCAGTTTCAGCTGCCTCATAACTTCAGCTTACACATGAGCCGACATAACCCTTCAACATAACCTTTGTTTCACCAGTTCTGCCAATCACAAGTACCCAATACTTCTTGGCTCAGTTTTTTGTCTCTCTTGTTTTATTTTTTTTGTTTCAAGACAGGGTCTCACTATGTAATCCAGGCTGGTCTCAAACTTGCCAATCTGCTGAGTACAAGTATATATCACCACTCTAGGCTGTGGCTCGGTTTATCTTTTCATGCCATGCACACTCATGACCTTATCAACTATGACTCTGGGAGGAGGAGGAAAGGGTTGTGGTGATATGGTTTACAACTGCCCCTGCAGTAAAGACGGTGGAAGGGACACTTTCTCTCCCTAGGACTACCTGGGCCATGAGGCCTCTCACAGCCAAAGCTGCCGCCTCCCCTCATATGGCTCTGCCTTGTTCACACATTTTGCAAGGCCTTTGAAAAATAAATGGTTAAATGCTCAATTAATTCCTATGGAATTCATTAAGATTTTGTATTTGAAACCTTTTCTTGATTCAGCTCTGATGAGGAGGGAGGGAAGGAGGCAAACAGTTCCTCAGCCGGTCAAACAGGCCATGGTGACTTACTCTGGTAGACCAAGGTGTGGCCCCCAAATCCTGCTGCTATGCTGCCACACATGCGGGCCAATGAAGAGAACAGCTTGTGTGCACTTAGGTCCCTCTTCTATCACTTACTGTGTGATTTTAGAGAGGTCTTACATTCTTCATCTCTAGAATGAAGTAATTTTTTTTCTTAAGTGATTTCAGGGGCCGGGGATTTACCTCAGTGGTTCTGCTGCATGCCTCGAAGGCGCAAGGTCCTGAGTTCGATCCCTGGCTCCGAAAATAAAAAAATTTTTTTTAATTTTAAAAAGTTAAAAAGTGATTTCATATATCTCTCGTTTAATCTAAATACTTTAATCCTCAAAATGTAATTCAGGTACTTTAAATGAAGGAGTAAGGCTTTCCTCTGAATCACCTAATTAAAAGCAAGAAAAGTAGACAAAGACTATTGATCGCTTTTTCCTATTTTTATTTATAAAGAATACAACCCCTCCTGACCCAGGCACAAATACTCATACATCCCAAGGAGGAGTTCATTAAAACAACAACAACAGAACTAGGGGAAACAGTAAGACCTTATTTAACACAGATCTGTGCAACCCAGACTCTGGAATTACTGAGAACATTGTCTCAAATAGGACATCTCACTTCAAAGACAGGAAGAGAGACTTTAACCTGCAGGACCCACCTACTATAAAGCAGAAAGCTCTGCATTCAATCTTCAGCATCATCAAACTGTCCTGTTTCAAAGACCATCTTGGAATAATGGGGAATCAGTGGAGGAGGGTGGTGCCAACTGGGGTCATAGATCATGTCTCCTTGTGGGGCACAGCACACCCAAGGTTTGATCTCTTGATAAATGCTCCCCTGAATGTCATCAGCATCTGTAGGCAGTTTCAAAAGACACATTAGTGGAAGGAATAAAGGTGAAAACAGATTGCAAAAACAAAAAAATATGTCTAGGGAGCAGATACTCTATTTTGTTTAATAACACAAATGTGTAGACAAACATACACAAACAGTGCTTTTTTCCTAAAGAATTGCAAACACAGTCATTCTGAACCCATTTGTGCTTCTCAAAGGTCTTAGCAGTGGAGAGGAAGCAAGTGGAAAACAGAGCACTTCTGTCTGCAGCTGCTCGATTCAGACAAAGATTTTTGGAGAGACATTTTTTTCCATGTTAAAACAAAGTGACACATTATGGAGTCAACTGCAAACTTTGCAGTTTTTGTTTTGCTTTTTGTTGTTAAATACAAAAAAGAAGCTGTCACGGAAACTTCAGACCTGTAGTGATTATGAGGCTAAACTCATATGTGGACCCCTCTTCCAAACTGCCTTCAAGTTATTCTGGAAAGAGGGTCTGAAAAGGTCTGGCTCGGGACCCCAGAAACTTCACACCTACCATAAGGATTCCCTTGGTCTGCTTTCAACTCCAAATCCCAGTCCTCATTAAAAAGATCAGCAGTCTGTTCCTTGAGTGGACACCGTGTTCCTTCTGACAGCTCCCAGGTATTCTTTTCCACAGCAAAGCCTTCCTCTTTACAATGTGTGTCCTCGCCATGGGTAGGAATGTTATTAGGGATGCTCTGTGCTCCACTGGCTAAGAAATCGATAACAGGAAGGTCTTAAAACTGAAAAACCAGAGAAGGCCTGCTTATGTGCTTGGAAAACATGTGGCAGACTTATTAATAGGGCAGTAACACAGATGTACAGAGCTCTTTAGTCACCTAGGCACTTAGTTTATGTTTCTAGAAGTAGTGTTGGTCATTTCTTTTTGATAAGATGTTTTGTCTTAAACAAGGTCATTGATTGCCATGTCCCACAGTTTACAGAGGGAGTGAAGCCCAGTTTACATTTTCAGGTAATTTGCATATCATTAAGCCAAAGGTCTCTGGCAAACAACACGTTTTCACACAATAAAAGTCTGTGTTAAATTTTACTCTTCAATTCCTCCCTTCAGCCTCGAAGAGCATGTTAGAGGTGAATGTAGGTTTGAAGGAGAGCAGAGGAAATGCAGGCAGAAGAGCATGGCCTGTCTAGTCACAACATGCAGCCTCTGAGTTCCTCTTTCTGACAGAGAGGAAGCTGAAAGATCCATTTTCAAAAGATCTCACAATGGAAAAATGTCTGAGGAAGGACAGGCAGCATGTAGTGCTATGGTACTGCCAGGTCTGTGCTGGGAATGGAATCAGCCTAAAGCAGCTGTTAACACTCTAATAACAGTTATAGCAATTATATCATAGTTTAGAGCAAGAGGCCTAAAACCAGACTGGCTGGGCCCAGCTCTGGTCTGTCAATTACTAAATGTGTAAATGAGCAGAAATTGTAGTTAACTGATTCCTCAGTAACTTAAACTCAGAATTACTATATGAGCCAGCAATTCCACTCCTAAATATATACACAAAGGAACTAAACACAGGCATTAGCAAAACAAGAATGTTCACAGCAGCACCATTCACAATCTCCAAAAGGGGGACAACACCCCAAATGTCTACCCATGGATGGATGGTAAACAAAATGTGACACATTCATGTGTGGAAGTATTCAGCCATTAAAAGGAATGGAGGGCCGGGGATTTAGCTCAGTGGTTCTGCTGCCTGCCTCGCAAGTGCAAGGTCCTGAGTTCCATCCCCAGTACCAAAAAAAAAAAAAGGAATGGAGTGCTGATACATGCTGCAACATGAATGAACCCTGAAAAGAACATGCTGAGTTGAAAGAAGCCAGTCACAAAAAGACTACATATTGTATGATTCTATTTATAGTCAACTCACATTTGCCTATCCAGAATATGTAAGTTAACAGAGACAGGAAGCAGATTGGCAAGAAAGAGAAGAATGGAGAGTGACTACTTAATAGGTGTGCAGGATTTCCTTTTGGAATGATGAAAATGTCCTAGACCTAGTGGTGATGGTTGTACAACAGTCATTGTGCTAAATGGCACTGATCCGTATGTTTTAAATTACATGGTAAATTTATGTATCTTTTACCACAATTTAACATTTTTTTACTTCATGCCTCAGTCTCATCTGTATTATAGCATTGTTGTGAGTTTATTTAAAGAAAGAGAGGGATACTTTAGAGCTGTGCCTGGCATACACTGAACACTCAGTAAGTGCTAGCTGCTGTGACTACACCTATTAGGTGCTTGATCTAGACCAGCACCGTCCACTGGGTCTCTCTTCAATGATGGAAACGCTCTATATTCTGCGCTGTTCAACAGTGCAAGCCAAAAGTGACTATGGAGCACATGAAATATGCCCAGTGTAACTAAGGAACTAAATTTCTCATTTTATTTTATAATAATTAAATTTATCTAGCATCAGTGGCTAGCGGCAACTGTACTGGAAAGTACAGTTCTAGATCCTCCTCTCAATCCTCAGAAAGCCCTAGGACAATGATGGTGAACCTGTTAGTTATCAATGACACAAACAGCCCGCTGCGGCACTCATGCCATAGGTTCACCACCACTGCCATAAGAGACAGGTATAATCAGCCCCGTTTTAAAGGTGAAGAAAGGCTAAGTGACGTATTTAAGGGCAAAGATACTCCGACCTGGGACTGAAACTGAACACAATTTTGTTTGCCTCCAAAGCCTATATTCTTTTCACTGTTCCAAGCTGTTTCTCTCTATCAAAGGGGTGGTTATGGAAGCACAGGATGTCCCTTAAGGAAGCTCCAGTGGCCTTTCCAAACAAGGGCACTACTAAAACACTGGGCAGAGAAGGCAATTCAGCAGCAAAAAGGATCACCTTCAGCACTTAGAAGGCTGAGGCTGGAGGATTGCTGTGAGATCGAGGTCAACCTGGGCTACATAGTGAGTTCAAGGCCAGCCTGAACTACATAGCAAGACCCTGTCTTAAAAGAGGACTGGCTTGGGGCTAGGAATTTAGCTCAGTGGTTCCGCTGCCTGCCTCACAAGCACAAGGACCCGAGTTCGATCTCCCGTACCAAAAAAAAGGACCAGCTAGAAAGGTAAACAAGACACAGGGACTGTCCTCTCAACTTTCCTCTATCTCTCCCAACAGCCACCCAAGTCTTGCCATCTACTTGCCTAGTCGATCCATGGCCGTCTCAGTCTCTCTCTCTGGACCAGAATGGTCAGCTGTGGCAAGGCCAACCTGCAGAAAAAGTAATCATCAAAAACTTGGGAATCTGGGATATGCCTGCACAGGATTCCCTGTGCAGCTGCAGAGCCCCTCCATACTTCCCTTCATAGCACAGGGCTGAGATCCTGCAACCCCCATTTCGCTTTGCCCCTTACACTGAGCAAGGCTGGAGGGAGAAAGGTCTTGCTCCTTCCATCCCAGCAACTCTTCTTCACCCTTGGCAGTAGGAGTGCTTTCCTGTCACAGTTGATGAATGCCGCTGCAGGTTTTGCCAGCACTTGCAGAGCCAGCTTCATCGGTGGGCCGCCTCTTCTGGGGCCTGGGCCTCAGGAACTCTCCTCCAAGCTCTGAGAACCCAATGCCATCTGGGGCAATAACCTATCCCAAAAGGTTGAAACTTCAACTCTGTGAAGCCTTTCCTCTAAGCTTATATATTTTAATCATTCCAACTTCATCCCTCTGTTTCCTCAGCCATAGCATTGGTAGCTATTTGTTGAAGGTGCTACCTGCTTATATACTTTTACCTTTTCAGTAATATAACAACTTTATGCTGGGAGTGGTGGTCACACATCTGTAATCCCAATACTCCGAGGGCTGAGGCACCAGGATCCATAACTCAAGGCCAGCCTAAACTAAATATAGCAAGAGCTTGTCTCAAAAACCAAAACAATACAGGGCCGGGGATTTAGCTCAGTGGCACCGTGCCTGTCTCACAAGCACAAGGTCCTGAGTACGATCCCCAGTATTGCAAAAAAAAAAAAAAAATATATATATATATATATATATATATATATAGAGAGAGAGAGAGAGAGAGAGAGAGACAAAACAACTCCTTCTGTCTCACTAATATATGGAAGGTACAGAGCTTTAGTTCCTCTGCAAATGCTAAGCACTGAAAGGAATATTTTTAATCCCCCATCATCAACCAGATACTTCTCTGGCCTCATCACTTGAAAGTTCCTGAGACCTGGAACTTTCTCAATGGTCCTGAGACCATGGAGGCACATGCCTATAATCCCAGTTGCTCAGGAGGGTGAGGCAGGAGGATTCCAAGTTTGAGGCCAACCTGAGCAACTTAGTGAGACTCTACCTTAAAATTTAAAAATAAAATAAAAAGGGCTAGGAACATAGCTCAGTGGTGGAATGCTTGCCTAACATGCACAAAGCTCTGGGTTTAATCCCCACTACCACCAATAAATAAGCTGGGCACGGTGATTCATGCCTGTAACCACAGCACTCAAAAGCTTGAGGCAGGAGGATAACTAGGACTATATACATACACACATACATAAAAAGTTCCTGAAGCCCTATCATCTCCAAGATCTCTATGATTACACAAGAAATGTTCACTGCCTGGAATGATTACACTGAATTTGATCCTAGCTTTCTCATTCACTCAGTGTGAGCTCCCCTGGAAATCAGAGATGACCGCTCTTACCTTGCAAGGGGCTTATGATGAAGTAACATTTAAGGAAACTCCTAGCATGTTGCAGGAATGTGATATTTCTTGAATTTAGATTAATCTTTTATCCTACATCTAATCTGTACTTTTGGCACTTGCCCCAATTAGCATTATCTACTCATGCAAGGGTTTAACAATGATTCAACTCCACCTTCTGTGGTCAGTGACAACCACTGGTAACTGCTGCCTACCAAGGGGCTGGGCTTTTCACCTAAACCACTGCCACAGCCTTCTAACCACCTCCCCACCCTCTAGCCTTGCAGTGGTAATCACTAATCTGCTCAAAACCTTCAACAGCCCTCCATGTCTCAGTACAAGATTAGCCGCGGCATTCACGCTCCCCCTCACTGCCCGTCGACTTGTTGAACATATTTCTTTGCATGCTCTAGAACTCAAACTCCAAGCCATCCGCTCTGCACACTCATCTCCGTGAGTACCACTTCTCATCTTGGGAGAGAAGGTGCACATCCTTTCCTACTTTGACATAATCTTATCCTATTCTTCAAACTAATTTTCTCCCTAAGTCTATAGCTACATTTTTCATATCCTGGGTTAAGCACCACCTTTGATGCATAAGCAAGCGTTCCATCCAGCCATTCAGTCAATAGGCGTATGTAATGTCCCAGGCACAACGCTAGGCGCTGGGTAAACAGCCCTAAACAGAGTTTGTACTGTCAGGGAGCTCACGAGGGATTAACTGTAAACATGGACAGGTGATGGCTGTAAGAAAGGTCTTGGAAAAAACAGCTGTCTGGTCTGCACATGAAAACAAGTTTCTGGAAAACCTGCGTCAAACTGGGCCTTTTGGTCTCATTAAACAGAAAAGGGGACGACGCATGTGTCATCCTCTGGCGCTCAGGGTTAAACCGGCGCCCCACCGACCGACCCGGCTCTTCGAGTTAGCCCCGGTATCTCCAGCCGCCCTCCCGTGCCCCGCCTCAGGCCCTTCGCAGCGGGTCCCAGCTTCCCCTCTTCAGCATCGCCTCCCTTCACTGAGGACCCCAGGAAGCCCCCGGGCCTGCAGCCTCCCCGCCCACGCCCCGGGATGCCGGGGCCCTGGCCTTCGGCTTTCGCCATCATCCCCGCCGGCCTGAGCGCGCCCCCGACGGCGCTCGGCATCCGAGCGGCCTCGCCCGACACCGCCCCCAACCCGCGACTTCCCTGCCCTGCCCGGCCGCAGGTGGTGGCTGCCCCGCCCCCGCGCGGCGCTCACCTCCGGGCTGCGGGGCGCCTCCCGCGTGCTCAACAGCGAGGGACCCCGAGGCGGCCCCGCAGCCTCCGGCGCCTGGGCCCCAGCCACCTGAGTGTCCATGCCTGCTGCCCGCCCGCTGCTCGGCGCCCAGGACGTTGCGCGGCCACGTGACGCGCCGGCCCGGCCGCCAGCTGGAGTCGCCAATCAGCCCGGGGTGCTCGCGGCCGGGGGGCGGGGCGCGGGTCACGGGGGAGCCTGGGCGGGGTCAGGCGCACTCGAGGTAGCCGCTACCGAAGGCTGGGCCACGTGGGTCCGAAAAGACCTGTTACCCTACCCAACAACGGGCTGTTTCAGCTTCAACACCTCGATTCCCGTTAGAGAATTAAATGTCCCGAACCTACCGGACAGGATATAAAGCCCAGCTGTCAAAACTGTTAATACTATTGAGGCTCCATGCACTTTCTACTTTCTCCCTTGCAGATTTCTCTAAATTCAGACTGGAATTGGGCTATAACTCATTCTTCAGTGATTCCCTGGCTCAAGTTAAAGATAGTCTTTAAAGTTAATCCACTAGAACTGAGGATAGATGATCAGAACAACAAACTGCTACAATGCATGGGCACAATAGGTCAGGACACTCTGAATGTTCTGTGCAGTAAAGGTAGAATCGGGCCAGAGTGCCCACCTTTCAACCTAGTGAGTCCCCCTGTTGCGTGGAGCGCGTAGAGTGGCACATGGTGACAGGCAGGACATGCATGGGGAACACCCAACTGTGAAGAGCCTTCACTCGTGCGCGGCACACTCTGCGCCCACTGCCTAACCTCTTAACAAGCCAGCTGGAGGTGTGATGATGATCGCGTTACCATTTAAAGCATCAGAAAACCTGGAAGCCGGGATTCCCTGCTCACCAGGAAACCTTAATTCAGTCTTTTGGAACAATGGAAGCCTCTTCCTTCATCTCCCTCAGCAAATGTTATTTGTAAATGACAAGACTTTTGAAAATATTTAGGGTGGAGTTGATACGTGACATTCATGTTTTATTTTTCTACGTAGAGGGATTCATGTGTTGTGTTCTGATGACCCATGAGTCATTTTCCCCAAATCTGGCTGGCTCTAGATTAGCACTGTCCATCAGAATGTTCTTCGATGGAGGAAATAAAATTTTTTTTATCTGTGATGTCCAATATAGTAACTATTGGCCACTGAGCCCTGGAAATAGGAACAGTGTGAATAAGAAACCAAATTACTTCCAGGTATAAGCTGTCACATGTGGCCACCACATCTAACAGTGCAACTCAGGGTGAAAAGCTAGATGCTTTTTCATAACTTCAACAGTGAGGACCAGATACAGCGATGTGATGATGACCCAGGGTAACCCACTTTCAGAGCCTTGCTGTAAGTGGCCTACACTAACCACACTGCAGAAAAACTTCTCAGGACTTGAGAGAAAGGGAAAAGAGCAAATTTCCCATTTTAAAGCAAATGACAAGCAAACAAAACACCCAAAAATATTCTAAAATACTATAATATGCATAGAAATTCAGTATATACTAAAGGTAGCATCATGAATCAGCAGAGAAAAATGGCCAAGTATATTCGGAAAATTAGCTGTTTGAGGAAAAAAATTGAGTTGTCCTCAGCAAGAATAAAGACCTTCAAAGGATTTTTAGAACGAAAGAAATCAAACACACACACACACACACACACACACACACACACACACACACATTGTGCTAGGTGTGGTGATTCATGTCTATAATCCCAGGTACTTGGGAGGCTGAGCCAGGAGGATCACAAGTTTGAAGCCAGCGTGGGTAACTCAATGAGACTATGTCTCAAAATAAAAATAAAAAACTCGGGCTGAGGCCAGAGATTTAGCTCAGAGGCACCACACCTGCCTTGTAAGCGCAAGGTTCTGAGTTTGATATCTGAGACCGAAAAAAAAAACTCGGGCTGTAGGTCAGGGCTTCCATGGGCTCGATCTCCAATGCCACCAAAACAACAACAAAACTCTCAGCACCAAAAAGCACCACAAAAGAAAGTGGGGTGAGGATGTGTAAAATTATTTGCAACAATTGAGAGACAATCAAAAGACTAATAATCTTAATACATTAAAAACATAAATGAGAAAGGGTTTTTAAATCATCTAAGAACATGAAGACAAGAGAAACACGAAAAGCACATTATCTTCATTAATATGAAAAGCATTTATAATAAAAATCAGGAATGATCTAACCATAGAGGATTAAATTACTAAAACAAGTCATGGCTTATTTTTCAACGGAATGCCATAAATTCAATTGGGGAAATTAATTTGGGGAAAGGGGAGTAGGACTAAGGATTGAATCCAGGACCTTTGCATTGAACTATATTCCCACCCCTTTTTCACTTTTTATATTGAGGAAGAGTGTAGCCAAGTTGTCCAACTTGGGCTTGAATTTGTGATCCTCCTGTCTCAGCCTTCCAGAGTGCTGGGATTATAGGCATGTGCCACCATGCCCAACTTCATTCAATGTTTTTAAGTTTAATGGCATGAGAAAATAATACAGTATTAAGTTAAACATTTTTTTTTTGGTACCGGGGATCTAACTCAGGACCTTGAGCTTGCGTGGCAGGCAGAACCACTGAGCTAAATCCCTGGCCTTATTAAGTTAAACTTTAAATAAAAACGCACTGAGTGCTTCTCCCAATGATATCACAATGTTAAATTAAAGAATATAATTCAAGAGCCAGGGATTTAGCTCAGTGGTTCCGCTGCCTGCCTAGCAAGTGCAAGGATCCGAGTTTGATCCCCAGTATCTATCTATCTATCTATCTATCTATCTATCTATCTAAATAATTCAAGCCAGGGATAGTGGCACATGCTTGTAATCCCAGCAATTGGAAGTTGGAAGGCTGGGGGAGGAGGAGGATCATTGTGAGTTCAAGGCCAGCCTAGGCTATATAGTAAGTTCAAGGCCAGTATGAACTACATAGTGAGACTCTATCTCAAACAAAGAATATAATTCAAATGATTTCCTCCTCTGCTCCCAGAATACCGTTCTCTGCTCCAAGCCATCCTTCCATAACTCCCTGATGACATACTTTTCTGCCACCGAAATCTACTCTCTACCCTGCCCCTCCCGTATTGCTGGGCTTCTCCAAGCAAACACTTCTCTCCTCATTAGTCCTTGATAGAAGACATTTTAAACTGAACAACTTTTTCCCCAATACTTAGCACCTTTTTCTCTGCTACTCCACCTCTTTTAGGACATTTACCTGTTTTTCCAACCCCTATCTCCCATCAGTAAAAACCTCCTTTCTTTTCTGCACATGAGCACATATTTCTTGTTCAAATGCTTCTTAAATGAATGTTCTAAAAGTATAAATCCAATTCTAATAAAGGAAATCAAATTATTGAGTTCAACTTTAGCTGGATTAATAGGAGGCATTCATTTTCTTCTCTACACTATCCTTTTTCTTCCATATCCAAATGCCTATCATGTAGACTTTGATAATAAAACAAAACTGTACTTTCTTCTCCATTTTAACTAGCTCCTAGTTCCACATTAGAGATATGCATGCTTGAACAGGGATAATAAATAACACTCAGTTATATGATTTCCCTATGTTTTGGAAAATATTTAAGAATTATGGTAGGTCTAGCCCCCACAAGTAGCCATTTAATAAAAAGTTCTCTTTTCTGGAACTAAACATTAACATGTAATACAAAATTAAAGCATGTCTCAAAAATCAATCAGCCATCTGTGTGCCAACTGAACAATTTATACACTGATTCATAATACAGTCTGCCCAGAGGACTTGCAGTACAATTTCACAAAGTTGGTTCTATTTGTCTCTTCACTAATGGCCAGCCTGATGCATAGCATGTTTAGCTACAAACAACTCTGCTGACTGCCCCTGCAACATTTTCATGGCTCGCCAGTAGATCTGTCCACAGTTCGCAGGTCTACCAAGGGGGTGGTTCAACTCTTCTTTGATGTAATCCATCCAGAGATCTTTAAAAGGAACAACAACAAAAAATTACTGTACACATAATAAGATAACTGACAAGCCTTTATTAGGCAAACATGTATTTAATATTCATTCAAGAGTTCTAAGAAACTCCTTGCTATTATTTCCTAAGAGTCCTATGTGAAACAATACTTCTTTTAGCTTCTTTAAATCTAGGTATAGGAAAGGGAGCTTTTTCTTTAAGTGGGAAACCTTTGCAATAATTATGGCAGTATGTCACTTAATGAACTAAAACTACTAATTTTTTTTAAAGAGAGGATTTTGCTGAGTCTTTTTTCAAAGTGAAACTGACCCCAATTCATTCACTGTTACTATGCTTAAGAAAATATGCTTGGGGGCCAGGGATTTAGCTCAGTAACACCATGCCTGCCTCACAAGCACAAGGTCCCGAGTTCGATCCCCGGTACTAGGAAAAAAGAAAATATGCTTGGGTTAGATTAGCAAAAATGCTATTTTCATTCATTTCTCCAAGAAGGGTCTGTTGAAAACCAGTAGGAGTTAATGTACCTTTTTAATGTGAGTTTAATAACTATATATGTCAGTGTTAATGAGTTCCTAAACAAAGTGCCACATTTTACATAACAAACCCAGGCCCAGAAGTTCCTACAAATGAAGGCAATGTGACGATAACATTAGCATCTCAAGTTTACTTGTTTGCAGTAACTTCTATCCCTTTTTGTTCTCCTGAACTACATTTTTTAAAATAAAATTTGCTTTTTAACTGTTACATAAAAACAAAAATTGTAAGTATTAGTGGGGTAATGTGATATTGTGATATAATACACATTGTGTGATGTTTAAATCAGTTTATACAAATCTACTCAAACATCCATCATTTCATTATGTTGAAAACTTTCTAAATTCTTTCTCATAGGTTTTCAAAATATACAGTACATTACTATTCTCTATATATTCATCCTGCTGTGCAATAATAGCATACCAGAATTTCTTACTCATATCTAACCCTAACTTGGCATCCACTAGTCAACCTTTCCCCATCCCCAATTTCCCACTACTATGACCTACTATAACTAATGACCCACATTATTAACTCTTCCTTACAAATGCTTTTTTTTTTTCCTAGTACCGTGGATCAAACTGAGGATCTTGCACTTGCCAGGCAGGTGAGGCACCACTGAGCTACATCCCCGGCCCTACAGATACTTTTTTAAGAGAACCAAACTAAGCAAATCTTTAATCCAGAGTTCTTTAACTTTTTTTTTTTGGTACCAGGGATCAAACTCAGGACCTTGCACTTGCCAAGCAGATGCTTGGCACCACTGAGCTACATCCCTGACCCTTCTAATCCAGAGCTCTTTATACAAGAATCCCTAGATCCTTGGGCTTGTGAACTTAAAATTTTAAGTAAAATTACATGTCTAAGTATTATGCACAAAGTAAAACAAAAGGCAGGGAAAGAATTTAAGTTTTATTTAAAATAAGGCCATGATAGGAATAAAAAAATCTAAAAACACTGTTGTAACCATACTAATAGCTCACAGACTGCATAATAAGTCAACAGTTGTGTCTATAACCAAAGTCTACTTACCAGAATCTACAGATCCAAACTCTCTCAAAGCCCTCTCATAATATTCTCTTAAGTTAGCCATCTTGCAGGATTCCTAACAAAAACAATCAGACAATCTTGACTCAAAAACCTCATTTATAAGGCACAAATTCTCTTCGACTATTAAGCAGCTACTATCAGTTAGGTATCTGAAGGGGAAAATAGATGAGGTTTAAGATGAACCAGCCTGGTTCTCAACTTATCCAGAAAAAAAGGCAAATGTACTATTCACCAAGTGTCAACCACAAAAGCACTTAGTTCTGAGGATGGAGAAAACCCTAATAAATTTTATCAAACTTTTTTTTTTGGATCCAGGGATCGAACTCGGGTCCTTGCACTTTCGAGGCAAGTGGCAGAACCACTAAGCTAAATCCCCAGCCCAAGCCTAATCAATTTTAAATGAGGAACATGAGTGGCTTCTCCGGAAATAACACTGGAAAGCCTGACACTTATATAAATGGAGTCTGGCAATGGTGGTGCACACCTATAATCCCAGTTACCTGAGAGACTGAGGCAGGAGGGTCACAAATTCAAGACTAGCCTGGACCATTTATGGAGATCCTGTCTCAAAAAGTGGTAGAGCATGGTCTGGGGATTTAGCTCAGTGGTTCCGCCGCCTGCCTTGCAAGCACAAGGACCCGAGTTCGATCCCCGGTACCAAAAAAAAAAAAAAGAAAAAGTGGTAGAGCATGCCTAGCATGCTCAAGGTCCTGGGTTCAAGCTCCATAACACAGAAAAATAGAGTGGATGGAAAAAGTTTTACCTTTCATAGGTAAGGATTTCTTCCTTTTGAGTAACAAGCAAAGAGGAGCCCAAATATGGGCTCTGGCACCTATTAGGTATGTCTACCCTAAAAGTTTTTATATCAATGCTAAGTATCAATAACCACTAGTTATATGATCATCAACAAATTTTTTTAACCCTAACTTCAAATATTTTCTCACCTAGAAAACAAGGATAATATCTCTTAGCCTAACTGCAGGTATTCAAGTGCTGAATGCACCTAGCAGAATAGCTGTCACTAATTCACAGATAATCAGTAAGTGGTAATTTTTTATATGTATTTTTAAAATGTATTCCCTTTTATTTCACTTTCAAAGTAGATTTAACACTTTCAGTTTAAAAATTCATATAATAATACAATTACTTCTCTAGCACCACAAAAAGAAAAGATTTTCCTTATTCAAATCTCCCTTTACTGAGACAATGTTGTATTACGGGAAGTCAACATGACAATATACAAAGTCCTTTACCTCATTTGGCCTTATAACTCTCCTGCCCCTGCACAGGTATAAGGACCTTATTTATAGATGAGGATGTGAGGCTTAGAATTAAGTGATGTGTCCAAAGTACATAACTATTAGGTTAATAATCTAAAATCTGGCTATTGAACATTATGTTAACCTATCTCCTGTAAGACTACTATGGACAATAACATATACTAGTTCAACAACAGTGATCGAAATCATGAAAAAAAGAATTCAACCTCAATAGTTAATTTCTCAAAATTCAAATAAAAATAATAAATACCAAGTAAAATAACAAAATAAAAGAGAAAAACCAAAATTGGACACTTGGAAAAGCTATGAGGAAACAGGCATATTTCTGGATTATTAAGTTAATTCTTTTACATGACTATCTGACAATATATGAAACCATAAAAAAATGTATCCCCGCTGGGCATGGTGGTGCATGCCTATAACCCTAGCATTTGGGAGACTAAGGCAGGAGGATGGCTATGAGTTTGAGGCCAGCTTGAACTACATAGCAAGATTCTATCTCAAAAAACAAAAACAAAAAGTACCCCCAATATAGAAATTTGTCTCCAAAAAGTCACTCAAAAGAAAAAAAAGATGCACAAAAATGTCTATAGCATTCTTTTCAATATCAAAAAAAACATAAATAGGGCCAGGGATTTTGCTCAGTCTCGCAAGCACAAGATCCCGAGTTTGATCCCCAGTACAAAAAAAAACAAAAAACATAAAAAGCCAAATGTAGTGGCATGTATCTGTAATCCTAGCACTCTTAAGAGGCTAAAGCAGGAGGATCCCAAGTTCAAGCCCAGCATAGGCAACTTAGCAGGACCCTATCTCAAAGTAAAAACTAAAATCAAAAAACACTGGAAATAACCTGTATGTAATGGAATAGATACAAAACTAAAACATTAACACTACAGGCAATAAAAATATGATAAACATGTAAAAATATAGCAATATGTTTACAAAGTAATTTTAGTTAAAAAAAAGAGAAATCTCATATGACACATAAATCAGAAATATAACAGTACAAAACCATGTGTGAGAGAGAGTACTCTGAGAAGCTGAGAGGCAAGAGGATCACAAGTTCAAACCCAGACAGGGCTGGTGACTTAACAAGGCCTTGTCTCAAATTAAAAAATAAAAAATTGACTGGGTGTGTATCTCGGTGCAAAAGCCCTGGGATCAATCCTGAGGGCTGGGGAGGAAAAAACCTTCAGGTATGGTTGGCTGTTAGTGTGTTGGAGTTAAAGATACATTTGAATTTTCTGTGTACCATTTTTTAAGCTGAAACTTTCTTGGCCTTTTCTCCTACTTCACAATTTCCATTTAAAAACACCAAAAATGAAAAATAAAATAAAAAAATAAAAACACCAAAAACTGTAACTGAATGCCCACTGTACGTCAGCATCCAAGACAAAAGAACAGGGCGCTATGGAGGCAAAGCAGCAGCAACACCTCACCTAGCTGGGCAGGGAAGGCTTTCTGACATCTGAGTTTCCTGTTCTCCAGACATGTACTTTCTCCTCTTTGCTCACTACCATTCCTAAACCAGCACGATGAAAAAGAGACCAAGGAACTAAAAATTTATACTGTATTGTAAGGAGGTTTTTAAATTCCTGGAACACTTACTTGCTTTTTTTCAAACTGGATCATTTTCCTGAAAAACTCATCTGAAAATGGACGGATTTCCTGTAAACTAAAAACCAGGGGATGTTATCTTCCACAGTGAGCGAAAGCCTATTACATCTCATAGGTATAAAAAATACTCAGGCCAATACTTTCACCAGAGATGGTTTAATGTGGACTTGGTAGCATTTCAGCGCAAGGACTAGACCCATCAGCTGGTCGTGCCCATGCCTCTAATGATTTACCCTTCATCACCAAGCTTTTCCCTATTCCCTTTTCTTCTTTTTTCTTTTTTTTTTTTTTTTTTTTGTTATCAGGGATTGAACTTGGGACCTTGCGCTTTTGAGGCAGGCGCCAAAACCACTGAGCTAAATTCCCAGCCCTCTTTTCTTCTTATTCTCTTCTTTCTCACGTTTAGTCTTAAGTATCACCACTGATATATCTCAAGGTCTTTTTGGATACCAGTCACTCTATTTTTATAAAGAACATAATCTAAGGAAACAATTTGCAGTATGGACAAATAATACTTTCACAGAAATGTTCATCAGAAGAGTATTACCCTAACTCAAGAAATTATGCCATATTCACAGGGTGATTCCTTATACAGCTATTTTTAATAAATGATACTTACGAAGAATTTTTACTAAAAGAGGAAAAAGTCAATCTAATGATCATCAGTAAAACTGGTATTCAGGAACTAGGTGCGGCCGTGCATGCCTGTAATCCTAGTACCTGGGAGGCTAAGGCAGGAGGATTGCTGTAGGGAACAGGGAAAGGGGACGTTACTAGAACCTCTGCAGTAAGTCCTAGTCTCCTGCAAGCCACGGCAGCACAAGGCGAATTAACTTATTATACAGGAAAGGTAGAAAAATGAGACTTTGAGAAGAAGCTGAGCTTTGGGTCTGATCAGTGCTGCTATGGGTGGTAAGAAAGCCCCCAGCTTACCGCACCTTTTATTCAGTATATCAGGAGAAACAGATGTAACAAATGACTTGCAGAGAGTTCAGTACATCGGCATAAACAAAGTGTAACAATCCAAGAACAATGAGGAACTGAGTAGATAAAGATTTTGTTCCTCTCAGAATGTCTTCAGGTGGTATAATCTTGTCCTGGAGCATCACAGCATCACTGGATCATTGAGGTCTCAGTTGTGATGGGGGCCAAAATGAAATTATGCTTCAAAATGCCATAGATAGCCTGTAGGCAGGAGAACTAGGCCTAATCAAGTTTTTCCCTAAAATTATGTAGCATTGCTCCCGACAGATTGCCATGAGTTCAAGGCCAGCCTGGGGTATACAGTGAGTTAAAGGCCAGCCTGAACTACACAGCAAGACTCTGTCCCAAAAATAAATTAAAAATAAAACTGGTATACAAAATTGTGATTATAGTATAATCTCAATTACACATAAATAAGTTTTAAGATGTCATATTAAGAAGCGGTTTTATCTTGATGGGATTACAATGACTTATCTTTCCCCTCAGAATGGTTATAACCTGCTTTTATTGTTCAAAAAAAAAAAGAAAGAAAGAAAAAGGAAAAGAAACATCACTTTTTGAAAAAGTTTTCTAGATTACTAGCTTTCAGATATGATCTGTGATACATATACTCTGGGTATGAGGGGCTGAGTATGGGCAGAAAGACTAGAAACAGCTCTGAAAATCTGTCAGTACCTCTTAAACACAGCTCTGGCCTTTTTGTAGCCACCACTTCGATAAGCCCAGTCAAGGTATTTATCTTTCAGAGTAACTGAGCTGGCACCCGTGACAGCTAAAATAGCTTTCTAAAATTTAAGGAAAAAAAAGCCATGTAAGGAAATGCATACATACCAAAACAAATTCTCCCAGAACCACTGCACGTTACTCAACAGGGGCTTTAGGAACACCTGTTGCTGAAATAACCCTGAAACTTACCAACCAGTGAACCCCCATACCCATTCCTCACACAGGACTTAGAACATGGAGCTTGTACCTTAAAGATAGCTTCCGTGTCTTCTTGGCTTTCAGCAGCTTCGCTCCATTCTGCCCAAGAAATCCACAAGGGCAGACAAACCTGCTCATGATAAAAAATGTTGCAAAATGATTGTTTGGCACTAAACTCTGAAAAACTAATCACTACAAAGACAGGTTCCTCCCAAATTAATCAACATGTAAAATACGGATTCATCTCATGTCTATCCTAATTAGGAGAGAATTCTCATTGCCCGGCAGGACTGGCATGCCAGAAGAGAGCCCTCTGACCAAGTCATCCAGAGCAACACTGTCCTGATCATATTAGTTCCCACATGCTAGGGAATATTATCTATAGTTATCATCAGTGATGGCAAACCTTTTAGAGCTTTCCATAATAATAAAAGCCCACTGTGGAACGCATGCCATAGGTTTACCGTCACTGGATATCATCATTATCAATCACCTTTCAGTTAATTAAGCAATTAACTTTCAGATCCACAGCTACCAGATCATGTCTCTACTGTCTAGAACACTTAATATAAGAACTAACTAATCTAGGCCAAATGATCTGATCATTACTCATGGCCCAGGGCCAAACACAAATGAGCAATAAAATAGGGTTTTTTTCCACATTTCCTTCTGGAATACTTTTTTCCCCCACTCACATAAAAAATTTACAACAAAGCTTTAAGATTTAAATTTTGATTTAAACCTTGAGATTTAAGCTGCAAGTGGTGGCCATGCCTAAAATTCCAGCTATTCAGGAAGCTGAGGTACAGGAAGATCACAAGTTTAAGGCCAACCTGGGTAACTTAGTGAGAACTTATCTCCAAGTAAAAAGGGATGGTGAGGTAGCTCAGTGGTAGAACTCTTGTCTAGCATGAGTTTAATCCCCAGTACCACTAAAAAAACTTTATGGTGGGCTGGGGATTTAGCTCAGGGGTTCCACTGCCTGCCTTGCAAGCACAAGGTCCCGAGTTCAATTCCCGGTACCAAAAAAAAAACAACTATGGTTTAGAAATATATTAGTAATTAAAAACTAGATTTACATTTAGCTTTGGATGCCAAGTGAGAAACACTATTTCTCACCTGTAAAGACATCTAAATAAAATAAGTTTTATACAATTTACTCAATCTTCAAATAAGAATTAGAAATAGCCTATTAAATGGAAGTAAATTCTTCTACTCTTGACTCTTGGACCATCACCACTTAGTACCAAATGCCCCTGCACTCATCAGACAAGTACACTACAAATGAGCTTTGGCTAAAGTCTTAAAAGTGCTTCCAAACCAAATGAAATACATAAGCCCCACTCACAGACCTGGGGCTTCAGGTGCACAAAGGCTTCTTCAAAACGCTTGTCTATATCTGGGCTCTTTGACTTCAACAGCACCTGCAGCTTTTTCTGCCACATCGTTACAGAGTCTTTGAACAATTCAGTCCCAGTTTCTGCCACCTTCAGAGCTTCTGTAAAGAAGTCATGTTGCAGCAACAACTCGATCTAAGAAAAGGATCACTGGAAAATTAATTTCTGAAACCTAAATTACTTATTTAAACAGAAACAAAGACCTCATCTGGGGCAGTAATTTCCACTGTCTTTCTATTAAACCTTTTACCATGGATCCTAACCAGGTGCAAAGGAACAACTTGAAATCCTTTCTCCTTTTCCTGCTCCTATCCATCTGGACTGTCAAAAAACAGAAAATAGGACCATGGATTTAGCTCAGTGGTGCTGGAAGCACAAGGTTCTGAGTTCGATCCCCGGTACCAAAAAAGAAATACCAGAAAACAGGCCTAGATAATTTAGAATCCAAATCCACTCAAGTATAAAAATCAAGATAGGACCGGGGATTTAACTCAGTAGTTCACCCACCTGCCTCGCATGTGCAAGGTCCCAAGTTTGATCCCCAGTACCAAAAAAAAAAAAAAAAAAAAAATCAAGATAAAATCAGTATTTGTAGCTAGATGTGCTGGCACACACATATCTATAATCCCAGCTACTTGGGAGCATGAGGCATGAGGATCACAAATTTGAGCCCAGGTTTGGCAACTTTGAGACTTAGCAAAAACCTGCCTCAAAATTAAAAACAAAAAGGACTGGGGATGCAGCTCAGTGTGAAGGTCCTAGGTTTAATCCCCAGTATTGGGGAGAAAAAAAATAGTCTTTGTGAAGCACTAAGGAAATATTATATATACAATCATTTAGATAAAGCTGGAAGCATTACAAACTCATACAAATTTTCTGTTAACTGGTTTTTTTTTGGTACCAGGGATCGAACTCGGGTCCTTGTGCTTGTAGGGCAGGCAGTAGCACCACTGAGCTAAATCCCTGGCCCTCTGTTACATATTTTGACACAAGTAACTAGAATTATGAAAATGTTCATCTCTTAAATTCTGGAATTTAACAACTATGGCACAACAAATAAATGAAGAAAATCTTTTTTTTTTTTTGAGACAGGGTCTTGCTATGTAGTTCAGGCTGGGCTTGAACTCACAATGTAGCCCAGACTCGCCTCGAAGTCACAGTGCTCCTCCTACCACCTCAGCCTCCTAAGTGCTGGGATCACAAGCATGCGCCACCATGCCTGGCTAAATGAAAATAATCTTATCAATTCAAAATACTTATTTCTATACTGTTTTAATACAGATAAAAACCTAAAACCAAAATAATTTAACAAAACTAAAACAATCAAGTAAATGGCAATAAGTAATCAGTTCACTGACCAAGCATGTCTACTACAGTGTTATATGCAAGATACAATTATGAGCCCAGCATGGTGGCACACCGCTACAATCTCAGCACTTGGGAGGCTGAACCAGGAGGATCACTGCACATTTGAGTTCAGCCTGGGACACACAGTGAGTTCAAGGCCAGCCTGAAATACATAGTGAGACCCTGTCTCAAAAAAAAACTTCAATCATGAGAAAATCAGGCACATTTCCTATCCCCCACAGAGCCTGCAGTCTAACAGAGAGACAGTGTGGTATGTGCCTTGAAGAAAAAGCATCATACACTACAGGAGTACAAGTCAGAAGCACCAACAGGGTCTGTGGCAATGATGAGAAAGGACTCCCAGAAAGGAAGCATTTAAACCAAGACTTAAGGGCAGGGGATTCAGCTCAGTGGTTCCTCCACCTGCCCTGTAAGCGCAAGGACCCAAGTTCGAGCCCCTGTGCCAAATAAATAAATAAATAAAATAAACCAAGACTTGAGAAAAAATAGGTACTAGTCAAGTAAACACAGAGACCCTGGGAAAAGAGGCTACCCCAACCAACATGTGCCAGAGGCCAAAGATGAGAGACAGCTTGAAAGGGAAAGAAATCCAAGTACAGTGTGACTAGACAGGACACAAACCAGAGGACTGGACAATGAGTCTGAAAATACAGCTAAGAGCCAAGTCAAGGGTTCTGGGGGGGTTCTGTGTTTTGTTTTGAACCCAGGGTCTTCAAACTGAGCTACAACTCTTTTTTTTTTTTAGATGGGGTCTCACAAAGTTACTCAGGTTGGGCTCAGTGGCCCAAGTAACTAGGCTTACTGGCATACACTACTATACTTGGCCCAGGGGCCAAGTTAAGGAGTGTGAGTAGCTCTATCCAAAGGATAATGGGAAACCATAGAATAATCTGATGGTAATAACCCAATTTTAAAAGACCAACCTGTGGAAAATAATCTGGAGAATGGATGAGTATAGAACCAGCTAGATGTATAATGGCAGCATTTTGAGGGACTTGTTAAAAGGTCACCAAATGATTACTAAAGTGGGTGGGCTTAGGAAAGGCAGGATAAAAGATTTAAGTATACATGAGAACATCTGAAACAGTCACAACTGTGTATGCCAAAAGAAAGAAGATAATGCAAGGACAACAGGACTGCCAAGGCAATGCTCAAAGGACACTGCAATTCATAGCATGTGACTGACTGCAACCATTCAAATTTTAAGAAGGGACAGCTGAAACCATCCAAGCCTATGATTTTCATATAGCTACTGTAATGGGGGAGAAGGGAATCTCAGTCACAGTAACATAATAAAATAGGCTACACTATATAATATACAATATATAAAAATTATGTACGATCCCCAGTACCAAAAAAAAAAAATGTAGAAAATGTTAATGTAATAGAATAAAAATAACAAGACATTAAATGCAATTAAGTAAAAATGATATTCATCAAGAGTCAAAAATCATACTAACAGTCAAAAGAAGTCACACAAAAGATACTCAACAAATATAAAGACTTTTGTTCTTGCGCTGGGGACATAGCTCAGTGGTAGAGTGCTTGCCCAGAACGCAGGAGGCCCCCAAAAGAGACTCTTAATCTCTTCCCCCCAGTAAATGTATTTATATATATTTATGTACCCACTAACACATGCAACGTGCTCAACAACTGTGTAAGGAGGCAAAACCAACGAACACTATTACTATTTTAAAAAGAAGTAAACAAGAAAAGTCAAGTGGTATATGTAGTAGCACATGGCTATAATCCCTGCAGGCAGGAAGCTGAGGCAGGACAATTCAAAGCTCTGCCTGAACTACAAAGCAAGATCCTGTCTCAAAAGAAAAGTGGGTAGATGGGGTTGAGGGCATAGCTCAGTGGTGGAGCACCTACCAAGCACGTACAAAGCCGTGGATCTAGTTCTCAGCACTGTAAATAAAAGATGGATGAGCAAACAAAAAATAAACCCAAACTCAAGACTGTTGCAGTACTTTCCACTATATAATATCCCTTCCTTTACACATTTTATTTTTGGAGTTGGGTGTGGTGGCGCATGCCTGTAATCACAGCACTAGGGAGGCTGAGATAAAGGGTTGCTTCAAGTTCAAGGCCAGCCTGGATTACATAGTAAGTTCAAGGGCAGCCTGAACTACATAGTGAGAACCTGTTTCAAAAAAACCCCAAAAACCCAAGGCTGGGGATTTAGCTCAGTGGCACAGCACCTGCCTCGCAAGTGCAAGGTCCTGAGTTTGATCCCCAGTACCAAAAAAGAAAAAAAGAAAGAAAGAAACCAAAAACAGATTTCACTTTTCGCATATTATCAAATACTGACAACCAAATGTAAACATCCTCTATATACCAAACTTTTGAATGGGATTATCTGTGTAACAAGCACAGAACAACAGGAATAAGTGCATGTAATTGGCAGCAAATATGCTCTCCAGTTACTTACCCATTGCTTATAGTGGAATTCCGAGAGAAGTCTGAGTTCATTTGCCTTCCTGAATGTAATCATGGTTCTTTCTAGCCTCTGAAATAAGAAAAGATTCCCCATTTTATTACAAAGATCCCTGAAAAGGGCTCTGTTCTCTGACATAAACAAAAGCAGTTTTGTATATTTCTAAGAATTCAGAGAAGGGACTGAGTTGCTCCTTGTGGTGGTGTCACTCATGATCAGATAAGTAAGCGGCCACCTCAGGCACAGCCCAGTAAAAAGGAGACTCTCCTGCCCTGGTAGCCAGTACCAAGACAAAACAGGCTCAGATCTTCCCAATGACAGGTCAGCCACAAGAAGAAAGCAAGAGGTTAAAAATGAAATTCCAGGGGCTGGGGATTTAGCTCAGTGGTTCTGCCGCCTACCCCCCAAGCGCAAGGACGCAAGTTCGATCCCCGGTACCAAAAATAAATAAATAAATAAGTAAAAATAAAAATGAAATTCCAGAAGCTCGCTCAAGCCCCAACAAGAGCTATGCTTCTGTTCTTTCAGTAGACAGAGACTTTCTAGTCAGTCACTGTCACCACATAACGTAAGTCCTTACCTTCCTTCTGAGGAACTCACTACTTGTCTTCTTAGAAAATCGTTCCAAGCAAAAGCTGACATAACACTTCCACATGGGCTCTGGAAGAGTCAGATTATATTCGTCAGGTCACCAATTCTCTTAGGTCAACAATCATCATATACCTTTCTTCAAAGGGAAAACTCCTTTGAGGAAGAATTTAACTCCCTGATGGAAAAAAAAGTGTTATTCCAATTATACCCAATCAAACAGCTCAAATACTGGAGAAAAGCAACTACCAATATAAATATAAAAACAAGTCTTGTCCAGGTCTCCAATATTAGCAAACAAAAATTATATCTCTAGCAAAAGGTAATTAAGGAATGGTAAAAAATCTTCTGCCAAGTGTGGTGGTGCACACCTATAATTTCTGCATCTTGGGAGCCTGAAGCAGGAGGATCTGCAGTTCAAGGACAGCCTAGGCAACTTAGCAAGAGCAGGCCTCAAAATAAAACAAAAAGGGCTGGGGAATCTAGCTCGGCACTGCAGTACTTGCTGAGCATGCACAAGGTCTTAGGTTCTCTCCCCTATACCTTAAACGAACAAAAATCTTATGAATTATTTCCTAAGTATCATTTCCTCCAAATAAATGAAAATAAACATCACTACTACTGAAGAAGTTCAGAAAAGTTCCAAAGGCTGGAGATTTAACTCAGTGGTTCCACCACCTGGCCCACAAGTGCAAGGACCCAAGTTCAATCCCCAGTACCAAAAAAAAAAAAAAAAAAAATGTAGAACATTTCCATAACAGTTTCAGCACAGCACAGAAAGAACCACCTGGAAAGCCAAACACATTGTAAATTATACCAGAGATTTCTGGTACTGAGAACAGGAGCACCAGTTTCACACTCACGGATACACTTCTTCTACACATAATGGTCAGAGGGTTCACCTGTAGGGAGAGTCTTCACTGCCTCTTCATAGACAGCACAGCTTCGCTCCTCCCTTCGGCACACCTCCACTGCTTTGGCTTGTTTTGTTGGTGGTTGTGCCTCTGGTTGGGACTCAACCTCTAATTCTTGACGTGCCACATAATCCCAAGTGAGAGGGTCATCTGTGTGCAAAGCCTGAAGGCTAGAAAACCCAAATTATTGGCATTTGCCCTACAATGAGGGACTAACTCAGAATATCTAGCACAGCAGCAGGTCCTCATACTCTAAAAATGTACACAGGACACCTGTACACCAATTATACAAATGTATACAGGACACCTTTATGGTACCATGAGTCATTTCCTGACAGGCTCTCCAGAATATTGTCAGTCACTGTACAAATCAATGAATGGAACACACCTATCATGTATTTATTGACATTCAGGCACCATTCACACACACTAACTTTCAAATTAAATTTCAAATCAGCAGTTATCTGTGAATAGCCCAGGCTCCATGAGCCCTGGACAGCCTTATTGTACTGGGGCTCCTGATTCCTATAGTAAAGGAAGCAGAGGAAAAGCACAACCTGGAGATATCCGAGAAACAAACTGATCCACATTCTATCTTAACTCCTGTGAAAGCAAGGAGTGCCCCCTTGAATGCAAGTAGCCCTGGGTAGGCAAAAATAATTTGTAGACAATACAGATACTGAAGAATAAAATTATTTTCATCACTCAAATCTGAAGTTATGAATAACAACTCTCATTTTACAGGCAAAAGACATGCCAAGAAAGCAGGATACAGGTTCTTCTATAAGACTTGGGATACATGTTATTAAATAAAGACAAATCATTTCCCAAAAGAAGCTAATAAAGTCAAAGAACTTCTCCAAGAACATACCTTTTTAAAAAATATAATGGGATATAATTTTCCTAAAACTTAGCTTTTCTTCCAGGGATGTAGTATGATATTTTCTTTCCCGCTTTCTCAATACCCAACCTCAAATCCTTACCACAAAGATCAGAAATGGGCATAGTCACCTTTATAGTGTTTTACTTACTCATCATAAATTTCTTTTTGTAGATCTTTGGCAAAGTCAAAAAGCTGTGCAACTGAAAGTAGTGACACATGAAATTCTGCACCTAAAATTTAAAAACGGGAAAGAAGATTCATTGTCAGTAAAATAAACAACCACTTTACTCTAAAAGCAGCATTTTCTTGATGTACTGGGGCTAGGGTTTTTCTTGTGGTGCTGGGGATAGAATCCAGGGCCTCAAACGTGCTAAGTACACAACTCTGAGCTGGAGTTAACTATTGTGTTTTTGTTTTTGTTATTGTTGTTGTTGCTGAGAAATAAGACAAGATGGGGGAAGGCAGGAAGATGGCGGTGGCAGCAAAGCCTCATGATTTTAATGAATGTCAACTGGATATTAGTGTAAATGATAGTTTGGATCTTCATGCTCAGATTCAGATCACAGACCACAATGGATAGATGCCACTGAACAGCACAAGACTGAATCAGGATATGGATCTGAATCCAGCTCACATCGACATGGCTCAATGGTGTGTCACTGGTGTCTGGAGCAAGTGGCTATTCTGCAACATCTACCTCTTCGAGAAAGGCCACAGTTTATGTGTGAAATTGGCTGAAATGGAAACCTTTAGAGACATCCTGTGTAGATAACTTGATACTCTCCAGAAGTACTTTAATGTCTGTGCTGATGCCGTCTCCAAGGATGAACTTCAAAGGGATAAAGTGGTAGATGATGATGACTTTCCTACAACACATTCTGATGGCAACTTCTTGCACAGTATCAATGGCAAGAAAGAAGTCATTTCCACATATAACACCAAAAGGAATCAATGGCACAGACTTGAAAGGGGAAGCAACAATAAGAACCAAGATACATCATGTAAAGGTACAAGATCCCAATGATGAATGTAACTGTACTGTATACCTAAAATGTACCAATAAACTTAATGAAAAAAAGGGGGGGAGCAATAAACTTCAAGGCAACTACTGCTAAAATCCTTACTACACTTCCTCACTGTATTGAGTTAATCTTAAAACGTGAAGACAGCTGGCAAAAGAGATTAGATGAGGAAACTAAGAACAGAAGAAGAATACAAAACTCCAATGACAGAACTTAAGAAAAAAATCCCATTTTGGAGGACCAGATTACGAAGAAGGCCCAAACAGTCTAATTAATGCAGAAGAGTTATTTGATGCTGTTGAAGCTACTCTTGACTGACAAGATAAAATAGAAGAACAGTTACAGAATGAAAAGGTCAGATTACATTGGCCTACATCATTGCCGTCTGGAGATGCCTTTTCTTCTGTGGGGACTCGCTCATAGATTTGTCCATAGGTTGAAGAAATGGTGCAGAACCATATGACTTACTCATTGCAGGATGTAGGTTGCCATGTCAACTAGCAGTTGGTTGTAGGAGGAGAAATGAAGGTATACAGAAGAGAAGTGGAAGAAAATGGGATTGCTCTGGCTCCTCTGAAAGCTACTAATGCAGTTAAAGGTGTTACAGGACATGAAGACTGCAATTATTTCTGGAATGATGATATTTGCAATGACTGGGAAACAACCATACAAAACTTTCATGTGGTGGCAACATTAGCTGATAATGCAATCATCATTTATCAGACACACAACAGAGGATTCAAAAGATACCAACCTTGACTGAAAATGACCCTGAAACTTGGATAGTTTGTAATTTTTCTGTGGATCATGACACTGCTCCTCTAACCAACCAATGTGTTCGTGCCAAAATAAATATTGCTATAATTTGTCAAGCCTTGGTAAGCCCACCAGAGACCAGGAGATAAGCAGGGAAAACATTCTATGCAAGATTATCTATGTATCTAATGTAAATCCTAGAGGATGGGCACCAGCCTCAGTTATAAGGGCAGCGTTAAAGCGAGAGTATCCTAAATTTTTACTTCTTATTTCCGAGAAAAAACTGCAGGAAAACTATTTAGTTCTAGTATTAACAGTGACTGAAGGAAGGCTATGTGACATTCCATGTTGAAGAAAAAGGAAAAAGTTGAATGCTCTAAGCTGGAACATAGGATCTACAGTTTGTGGCCCAACACCTTGAGTTTGTGTATAAAAATGAAGAAGAGATACTGCAATGGTAAAGCTGAGCATCTAACACTAGCTGTCTCCTGACAGATCTCGCTCAGCATGTGCTATAGATACATGTATGTGTGCATGTGCATGGCTATATTTTTATTTGCTTGCTCCTACAAGAGAAAAAAAATCAACTCTCAATAACAACTAGGAATTGATGCTTTAATTTGGGGGAACTTTTTCAGAATTTTTAATTTACTAGCCTAAGATCCTCAGTTCTATCAGGTGTTGTGCACAAAAGAAAAACACAAAAGTGGAATGCACATGGGC
Source organism: Heterocephalus glaber (assembly GCF_053883595.1). Classification (NCBI taxonomy): domain Eukaryota; kingdom Metazoa; phylum Chordata; class Mammalia; order Rodentia; family Bathyergidae; genus Heterocephalus; species Heterocephalus glaber. The sequence continues at coordinate 8,491,634 of NW_028258351.1, read as the reverse complement.
ATGTGCTTTCTGTGTACCAGACATCCAGACAGGGTTCTTTCTTCAGGCCAACAGTCAAATCTGTGTCCAGAATTTTTTGATTTTTTTTTTTGTTTTGTATAATCATAGAATTCATTGCTGCTGATTTCTATGATTTGTGTTTTTACATGTCTTAATAACTGAGGGCTGTCAATCACCTGTGATTTTGCCTTTTCTGTAAACTTACTCCTACGAAGAACTTTGGTTCTGATGTAGAGAGTGAAAAGCTTTATCCCCTCCCCCATACCTTTATATTTCTATTGTATTTTTTTAGTTGTGTACGATGTGCTACAGATTTTTTTCAGTTTGTTACAAACACAGTTTGATAATCCTTAAATTGGCTCTGCCTGCCTCCAGACAGAAATATCTACACAAATCTTGTGGGTATTGAATGCTTTCTAGAAAAATGGTCCGGATAAGATGAGCTTATGTTTTTCTGAAATTCGTAGCAAAATATACGGTATACTTGTTAAAGCAAATAGGCTTGTTTGAATTTAACATTTAATTCAATATATGTATCTAGTATTCTGTAACAGATATATTTCGTCACCCTAGTTTGAGTCAGTTTAAAAGATATGTTGCAAGGTATACACAAAATCTGAACTGCTTCTATTTGCCCCTTGATCACAGATTTCAGCAACATAGCAAACGAAGGACTCCACTTATTCAAACTGATACTTTCCTTAGCTGCTATAAGACTGTAAGAACCCAATGTGTAAAATGCTTTTAGTTTTAGTCCTATGCGAAAAACCTTGAAGCATGGAGTTGAGGCAAGGAATGGTACTCATTGAAGTCAAAATGCCCACTTCAAATCTTCATTATATTTACACACAGAAGTATTTTTTTATTTGGGGTTTTTTGGTACCAGGGATTGAACTCAGGACCTTGCACTTGCAAGGCAGGTGGTAGCACCACTGAGGTAAATCCCCAGCCCCACACACAGATGTATTTTTATAAATCAGAGGCATTTTGTAGCAGCTTTGCTGACCTGTTTATCTCTTTGGAAACACAGAAACCAGACACATTTTTTAAAGCAGAAAATCATGTCACATAGAACATGTCCTGTATATATTCCATTTGGCTACATGGTAGTAAGAGTTTTAATGATAAATGCAAGGTGATAATTTAATAATGGCATTACCCTGATCACTTAATATGAAGAATCCTGGAAGTGAATTACTTGCATCAGACATAGTGATATTTATTATTCTGCACAGAGAGGAAAAAAACCATATAAAACATATGCTTACTTTACATGCATGCAGATTTCATGCTCCATAAATCTTTTCTATTTTTTAATTTACCTTTCTCTACATGATGTGCATGGAATATGCCTTATTACAGAGAAATGCTGTTCATAATCTATGTGGAAAAGTGGCTACATGGCGGTAATGCTAGCAAGGCAAATAAGACAAATTATCATAGCTATTTACCACTTCACCAGTTAACATTTTATATTGTGATTTTTTTAAAGTTTATGCCTCATATATGTATTTTATTTTACAATCAGCTATGGGATTGGGATGGAAGAACAGTAGGGTATGGGAGGCAGGTTCATTCACTCATAGGCACTGAAGGGAATGTTCAGTGTAATTCCTGTGCCCACTGTGTTTCTATTTGCCATGTCTGGTAACATCATGAATACAGACAAGTAACTCTTTCATAACTAATTGGATAACTGCATTTTACAAAAGTATATAAAGTTTACAAAGTAGTATCTAAATCTAATTATCATTAGTTGCATTTGCACTAAATGTGATGATATACTTTTTGCAATTTATTCTGTAAATAAAATGATTAAAAATATTTGTATTAAAAAAAGACAAAATGGGGGAACAGATCATCCAGTAGGCCCACTATACAACAAAATCATTATTTTTAAAATTAATTTTTTTTTTTTTTGGTACCGGGGATCGAACTTGGGACCTTGCACTTGTGAGGCAGGTGCCAGAACCACTGAGCTAAATCCCCGGCCCAACAAAAATCTTTATTAACACAGTAATTTGGAGCATTCAAAAATACTTGTCATTCTAAATTTCTTAAAGGCAAACAGTTCTCTGTCACTTATTCCAGCTCCCTAAATGAGTTAAGTACTCAAAAACCTGACTGAAACACCCAATTATCAGCTAAGAGAAATAAACCTTTTCTGAAAGGTATAGTACACATTTCCTACATTCCATGATTTTTTGTTTTATTTAGGTCCTGGGCACTGAACCCAAGGCATTCACATCAAGCTACATACCCATACCTTCTTTATTTTTTATTTTGAGACAGGATATCACTAAGGCACTAAATTACCCAGCCCGGGCCTGAACTTGTGATCTCCTGCCTCACCTTTCAAGAGTCAGGATTACAGGCATGTGCCATTACAGCCAACCTATAATCACAGTTTTACACACATTCTAGTGGAAAAATCTCAAAATTAGCTAACAGTCCTCCTCATTATAAATAGAATGTTTCACTTTCCTACCACAGATGAATATTCAAAGGATATATACCTTTAATCTTGCTTATAGAATTTTTGTAGATGATCCGTGCCAACTCGCCCTTAAGGATTTCTTCAGGATGATCAAAATCCCCCTACAAAAGTTACATTAAATACAGTTTAATAGACAGAACAAAAAATAGAAAAAGCACTAGTGTGAAAATTAACAGTCCTAGACTACCTGGCAAATCATGTCTCTCTGGCCCAGTTCCCTCATTTGTAAAATGTGCAGCTTGGGTAAGATCACTGATCGTCCAGCTACGTTCTTTCTCTCAGGCTCCTGGAGTGGTGGCAAGATCACTCAGCATAAGGTCTCACTTTCCATTTAGACCAGAGTAGGTCAAGTTTTACATGTCCTGATTACTTTCTGTGTAAGATTTTATTGCTGGAGATTTAGCTCAGTGGTTCTGCCACCTACCTTGCAAGCACAAGGTCCCGAGTTTGATCCCCAGTACCAAAAAAAAAAAAGATTTTATTTGGATTTTTTTAAAAAAAAGAGATCTGAGCTGGAAATCACAATAATACACACTGAGCAAGGTTCCTCCTTCAGCTCTAACATTCTAAAACTTCTTTCTTTAAAACTATTCTTCCATGTTAAAATTATATTTTAAAAAAGAAAGACTAGAAAACACATTTCACAGTCTAACTCAAGCTCCTTGAACCCTTTAATATATCACTTAAGGATCACACAGTATTAACATCATTTGACCATCCCATCAGTAATAATTTTGAAGACCACATTAATTAGTTCAAGTATCTATATTTAAAGACCAGGGCCGGGGATTTAGCTCAGTGGTTCCGGTGTCTGCCTCGCAAGCGCAAGGTCACAAGTTTGATCCCCGGCACCAAAAAAATATATATATATTTAAAGCCCAAAACTTTATTTTGTATTTACTAAGCTTATCTACAACTCTAGACCCATCTTTAAGTTTCAAATTGTGACAGGACTAAAAAAAATAAAAATTGTGACAACACTAAGTTGGAAAGAAAAATATACTCCAAATACTGTCTCTTACTCCTACGCAGGCCCATAAGACTATATATTGTTTATGAGTGGCAATACATTAGATCTTACCATGTCCATGTCAGCTTTTTCAAATTCTTGCTTTTCTTTTCTGAGTTTCTCAGCATGCATCAGCTCCATCCTAAAGTACTACAGAAGAGAAATTATAACCTGAAAATCTTTAGAGATAATTTAATTAAAATATTTATGGGCTGGGGATTTAGCTCAGTGGTTCCCACTGCCTGCTTCGCAAGCGCAAGGACCCGAGTCCAATCCCCGGTACCAAAAAAAAAAAAAAAATTATTTAAGTTGCTGGGACAGGGATGTAGCTCAGTGGTGCCTCACTTGCCTGGTACACACAAGGTGCTGAGTTTGATCCCTGGTACCAGAAAAAAGAAATATTTAAGATGCCATTTTTTTTTTTTACCCATAAACACTGGACCTGGAAAAACCTAAGGGACTTATAGTTTACTTTGTTATAGTTTACTTTGTTATGAAACTAGCAGACATTGATAAGGTATGATGAAAATGATATTATTTTATGCTCTTCTTGACAAGCAACCTAGAGATATAAATCAAAACTCTTAAAAATGTTTTTGCAGCTACTAACTTTCAAATTAACTCTCAAATCAGCAGTTATCTGTGAATACCCAAGGCTCCATGAGCCCTGGACAGCCTTGTTATATTGAGGCTCCTGATTTCCTGTAATAAAGAAGGCAGAAGAAAACCTCATCCTTTACCCAAACCCTGGAGATAGCCAAGAAACAAACTGATCCATATTCTATCTTATCTCCTGTGAAAACTAGTACCTCCAGCTAGGCAAAAATAATTCACAGACAATACAATCAGATACTGAAGAATAAAATTACTTTCTGCATTCAAATCTGAAGAGTTATGAATAACAACTCATTTTATGGGCAAAAGACATGCCAAGAAAGCAGGATACAGGTCCATAGTGGCACATGCCTGTAATCCCAGCTACCTAAGAGGCTGAGGGAGGAGGCTGGAAATGTAGCTCAATGGTAGAGAGTCACAAGATTCAATTCTCAGTACCACCAAAAAAAAAAAAAAAAACCCCGCAAAAAAACCTTCTGTACCTTTGATTACCACTTCACACCTAAACAAACCATAAAATCTAGTATTCAGTGGGCTTGGAGAATCAACAAACATGTTATAATCTAGAAGTAGACAAGTTTGTCATCTAACAATGAAGGTTTCTGTAGATAATTTTATTTGTGACTTCATAAATATATGTTGAAGTAGCAACCAAGGTTGAAAAGAGAATTTGGACTCCCATTCTTATCTAGCTGAAAGCAAACAGTATCAAAAGAGATCTACTGAGGGACCAGGGATTTAGCTCAGTGGCACAGCGCCCGCCTCAAAAGTACAAAGTCCTGAGTTCAATTCCTGGTACTGCAAAAAAAAAAGAGATCAACTGAACAGAAAATTTAAATAGTTCCCAGTGTCTCATAAAATAATTAAAATGTTTAAAGTTCAGTGGAAAAAAAATCACTCATACTAAAAACAGGACAATCTCAACTTCAATGAAAAGACAATCAAGAGACACCAGTATTACTAGGTGTGGTGGCATACAAGGCAGAAAGACCTGAAATTCAAGCCTAGCCTCAGAATTTAGAGGCTTGGTGAGACCATGTTTCAAAATGAATAAAAAGGCAGCACCTGCCTGGTAAGTGCAAGGTCCGGAGTTCCATCCCCAGTACCAAAAAAAAAAAAAAGCTGGAGATGTAGCTTAGTACAAAAGCCCTGGGTTCAATCACTAGTTTCCCAGTACTGCAAAAATAATTAAATTTAAAAAAATCTTTCTATCTAGGTTGATATCCTTTAAGATAGTAATTCTGGGGCCAGGGATTTAGCTCAGTGGTGCTGCTGCTTGCCTCAAAAGTGCAAGGCCCTGAGTTCGATTCCTGTACCAAAAAAAGAAAAAAGATAGTAATTCAGCTTCCAAGAATCTATCCAAAGAAATAGTTTTAAATATTCAAAAGTTTTATATGTAAAAGGATAAGAGGAGGGCCAGGGACTTAGCTCAGTGGTGCCACCATCTGCCCCACAAACACAAGGACCCAAGTTCCATGCCCAGTACCAAAAACAAACAAACAAAAAAAAGCATCAGAGGAAATGCTGGAAATAACCTAAACTCCCAACAGGGAAAGATAATAGATTATAAAAGAAACAGACTGCCAATGCAGCTATTGTAAAAATAGTTAACGATAATTCAGTAATAGTATACAACAATTCTAATGTTACTTGACCTTGTTTTTAAAGGTGGTAACATGGTACCAGATGCCTGTAATTCTAATACTCAAGAAGCTGGGGCACAACAAGTTCAAGGCCAGCCTGAGGTACTTTGTGACCCTCCTGCCTCAGCCTCCTTCCTGATTGCAGGGATTACAAGCATGCACTACCTTGCCTGCCTCCACACTCACATTTTTTTGTTTTGTTTTGCAATACTGGGTGGAAACTGACCCCAGGGAATACCAAGCTATACCTCTAGCCCTTTTTTATTTTATTTTTCGATAGGGTCTCCCTAAATTGCCCAAACTGGCCTCAAACTCAAATCCTTCTCAGCCTCCTGAGTAGCTGAAATTACAGGTGTGTACAACCACAACTGGCATACTCACTTCTTGATAGAGTTTTGAGCACTCTGGGTGAAAGCGAAGAGCCCGAAGAAATAACTGCCTTGCACTTTCTGAAGACAAGCGATCTTCCATTTCCCATTTGGCCGCCATAATCCACAAAGCTATAAAAGAAAAAAGATCAGGCCCTGGGGATTTAGCTCAGTGGTTTCGAGGCCTGCTGTGCAGGCGCAAGGACCCAAGTTCGATCCCTGGTACCAAAAAAAAACCCAAAAAAACAAAAAAACAGATTTCAATTCAGTAAATCAATCATATTAGGCAAGAAAAAAATCAATGCTCCAATTTTAATACTCAAAGCTGGGTTTTTTTGTTGTTTCTGCTGTACTGGCAATTTGAACCCAGGGCCTTTACACTGAGCTATATTCCCAGCCCATTTTTTATTTTGAGACACGGTCCTGCTAAGCCACCAAATTGCCTAGACTGGACTCAAACTTGTCACCCTCCTGCCTCAGCCTCCCAGAGTGCTGGGATCACACGCATGTTCAACTACACCTGGCTTTTTTTAAATCTTAAAAGGGAAAGAGGACAGAGAGAGCTTCTAACTACAAAGTTTTACTGCTCTATGTAAAGGCAGAAAGTATATTCTAACCAAATAGGTAAATGCTAACATATATTCACTCTGGATAATGGATACACAGGTGCCTGTTACTGTATTTTACCAGGTCTAAGGCTAATATAATTATTTTAAGTCACACACAAATTTTAAAGCTGTTCAAATGTTGGGAAAAAACTGTGCATCCTAGAATCAATAAATTATTTTTGTACTCTTCTCTATATTTAGAATAGTTTAATTAAAAAAAAAAACTTTAATGGGGCTGGGGATTTAGCTCGGTGGTGCCATCTGCCCTGCAAGTGCAAGGTCCCGAGTTCACTTCCCAGTACCAAAAAAACAAAAAAACTTTTGTCTTTCCAATGGGAAACTGATTCCATTAATTAGAAATGTTAGAAATTAATATTCTAGGGCCAGGGATTTAGCTCAGTGGTTCCGCCACCTGCCTTGCAAGCGCAAGGTCCCAAGTTCGATCCCTGTACCAAGAAAAAAAAAAAAAGAAATAAATTAACATTCTAGCTATTTCCCTAGGAGCGCAATAAAGGACAGCTTTCTCACGAGGTAGGACTCCCTTTTGGCAAAACAATGACCCTTGATTAGAAACCACATCTGGACTCTGTAGGAGGAACATAAATGGCTGCAAATGCTTTGGGCTTTCTTGAACATGTGTCTCCTAGAATTGAGCATGGACCTTTCCTAGGATTTCTAGAAACTATCCTCAGGCCTGGGATGTAGCTCAGTGGCACTGCACCTGCCTCCTAAGTGCAAGGTCTTGAGTTTAACCCCTGGTACAAAAAAAAGAATTTTCCTCTAGAAGCTATCCTCAACCATAGAGCTTCTACCAGAGTGGTTTTCCTACCACTCATGTGATCCTGTCCTCTTACACCTGAAGTGCCACCCTGAAAACCATAGAGTGGCCTCCAAACTGCTGAGGGGATTCTGTTAAGAAAACACACCTAATGCTATCTTGCTTTATCTACAGCTTCTCAGCCTTTTGGCTAAGATCAGGTGTATCTTGCTGTATCTTTCTGAGAAAACTGGTGACAAATGTAGCCTATTTGGGTCTTGTCAGTATAAAATGTCTACTGAGCCTACTACCCTGAGAATAGGTACCAGCATACCTCTACTATATAACAATGTGTCATTCACGTTCTCACAACAGAAGTTTTTCACTCAAAATATGCGTATCTGTTCTGTGCTAGTCAACCTTCTGTGTTGACAACAAAATCTGTGTCAAGACTTTCCCTTTTAAAACATTTGAGGGCTGGGGATTTAGCTCAGTGGTTCCGGCGCCTGTCTCAGAAGTGCAAGGTCCCGAGTTTGATCCCCGGTACCAAAAAAACAAAAAATAAATAAATAAACAAACAAATAAATAAAACAAATAAATAAAAATAAAACATTTGAAATCACTCTGATTTCACTGCATCCAAAAAAATGTCCCTCAACAGACTAAAGAGTTTATTTTCTTTCCACCAACTAAAAAGACAGTTCTTGTATGCAGCTACAACACCTGACACAGTAACTAGTAGTACACACCAAGCAAGGATGAACTACTATGAGGCAGCTAATTAAGAACAAAGCTGGCCGGGGATTTAGCTCAGTGGTTTCACCACCTGCTGCGCAAGCTCAAGGACCCGAGTTCGATCCCTGGTACCAAAAAAAAAAAAGTCAAAAGCTCTGCTCTGTACCCAAGTTAAAGAAATTCACTACTGTTTTCTTTGGGCCGTGGATTTAGCTCAGTGGTTCCACTGCCTGCTGCGCAAGCACAAGGACCTGAGTTCGATCCCCAGTACCAAACAAAAAAACCAAAAAAAAAAAGAACAAAGCTGCTCAAGGTCCTGAGCTTGATCCCCAGTACCAAAAAAAAAATAAAGCTGCTAAGTCAGGCATGGTGGCCCACATCTATAGTCCCAGCACCTGGGAGGCAGAGACAGGAGGATTACCACGAGTTCAAGGCCTGCCTGGCTACATAGTGAGTTTAAGGTCAACCTAAACTATGCATCGAAATCCTGTCTCAAAAAATCAAAGAAACGAACAAAGCTACTAAGGACAACTCCCTAAGCTCAAGTCCTCAAAATAATTTCTCTTAGGACTGGGGATTTAGCTCAGTGGTTCCACCGCCTGCCTTGCAAGAGCAAGGACCTGAGTTCGATCCCCAGTACCAAAAAAATAATAATAATAATAATTTCTCTTAGGTTCATCAAGCAAAATAAATTGCAAAGTGGCTTGACTCTAAATAAAATGTAGAGAAAGAACTGATAAGAATTCACCATACCTGGCTTGTTCGAATGAATGGCCAACATGGCAGAGAACACTTTGCTAAGTTGAGCTTTGGTAGCCTGTAAAAGAAGAAGAAAAATTTCTACTTTTCTGCAGAGAAATCATTGCTATTCACCTATATGCAGTATGTACTATACCCTCACCAAATGAAAAACTAGGCCAGGGATTTAGCTCAGTGGCACTGCACCTGCCTCACAGTGCAAAGCCCTGAATTCAATCCCCAGTACCAAAAAAAAAAGAAGTAAAATTAAATGGGACAAGATCTGCTATTGCTAAGGACATATCAACAAATACATACTCAGAGGTGTCTGGTATCTAAACCATTAATCGAAAGCATTTAAAATATTTTCTCCCCATAACTCCACACTCTGGTAGGCTGAAGCATGAGAATTACAAGTTCAAGCCCAACCTGGGTAATTCAATGACTTAACAAGACCTTATCTCAAAATAAAAAATAAAAAAGAGCCAGCCATAGTGGTGCATACCTGTAATCTCAGTATTCTAAGAAGCAGAGACAAGAAGATGAGAGTTTGAGCCAAGCCTGGGCAATTTAGCAACTTAGCAAGACCCTATTTCAAATTTTTTTAAAAAGGAGGGCCAAGTGTGGCTGCACATGCCTGTAATCTCAGCACTCAGGAGGCTGAAGCAGGAAGACTGCCAGGAGTTTGAGGCCAGCCTGGGATACATAGTGAGTTCAAGACTAGCCTGAACTACACAGCAAGACCTTGTCTCAAAAAAAAAAAACTGGGCCGGGGATTTAGCTCAGTGGTTTCAGGGCCTGCTGCTCAAGCTTAAGGACCCGAGTTCGATCCCCAGTACCAAAAAAAAAAACCCCTAGCCAGGGATTTAGCTCAGTGGTGCTGCCACCGGCCTCGCATGCACAAGGTCCCGAGGTTGATCCCCAGTACCAAAAAAGAAAAAAACCTTAGAAAATGGGGATGTGGGCCAGGGATTTAGCTCAGTGTTTCCACCGCCTGCCTCACTGGCACAAGGACCGGAGTTTGATCCTCAGTACCAAAAAAAAAAAAAAAAAAAAAGATTTAAAAAAAAAAAAAAAATGGGGGTTTACAGCTCAGTGAGAAGGCCCTGGGTTTGAGTACCAATACCACAATAAATAAAAAAACAGACAGATAGATGAAAGCTAGGATATAGCTCAGTGTGAAGGCCTGGATTCAATCCCCAGGACAGCAAAAATAAAATAGGCTCGGGATTTAACTCAGTAGTGCCACCACCTGCTTTGCAAGCGCAAGGTTCTGAGTTCGATCCCTGATACCAAAAAAATAAAAAATAAAATAAAATTTTACTGGACAAATATGCATAAAAATGATTTCCTTTTTCAACTGACTTGGTAACTTAGATATACAAATTACACTAAAGTTCACCTTCAGACTTTCTGGGTTCTCTTCCTATTTGTTAAAATCCTACACCTCTGGAATAAACATGAAGTTCAGGAACAAAGTATGAAGCTTAAAAGGCAGACTAAAAAGAAAGAACTAAGACATGGCTTTACTCACCCATTTCTTACAAAAAACTACATAAGATAGCCAAAGCTGAACATCATCCTGCAAGAAGAGAAGTGCAATAAGCTGCCTGAATTTGACTTTATACATAATACACCTTTGCATTAATTAACTTAGTCAGAAACACAGTCAAGGTCCAGAAGATCCAATGTGTTACCACTCTTCAGCCTATGAGTCTGTTCCTCAGCGAGGAACCACAATAATTCAGTCTGACTCCAATTATGCCTACCACACTCAAGAAAAACCTTGTCGTCTGGATGGATATTTGTTTAGTGCTCCTCTGAAAAAGTCTCAACATGTATAGAAACATAAAATTTGTCATTCCCAGGAATCTAAAGTACTTCCCAGGTAATATGTGCAGCCCCAAACCAAATTTGAAGACCAGGGCCAGGAATTTAGATCAGTGGTTCCAATGCCTGCCTCACAAGCGCAAGGTCCCAAGTTTGATCCCCGGTACCAAAAACAAAAAACAAAAACAAAATAAATTTGAAAACCATCATTACTGAGGTACTGCACCCAAGTCTTCAGATACTTCACTTACAAATATCCAAACACATCCCAGGTGATCCTTCTCTGTGCATCAAATAGACTGTTTTTAGCACCTTTCTTCATAGAATAACAATAAGGTAATGAGATCAATTTTCTTAATGGTTTAAGCGGCTCAAAAAGCATTTCAAACAATGAACTCATTCAAATAAGTTTAAGACACACAAGAAATAGAGAACAATGCATTTAAATATTCAACTCATACTATGTCTAATACTGTATATGTCTTTACATCTCTTAAAGATACTTGGATCACTTACTTTCCACTTTGCTGAAGCACGTCGGAAGACACCTTGTACTCGCTGTACAATAGAATGCTCAATCTCATCCCTCTTAAATGAATATTTAATGCGCTAAAAGGAGACATGAAAACCAAATCTTCAATTTAATCACATTTATCCAAAATAGTATTCCCAAAGATCATTTAACCACACTGACATAGAAACCAATTACAAATAACCGTTATGAGCATGTCACAATTTATCAACGCCATCTGCCAAACCTCAGTTCTAACTGTGCACCCATACTGCTTAATTCTGTACTTTTTAGCCAACTTCTAGAAAATTATCTACTTACTCTTCTTCTTCTCTGGATCAGCTCCAAAAGATTAATTTCATACTGCGGAAAAGAAAGATACAAAGAAATAGAAGCAAGAGGAATTATAACCTTTTAAATGTAGGAAATACATTTAGTTCAAATCATGAAGTAAAATTCAAGAATATAAAAAAAAGATAATTTGTTATGAAGCAGAATTGATAATCATGTAGAATTTACTGAAAATTCACTTTGCATCAGTGAAACTCACAAATACAAAAGTAACAAACTTTTAAAACACCTAAGGGTCAAAGAAAGCATCCTACTAACACCATGAGACAAGATTTATAAGCATTTATACAAATTTCTAATATGTATATGTATAAAACTCCCAAGGTGAATGTCATCACTATATCACAATATGTACTAATAAAAAATTTTTTTTAATTCTAGTTTACAAGAGTATGTTCAAACTTCAAAAAAGAAAACAAAACTTTCAAAAAATATCTCCACTGATACATAAATAACAAAGCAGATAAATTTAACATACCACTTAGAACCCTTATAGCTCTCTTAAAAAGCACTACTACTTAATTTGTTTCAGTAATATATGCTTACAATACATATTACATTCATCTTGGGGAACTGGTACATATACATATTATATAACTGTTTTCTAAGCAACTACTTGAAGAATACCTGAGAAAGCTCAGAATCTCACAAGATTGCACGCTTCATTTAAAAACTTTTGTTTTGTTCTGTTTTTTGAGACAGGATTTTGCTATGTAGTTCAGGCTGGCCTTGAACTCACTATGGAGCCCAGGCTGTCTTTTAACTCGGTGATCCTCCTGACTCAGCCTCCCAACAGCTGGGAATACAGGCATGGGCCACCATGCCCAGCTAAAAATTGTTGCATATGGGAGGGGGGATACCTCAGCAGTATGCTTGCCCAAGTTGAACAAGACCATGGGTTTGATAGCCACCACTGCAAAAAAATAAAATAATGGTCGGGCTGGGGATTTAGCTCAGTGGTTTCACCGCCTGTTGTACAACTGCAAGGACCCGAGTTTGATCCCCAGTACCCCAAAAAAAAAGTAAAATAAAAAACTGGGGCCAGGAATTTAGCTCAGAGGTGCTGCCACCTGCCTCACAAGCACAAGGTCCCAAGTTCGATCCCCGGTACCAAAAACAAAAACAAAAAAAGTAAAATAAAAAACTATTTAAATAGAGCATTTGCCTAGCATGAGAGAAGCTCTAGGTTCAAGTACTAGTACTGTGAAAAAAAAAAGTTTTGTTTTGTTTTGAGAGGATCTTGAACTTGTGGCAATCCTCTTGCATCAGCCTCCCAAGTGTTGGGATTACCAAAAGAAATCTTACATGAAATATTTCAAGCACACAAAAAATCCTACAGCTACTCCAAAGCCCACATTTTGCTAAATTTGCTTCAAATCTTCTTTAGAAATATATTTTAAATAGGCTGGGGATGTAGCTCAGTGGCGCCGCACCTGCCTGGCAAGCACAAGGTCCTGAGTTTGATCCCTGGTACCACAAAAAAAAAAAAAAGAAATATATTTTAAAAGAAAGCTCCCTACCTCTTTCATTACTATTTACTCCCTCTCCAAAGGCAGTGACTATCCTAACTTTATCATTTCCAACCATGACTATATAAGACTACTACAGGGCCGGAGATTTAGCTCAGTGGTTCCACCGCCTGCCTCACAAGGGCAAGGTCCTGAGTTTGATCCCTGGTACCAAAAAAAAAAAAAAATACTGCACTGTACCAGTGCTGTGTATATAGTATGCACTCAATATTTACTGTGTATGAATCAATTAATTAAATTTACTGTGCTGGGTCTTGAGTATAAAAATTTTCAACTTATGGGATATTATCAACTACCCTCCAAAGTGACTGTACCAAATAGGTACTGATACTGCCAGTCTTTGTTATTCTTTCATAGTTTTTATAAAAGATTCCGGTTTTTTCCCCACATTAAGATTTTTTTTAATTTACTATATTTTTTGTTTCTTATGTTTGTGATACATAATAATTACATTCATCCTGAGGAACTGATAATTTACATAGCACATCTTAATCACTTTTACTTCGTCTTCCCCTCACATTAACATTTTTAACTCAACAGGAATTTATTTTTGTGCATGATATGAGGAGGGGATTCATATTTCTATTATTTTTGGGCCAGGGATTTAGCTCAGTGGTGCCACTGCCTGCCTCGCAAGCACAAGGTCCCGAGTTCAATCCTCAGTACCAAAAAAAAAAATTCTATATTCTCAGTGTGGATTACCAGAACTTCATTGACTTAAATTATCATCGTCTCTCACTGTAAGTTAATATGGTTGTGTGCAGCCAAGGAGGTATATATGTAAGGAAGAGAGCACGTGTATTTTTTAGACATGTGTATTTTTTCAATTCAGTTACACTCTCTAAAACTATGTATAATATATACACACTATATATGTATATATTTGGGGGGGGTTGAGACAGGGTCTTGCTATGGAGTTCAGGCTGGCTTTGAACTTGCTGCAATCCTCCTGCCTCAGCTTCCTGAGTGCTAGGATTTCATTCAACTTGTGCACCACCATACCCAACTTAAGTCCTTTTCTGAAAATGTAGTCTTGACCTTCACACTTTGCTGGTCCTAAAACAAAACTTTTTTTTTTTTCAAAGCAACATCTTGGTGCCTACTATTTGCAATTTTACCTATCTCTCTACTTGTTATATAGATATTATAGTATATTGTTATATTTTACTATAAGCCCCAGGATCTCTTCCAAAAGCAAGATTTTTAACCAAGTCTCATATATTGCTTGTTCATCTTTTTCTTTTTCAACCTAACCTCAGAACTTAGTCTTATAAACATTTCATCTTATTAGTTCCTTCTGAATGGTGATTCTGTCATCTAACATATTAGCTATTCTTCCTCAGCTGAAAATTAGTCTAGCCTAAGTCTTATCCTTACTCAAACCTTACAGCCATTTACAAGATGCAAGAATCTTGCAGATTCCCTCCTTCCAAGTTGACAGACTTGGAGATTTTCCAACCATGTACTATTATCAAGTTCACACTCCTCTATCCTGCCTTCCAAGAGGCAAATTTCTTTTTTTTTTTTTTGGTACCGGGGATTCAACTCGGGTCCTTGCACTTGCGCAGCAGGCAGCAAAAGGAGGCAAATTTCTTACTGAAATCCGGACACACATTCTGTCTCTGGTAATCTCTGATTTATTAATTCAATAGGAAGAAAGAAACAAAAGAGAAAAGAGAAGTGAAGAAAAGGGGAAGGGAAAGAAAAAGAGGGCAGAAGATGTAAGGGGTAAGTGATTGTCTAGCATGTGCAAGGCCCTATGTTCAATCCCTAGTACTGAGAAGGAGGGAAGGAGGGAAAGAGGGAAGGAGGGAAAGAGGGAAGGAGGGAAGGAAGGAAGAAAAGGAAGGAAGTGAAGGAAGAAAAGGAAGGAAGGAAAAGAAGGAAGGAAGGGAGGAAGGGAGGCGGGGAGGCGGGGAGGCGGGGAGGCAGGCAGGCGGGCAGGCGGGCAGGCGGGCAGGCGGGCAGGCGGACAGGCAGGCAAAAAAAGTTGTCTAGGGCCAGGGATTTAGCTCAGTGGTTCCAGCGCCTGCCTCGCAAGCGCAAGGTCCCAAGTTCAATCCCCGGTACCAAAAAATAAAAACAAAAACAAAACAGAACAATTGTGGAATTTTGCAGAAAACTAATGTTGAACTCACCATTTGCTCTAACAATTAAAATATTGGAGGATTAAAATGTAAGTATTCACTTACTTGAACATAATTGATAAAGTCTTCCTTGAAAAGTGCTCTTCGCTGTATTTTGTATTCTAGATCAGAAGCCTTCTTAATGATAGCCCTAAGGAAAAAGTCATTTAAACTATAATACTCAAAAAAAGCAAAAGTTAACTTTGGGTTTAGGGTCATACACAGAGTCTATAAGTATATATTTAAAAAAAACCTGTATAAATATTTTAACATTAAATTTATTGAGACATCATTAGATTAACAAAAGTTACCTTTGGCTTCTACAAGGAGGTGTTCAAAGTGGTGGCCATTAGCTTCCAGAAATTTATTAGTATGGCGAACTCCAACTGTGTATACACTTTTTTAGTGGACTCTGTGCTGTATGTGTGTGTATGTGTATGTACATATTTTTTAAACATGTATTTACCAAAGCATATAATTCTCAGATACAATTATCCTTTGTAATTATTGTCTTACATGATTACTTCCATGGTTTGTTTTCCCCCAGTGGCAAAGTTGTATATTTATTAAAAGGGGGAAAAAAAGACAAATAGGGGAAGAACAGGCTGTGCAAGTTTGGGCCATGTAAAAGGGGAGTTAAAAAATAAAAATACACCCTACATTGTAGGGTGGGCTATCACAAAGAAACACGATAACCTACTTCTGTGTTCTGAAGGCCATAGAGATGAATTTTTAAACTTTAGATCATCTTGATTGTCAGGATCATTGATATTTTCCCCAGCAAAGCAAACAGACATTTCTTTTCCTCTAAATTCAAGTAATTTCAAGTTTTTCTGGGTTGTTTTTTTTTGGGGGGGGGGTGTTTTGTTTTGTTTTGGAAATGTCTGATTTCAAACCCTTGTGCATGCTAGGCAAGCTCTCTACCTCTGAGTTACATACTCATCCCTCAATGGGTAGCTTTTTATAATCAAATCTCTGTAGTACACTTTTATTTTTGAGACACGGGTTCACTATGCCACTATGTAGTCCAGGCTAGACTTGAACTCCCTATGTAGTCCAGGCTGGCCTCTATCTTATGATCCCCCTACCTCGGCCTCCAGCATGCTAGGGATAAAAGATGTGCACCACCACACCTAGCTTCATCATCCTTAGTTAAGAAGTGAACGTACAACATACGTATATTAGGAGAATTTAATCCAAGATGTACAGGACAATTAAACTTAGTAATGGTAACATTTCCTGAGCATTTTCTAAGAGTCCCCACTGCTGTGTCCTGTTTCATTAACAAGTGTTTATTTTGAGGCTCCCGCGGTCATATTACTTCATCCAGTCACTGTAAATCAAAAAGTCACTGAAACTCACTAAAAATAATTTTTAAAAATCACTGAATGCCAACTACGTGCCAGACACTGTGGGTATGCTCTGGGATCACATACGAAATGAAATTAAATGGTTCTCCTTAGCGATCTAGTTAGGAAGATTTATCCACTCCTCCTGGGTTCCAGCAGCCCTTCGCTCTCATCTGAAGAGTACTACACCTTCGCTCTAACTTACCCTGCAACTAAAAGGTTCAATTTGTCCGAGCTTCCTGCCATTCACAGTACCCTAGTTAGCTGCTGATGGGTAGGGACCTTGGTTATGCCACCTTTATAGTTCCAAGACCAGGCTCTGTGAAGGGCTGACAGTGTGTCTGGTGGGTAAATAGACTGACGGATCCCCTTTCAATGGATGAGTATTTTATTCTGGACAGAAAGGTCCGGAAATGAGCTTTTTTATCGAGTTAGGAAAAATAAATACAAATCAACTATCCCCACCCCTGACTACTAGCCACACACACCCCCAACCTCCCCTCTGCCTGCCCCAGTCCTCTCACTTAATCTCCGCGTGACTGAACAGTCCAATGCGTTCCAGCTGTTCCAACTCGGGAATTCGATCCTCTATGCGTTCCTGAATTATTTCCGCCATGAGGTCCAAACTCTACAAGCCGAAAAGAAGTGAAACACCGACACGCGCAGGACGCATTCACCTTCCCGTCGGGAGACCCAGCCGTAAAGCTCACACGTACTGATGTAACGTGCGCCTACGTCCCGCCCTTTCCGCTTCCGCCTTTGGAAAAGGCCTTTCTGCTCTCGCGGCCGCTGTCACCTCTCTGTGGCTGACTGTGGGATTGCAGCCAGAAACCCTCTGGGTCCTTGGTAAGTACTCAAACGGAGGGGCGGGGCCAGGAGGGGACGGGAACCAGAACGAGGCGGAGCTAGCTGCGCGCGCCGCCAAACTTAGGCGGGGATCGGAAAGTTACCCGGGCTACCTGAAAGTGGCGTGAAGCGAGTTTTCTGCTAGATGGTGTCTGTTTTTGTTGTAGTCCCTTTCCCCACCCCCATTCCCGAAACTAAAAAAATATAGAATGCTAATAGAGAATGATATTTTATAATCAGAGAACGTAAGCATTTCAAAAAGCCATGGAGGGCCGGGGATTTTCCGCCGCCTGCCTTGCAAGCTCAAGGTCCCGAGTTCGATGCCCAGTACCAAAAAAAAGCCATGGAAATACACAAGGGCTCTGAAACTGGCCCGGCTACCCAAAACCCTTAGTCTTAGCTGCATTCCACTTTTAGTAAACCGGTGTGATGACCTTGGATTTCCACGTGCCAATTAGAATCTTATTTGGAGATTAATTTCAAAGTAAATGGTTTTTTGTTGTGGGGGGGGGGGTTGGTACCTGGGGTCGAAGTCGGGTCCTTGCGCTTGCGCGCTGTTTATTATTTAAATATCCTGACTGTAGCCAGGCTCTTTCAAAACACATGCCCCTGGGTAAATATCAGACGGTGTAATGTTTTTGGAAAGGGGATTTTGGTAATGAAAAGTTTGGGAATTACTCAAATAAATCAACAAATTATAGATAGACTCTCCTTAAAGCGTTGCCCAAGCAGCTTAGCAGTGCTAAGAGAACATCAGACAACCCAGTTTAGATGCTATATTACTGGTATAATTACTAAACCTAAAATAATAACTGCACGGCTCGGTTCTTTTTTTAAAGTTTTGGAAGATGATAAAAAGCCAACTCCAAACCAGGAGTTCTTGCTAGACCTGTTTATTTCAACATTCACATTAGCACCTTGATCCTCTGTGTGATTTATGAAAGGGGTCTAGGCTTAGCAATCAACCATGCTCCATGTCTGTAGCTTTCCTTCTTTCTTTCATTTCACATTTTACTCTTCTGGCCTCAAAGCTGAGACAAAGGTTGGCTTGGGCTTTATCATCTCTTAACTCTCAGCTGTGTGACATGAGGAATGTGGAGGAAAACCATAGTTGTAACACAAAGATGCAGTTTCTTTGTAAGAGTGAAATGACTGGAGCCTGTGTTAAGAGTACGAGTGGGATGACACTAGATAGTAAGCATCACATGGGCAGGAATGTTTTCCAGTTTTGTTCCCTGGAAGAAGAGAGCAATTCCTATCATGTAATAAGCGCTCCATAAATAAATGCATAAATGGCCGGGGATGTAGCTCAGTGGCTCACTCTGCGCCTGTGTGGCAAGCACAAGGTCCTCAGTTCGATCCCCAGTACCGCAAAAAAATATAAATAAATAATAAATGCATGAAATAAAAAAAGGCACTTGCAAATTTTCTTCAGGTACAATTAAGTCAGCTGGGCAAATTGTAATCTTTCATTTAGGGCAAATCGGATAGACAATTTTTCATCAGATACTTTTTTTTTTTTTTTTGAGACAGGGTCTCACTATGTAGCCCAGGCTGGCTTGGAACTCACAGGAGTCTTCCTGCCTCAGCCTCCTGAGTGCTGGGATTACAGGTGTGTACCACCACACCCAGCTACTGATAGACAACTTTTAAATCAACCTAACCACAAATACTCTCCTCCCCTCATTTTGAAATTTAGATTTTACCTTGCTTTTAATTATTACAATGGAAAATAATTATTAAATGGAAATGGAAAATCTTCCTTTCACTTCTGTACTTCATAATAGCTGTCTAAGACTTACTGTGTACATAGCTACTATGTGGACTCTTCGCTTTTTTATTTCTATTTTATTTTGGTACCAGGGATTGAACTCGGGACCTTGCGCTTGCAAGGCAAGCGCTGGAACTACTGAGCTAAATCCTCGGCCCCTATTTTTTTCATTTTTTGAGACAGGGTCTTGCTGTGTAGTTTAGGCTGGCCTTGAACTCACTATGTAGCCCAGGCTGGCCTTGAACTTGCAACGATCCTCTTGCTTCAACCTCCCAAGTGCTGGGATTACACACATGCACCACTACCCCTGGTTTTGTTCTAACTCTTTTATTAGCCCACCTAATGCATCACATAAATATGTGAAAATTTCAATCCAAGAAGGAGCTCTTGAGGAGGTAAAAAGCATCTACTACAGGCTATGGATTTAGAGCAGTGATGGAGAGTTCTTAGCATATGTGAGCCCTCAGATACCGTCCCCAGCACCAAAAATATCATCTGTAGGAGAAACCCCAAGACAGCAAAGAAAATTGTATAATGTCCAATATGGACAGAAAATATGTGCGCTTGAGTCTGGAAGGATAGAATGACCCCTCAGAATGCTCTATTTTAGTCTTATATTTTATCTTTAAAATTTACCTTGTCAGATTAGTAAGGTGGTACTGACTGGGAGGGGTGCAAGGAAACCCAGATCATCTCTGGGTCTGGAGATGATCTATACTTGATCAGGTGGATGGAACATGTGTGTATACATATGTAAAAAGCTAGGCACTGAAGTATACATTTAAGATTTGTACTCTTAGAAGTTATACTTTAAAAAGAAAAAGTTAATTACCAAATTCTGAGAATATCATTCTCTTTAACAACTTGATTATTTTTATGTGTGTGTCAGAACAATTTTTTTTTAACTTTTTAATTTTTATTAGTACATGTTTGCAGTACATAATGACTACATTCATGAAGGGGAATTGAGTTGGTACATATACATTAAACATCTTAATGATTTTTTAAAGATTCATTTTATTTATTTTTTATTATTATTGTTACTTTGCTTTTTTGAGACAGGGTCTCACTATGTAGTTCAGGCTGAACTTGAACTCACTATGTAGCCCAGGTTGGCCTCAAACTCACAGAAATCCTCCTGCCTCAGCCTCCTGAATCCTGGGATTACAGGTGTATGCCACCACATCTGGCAAACATCTTAATTCTTTTGTTTTGGTTTTTTTTGAGGGGGGCTTGTTTGTTTGTTTTTGGTACCAGGGATTGAACTCGGGACCTTGTGCTATGCAAGGCAGGCAGCACCACATCTTAATCCCCAGCACATCTTAATTCTTTTTACTTCCCCTTCTCCTCTCCTCCAACCCCCACCAAGGGTAGAATTATTATATACAGTGGCATCTCAGTTCACAAACAATTCATTCCACAATTCTGGAAAAGATGGCCATGTTTGTGTTCATGCAGGAAAGATGGCCATTGTCTTATTCTTCTTCATCCAATACAGAGTCCACAAACAAACAAAATTTTGCCTAACGCTTCCATTTGCAAACAAACAAGTACAAGTACCACTGTACAAATGATCAGTCTTCCTCCCCTCTAAAAGTGTTCACATGAATTTTGCATCCAAGCCCACAATATGTTAGTATTTGTTTTAATATACATTATTGTGATTTTCCCCAGGTTGTCAAATAAGATTGATCCCAGATTGATGTGTCCTGATCACCCAGGCTTAGAGAAACACTTGGCCCCCATTTCAGCGCTGATAAGCCAATCTGAAAAACAGAGCAAAGAGAACTCTCAGTTAGGGTCCTGAGACAATTTCTTAAGGAGCTGCCAGATGAACACCAACCAGATGTTTGCAAATCAAGTTAAAATTTCTATTCTTGCCTTCAAAGCACTTGAACTTAAACTACAAAGTAAACTTGAGCTTTTCCTTGGGATAGTCACATTGTCACTTCTGAAGGTTAAGTTCACAGACAGCTAGCCCTGTGGTTAAAAACAGCAGAGAAAGGCCCAGGGATTTAGCTCAGTGGTTCTGCCGCCTGCCTCAAAAGTGCAAGGTCCTGAGTTTGATCCCTGGTAACAAAAAAAAAACGGCAGAGAAATAGTTGCCTATTTTTTATTATTATTATTATTTGATAAAGTGAAGTACCTAATTTCAGCAATGAGAGACGAGGCACCTGGAATCCCATCCCCCTGCCTTGTTCGAAGTCCCCTGTCCAACTCTCCCACACAGAAAGCCCTGGTAGACTTCAAAGTCAGAGCAGAAGTGATAGACACAGATTGGTCTTTGATGCCGAAGAACATCAGAGCCCCTGGTTTGATGCGAATGCAAAGCATCTGTACTTTTCAAACCTTTCATGTTATCTCGCATTGCCAACCACAAAAGCTGAAAAGTTTGAGGTGACATTAAAATATTTGGAACCAGTAACTTTTCATTTCGTTTTCTATTATTTATAGCTTCTTTTACTTTGCAAACCACACTGGATAGTAAATTACTTCTGGCACGCAGCCTTGTCAGCTTGCCAAATTTCAACTGGAGCAAGTTTTTACTGCCAAGCTAATAAGCCCTGAAAATTAGGAGGGAAGTATAATGGAAATAATGGCATGGTCTTTAACTAGAGGAGCCCACAATGACAACGTGAGATTTTAATAGAGTCTACTTTTTTAAAGTTTTAAAGTATGAAATCTCTACATTTTTTTAAGGTTGAGTTTTAAATACACATAAATGGAGAAAGTCTCTTTTAATTGGTGAAAAGTAGTTTTGTGTTTTTCCCTGTGGCTTAAGCTTACTGCTTTTTGCAAACTCAAAAACAAAAACAAAGACAAAAAAAAAAGAATATGGTAGTTTGAGTCTAACAACCTACTATTACAGCAAACTGACATCTTGAAAAAACGTGTTCTGAAATGATTGGCTTCCAGGATGGGGCCTGGTGATTGTCTGTGTATGAATACACTTCTTCAAAGCCATAGTTGATTAGCTACATCAACGTTTTTTTTCCAGTTTGCCCAAATCCAGAGAGAAATCCAGTTCCAGATTAAGTAACTTTCAGATCTTTTTTGAACGAAACTTCCAAAAATTAAAATGAATATCACATTTGATTTTTATCATTGAAAGGAACTTGGGAGGTAGTATCTCTCTAAACTTAATTCTGACATCTGTTCCCATTCATAACTTACAAGTGTCAAGGAAAATTCTTTTTCCCCAGTCTCTTTCTGCCTTCCAATTAGACCTGGCCTGATTAGCTTTAGTACTACACGCTCCGTCCCAAACTGTTGAAACCAAGACAAGGTTTGGAGTTTTACGTGTGCATGTGTGTATAACTATAATAAAATAATGTGGCCTTGCTCCAAAAATGTCAGCTTTTTTTTATAGTTTCCCAACCATTTCATGCTATTTTGTACCTCTCTTAACATACACTATTCCGTGTCTGGAATGTCTTTTGCCCAATTATCCATTTGTCAAGTTTAGTTCATAAAAAAGAAAATTAAAACTAAAAAAGGAAGCCTACTCTGAATATCCTACCATCCCACCACAACCAATGTATACCTAGATATATTTACATAAAGGGCTCAGTCTTTGAATTTTTTTTTTTGTACTTGGGATCAAACTCAGGATCTTGTGCTTGCAAAGCAGGCAGTGGCACCACTAAGCTAAATCCCCGGCCAGTCTTTGAGTCTTTTTATTCCCTCTCACCAGCTCTCTAAATGATCTTGCCCTGACCCATGATTTCAAATGTCACCTATATCACTGCTATCCAATTTAACTTTGTGTGATGAGGGAAGTCTTCTGTATCTGCAATGTTCAATAGACCAGCCACTAGCCATATGTGTGTATTGAGTATTTGAAGTGTGGCTAGAGCAAATGAGAGATTGATTTTTTTAAACCTTTAATAAGACAATAAATTTGTCTTTCTGTTTGTTTGCTTGAGACAGGATCTCACTATATAGTTCAGGCTGACCTTGAACTCACTATGTACCCCAGGCTGGCCTTGAACTTGTGGCCAATCTTCCTACCTCAGCCTCCTAAATTCTGAGATTACAGGCATATGCCACCTGCCTTGGCAAGAGAATAAAATCACCCCCCACCTCGGTACTGGCAATTGAACTCAGGACCTTGGTGAATCTTTTTTTTTTTTGGTACCGGGGATTGAACTTGGGTCCTTGCACTTGCACAGCAGGCAGGGAAAGCACTGAGCTAAATCCCCAGCCCTGATTTTTTTTTTTAAGAGTAGGAGGGCCGGGGATTTAGCTCAGTGGCTCTGTGCCTGCCTCGCAAGCACAAGGTCCTGAGTTTGATCCTTTGTACCACAAAAAAAAAAAAGAGTAGGAAAAATTTATTGAGAGAAACATAGCTTCTGTCTAAGAGAGACAGAAGGGGGACCAGAGAATGGGTTACCTGCCAACCCTGCTACTCAAAGGTAGTTGTTTTTTTTTGGTACTGGGGATCGAACTCCGGACCTTGCCCTTTTGAGGCAGGCAGTGGCACCACTGAACTGAATCCCCGGCCCTCAAAGGTGTTTTATAGGAAAAAGTCACAAAGTGAGGGGAATTCAAGGTGGGACAAAACTATTGTCAACTAGTAAGATTGCAAGTACGGTTGCTTAGGTAATACTGATTTAATGAGAAATCACAAGGTGGACAAAACTATGATCAACCAATAAGACTACAACAAGTATACTCGCTTAGGTAATTTTTTTTTTTTTTTTGATACCGGGGATCGAACTGAGGTCCTTGCGCTTGGGCAGCAGGCGGTGAAACCACTGAGCTAAATCCCCGGCCTTGCTTAGGTAATATTGATTAGATGGGGATGCAATGGAAAAACAAGTCACATAGCAAGCATACAAGGATTTTTGGTCACGGACCTTTTCCTGGAAGGGGTAGGTAAGATCTTGGTCCCCTAGCCAGGTGATTGATACCAACTTAGAATATCAGGGCCAGGGATTTAGCTCAGTGGTTCTGCCACCTGCCTTGCAAGCGCAAGGTCCCAAGTTCGATCCCCAGTACCAAAAAAAAGAATATCAATCATTACTATTCATCCTTAGGGGAAGCACATGGGTCTGGTAGTTTCTCTTCTTTTACACTGCTGGCCTTCAGTGAATATATCTTGATTGTCCTCCATGTTGGCTCCTCACAGGTTGGCCCTATCTAACTGCGTACAAGACATTAACTTACCTATCTATAATATTTCCCGCTCTGAAGAAGTACCCCTACCTGCCATGAGGGGGCAAGGGTCAAAGACCATTCCAGCTACTTCTGGCTGAAGCGGGTTATAGTTGTGATTGGTCATCAGAGTTACTCTGCAGAGGGTCTATCTAAAGGCTCTGGATAGGCATCTTGGGTAGGTGTATAGCTTTGAGTTTAGAGGAGATAAAGCCAAAGAAACTGTTAAAAATACATGGTCCTTGGGCTGGGGATTTAGCTCAGTGGTGCCAATGGGTGTCTCGCAAGCTCAAGGTCCTGAGTTGGATCCCCGGTACCGCCAATATATATGCCGAATAATAAGATCAGCAGGATTGTTAGAATATAGCCAACAAGCAGTTCTACCAGAAGGAACTAGGAATAGCCTCCCACAAAGAGGATAAGGAGAAGGTCCAGGGGACTTTAGAATCCAACATAGCATTAACCTGTCATCTAATAGCTTTAGCAGTATAAACTATGCTAATATATTTTAGTAGTTATGAACTTTTTAGAAGGTCTATCTGGTGGATCCCCGGTAAAAGTCTAGCACATTTGTCTTTGGTTTTGTTTGTATGACTGCTCAGAGTTTGGCAGCCTCTAGGCAAGAATAAATAAAACTTTAAAGAAATTAGACCATATATAATCTAAGCGTGAGCACACTAGAATAGAAGGGCAGGTTGGGGAGAGAATCACACTTAGACATTGAAATAGTGATTGTAACCTGCTGGCTCTTATATTCTTTCATTGATAGAGGTTATCTATAAGTCTGATATTTTCTCATAAGTCTCATAACAGTGGTCAGCTACCAATGTAGCTGGAAACTGCCAGAAGGGATCAGCGATTGGAGCTCCTTTTCAAACCTAACTTTATTAGTATGCCATTGTTTTTATATTCAGGCCATGTCCACCTTGTTTGTTTGTTTATTTATTTATTTATTTATTTTGGGGGGTACCAGGGATAGAACTTGACACCTTGCGCTTGCAAGGCAGGTGGCAGCACCACTGAGCTAAATCCCTGGCCCAGTATGGCATTGTTTCTATACCTCTTTTGGTTATTCTTTTTATTGTAAATAGGTAAGTTAATTAGATATCTTGTAGGCAGTTAGACAGGGCCAGCCCTTGAGGAGCCAACATGGAGGACAATCCAGATGCATTCACTGAAAGCCAGCAGTGTAAAAGAAGAGAAACTACCACACCCACATAGCATGAATAGCAGTGACTGACATTCTAAATAGGTATCTGTCACCTGGGTGGGGGACCAAGATCTTCCAAGAAAGATCCCTGACCCACCCCTTACCATGGAGAATCCTTGTTCATTGCTTGCTACGTGACTTGCTTCCCCATTGGATCCCCATTTAATCAACATTAGTGACTATACTTGTTGTATTCTTATTGGTTGTTCAGTTTTGTCCACCTTGTGATTTCTCACTGGATCAATATTACCTGAGCAACTGTACTTGCAATCTTACTAATTAATTACAGTTTTGACCCACATTGGATCCACCTCACCTCTTGGCTTTATCCCATAAAACACTTTTGAGAAATTGGGTGAGTGGGTAGCCCACTTTTCGGTCCCCCTTCTGTCTCTTTTAGATAGACACTATCTTTCTCTCAATAATTTTTTCCTATTCTTAACCTCCATTTTTCCTAGAATTCATTCTTCGATTTTAGAGAACGTGAACTCACATTTCAGATATCTAGCAGGTTTGGGAGTTGCATCTATTCCCCCTGTATCATTTTCTGCTGGGTGTTTAAGACCCAGTTAAAGAGACCTGAAGACAATGAATTTTTAATATTACTTGGTTAATTCAAATATCAATTGCTACACACATCTAGTGGCTGCCATGTTGGACTGCCCTGATCTAACCTGCAAATTTACAGCAGCAATCCGTAACTGTCCCCTAAATTCCAGATTCATGCCAGTAAACCCAACTGCCTACTCATTATCTCTACTTGGAGACTCTCTAGATATTTCAAATTAGTATGTCTAGGGGGCTTAAGATTTAGCTCAGTGATAGAAGACATTCTAAGATGTACAAGGCCCTGGGCTCAATTCCCAGCAGTGCAAAGCTATAACAAATCAGTACGTCTTAAACCAAGCTCCTGATGTTCTCACCCAAAAGCCTGACCTAATGTTCCCTGTTTTTTGTTTTGGTTTGTTTTCTCAGTACCGGGGTTTGAATCTAGGACCTTGTGCTTGCAAGGCAGGCACTGCGCCATTGAGCTAAATCCCCAGCCCAACGTTCCCCATCTTGATTAATGACAGATCCACTCTTCTAATTTCTCAGGCCAAAAGCCTTGGAGTATCCATGACTCTACATCTAATTTATCAGCAATCCTCCTTGTTCTACAAAATATGACCACGCTTCATCATCAGCACTACTATCACCCTAGTCCAAACCCCCAAAAATCTTACCCAGATTATTGCATTGGTCTTCAACAGGTCCCCCTGCTTGGTCCCTTGAGTCTGTTCCTAACACAACAGGCACCTACTTTGCTGGAATATAAACCAGACCACATCACACCCCTGCTTAAAGTGCTGCAATTGTTCCTTTTTTTCTTTCTTTTCCAACCCTACTCGCACTGAGGATCCAACCCAGGAGCATTCTACCCTGAGCTTAATCCCTTGCTCATTATTTTTGTTTTTTTGTTTTTTGGCACAGGCGATCGAACTCAGTTCCTTGTGCTTTCGAGGCAGGCAGGGACACCGCTAAGCTAAATCCTCTCTCCCCTTGCTCATCATTTTGAAACAAAGTCTTGTTAAGTGGCTCAGGCTGGCCTTGAACTCACGATCTTCCTACCTCAGATTCCAGAGTAACTAGGATTACAGTTATGTGACACTGTGCCTGGCTCCTAAGGTGGTTTCTTGACTCAATTAGAGCAAAAACTAAAATGTTTTCATTTGTATACAATTTCCCATATGATCTGGTGCTCTACTTTTTTCTCTCCTCTTTGGCCTATTTCCTATTCCCATTCCTAGTTTGCTGCCTTCAGGAGAACTCACCTCTTTAGTAAACCTTCAGCAGGGCCATTCAGGCCCTTGCCACTGGCTATGCTCTGCCTGGAATTCTCCTTTCCAGATCAATTCCTCTCTCTCCCTCTCTCTCCCTCCCTCCCTCTCTCTCTCTCTCTCTCTCTCTCTCTCTCTCTCTCTCTCTCTGTCTGTCTTCCTTCAGATACTTCTCAAATGTCACTCTTTTTTTTTAAATGTCACTGTCTTGAGAGGTTTTTCCTATTTAAAATTGAACCCCCTTCCTGCAACATTCCTCTGTCCATATTCTTTATTTCCCTCCATATCACTGAATACTATCCAACATACTGTACTATGTAATTATTGTTTGTCTATCTTCACACGAACTTAATACATAAGCTCCATGGAGCTGAAATTGTTTGCCGCTCAAACAAGTTAGCATAGTGAGTACTTATTACAAATTTGTTGAATGAACCAATGGGTATTTGTGTAGTTATACTAGTTTGTATTGTAATTATTATTTTTTATTTATTTATTGGTTTTGGGTTTCATTTTTGTTTTGGTTTTTTGTTTTTTAAGTCAGCATCTCACTATGTCGTTCAGGCTGGCCTTGAACTCATGGCAATGTTTCTGCCTCAGCCTCCCAACTGCTGGGATTACAGGTGCGCACCACCATGCCCAGTTGTATTGTAATTTCTTTTTCTTTTGTTATGGGGATCAAACTCGGGAACTTCCACTCAGGTGGCGGAACCACTGAGCTAAATCCCTGGCCCCTGTAATTTTTTTTTTTAGTCTATATGTCCACCCTTCATGATACTGTGACTCTCAAGAAAGAGAAGTAGGTTGGGGTTTTGTTTTGTTTTGTTATTTTGTTTTTGTTGTTGTCGTTGTTGTTTTGGTTTTGTCTGGTTGGTGTTTGATTTGTGAAGTTTTTTGTTTTTTATTTTGAGGGGTTTTTGTTGTTGTTGTTGTTGTTGTTATCTTTGAATACCCCAGAACCTACTATTAGAAAACATTAGGTTAAAAAAAAAAAAAAGAAAGAAAACATTAGGTAGATATTCAGTAGTCTCTGAAACTATGGTATGCATATTACCTGTTATGAGTCACTTGCAATGTTTAAGAAGTCCAAAATCCTTTCTAAAGGAAACTGATCTACCCACAGTTACTTTTTTTTTTTTTTGGTACCAGGGACCCAACTCAGGACCTTGCGCTTGCGAGGCAGGCAGCAGAACCATTGAGCTAAATCCCCAGACCAGCTACTTTTTTCTTACCACTTGACTCTGGGCATTTTGCCACTATTCATCAGACCTCAAGTAAACTCTTGACTAAGGGCAACCAATTGTCTGACTGGCCAAAAACCTATAGTATATCCTGGCAGGGAAAGATAAACTGAATAATATAACTCTCTCTCTCTCTCTGTACTCTGAATTAAAAAGTAGAAATACCACACCCATTATTCCAGCACTTGGGAAACTCAGGCAGTAGGATCACAAGTTCAAGTCCTGCCTAGAGAACTTTGCAAGACCTTGTCTCAAAAGGGCTTGGGGTGTGTGTGTGGCTGGGCCTGTGGCTCACTGCAAAGGCCCTGGATTCAAGGGAGTGGGGGTGGGGGAGAGAAGCAGGAGAGACGGGATGGAGGAGAGGAAGGAAGAAGTAGAAATATAGGACTGGGGATGTAGTTCAGAGGTAGAATACTTGCC
Source organism: Heterocephalus glaber (assembly GCF_053883595.1). Classification (NCBI taxonomy): domain Eukaryota; kingdom Metazoa; phylum Chordata; class Mammalia; order Rodentia; family Bathyergidae; genus Heterocephalus; species Heterocephalus glaber. The sequence continues at coordinate 8,462,506 of NW_028258351.1, read as the reverse complement.
TAATATGCATGAGGACCTCAGTTTGATTCCTAGCACTGAAAAAAAATTATTTTAAGTAGAAAGAGAGATACATAATGGGGATGTACAACTTAAATCCAAGAAGAATCCATGAGTTAGGTGGTTGACAAGGCAAAGACGATTTTCTTTTTCTTGTGACAGAGGTCTTACCATGTTGCCCAGGTTGGCTTTGAACTCCAAGGCATGAGAACCTTCTGCCTCAGTCTCCCAAGTGGCTAGGACTATAGGTACATGCCACCATGCCTGGCTAAAGAGGCAAAAACTACAAGTAGAAACTGAAGTACAGGGCCCAGGATGTAGCTGAGTGGCGCCTCGTCTGCCTGGCAAGCTCAAGGTCATGAATTTGATTTCCAGTACCCCCCCAAAAAAGGAACTACGAAATACAGAAAGGATTTAAGGAGTAAGAGAGCAGAAGGACATAGTCCCTGGGAGAAAAATGGAGTCAATGAATGGCATTAATAAGAGCACCCTGGAGTGAGAATCCCAAGCTCTTACAGTTGAGGTCTCATTTTGAGCTGTTAGGAATTGAAGTCCCCTGATGTTCTGTGCCCACTTGTTGTCCTCTATGTCAGTGCCAAACTACTTACTGTCCCTCAAGGGAGCATCCCTGTTCTTTACAGCCCTCAAACCCAAACCAAAATAACATTCTGGGTTTATATACTTGTAGTTGCTGCATGTGGAAGAGTGAGGGTATTTCATTTTCATATTTTCTGTCAAATGATACATCTGAGATATCGTTCAAAGCCTAAGGCGAATGACCCATGGAGCTTTGAATATTTATTAGGAAGCACAAAGGAGAAATGTTCTCTACTTTGGAATCCTTTGGTTTCTCTTAGAATCACACTCCTATGGCAAGCTAGAACCCCTTTACACTGTGACTGTACCTTGCTTTAAATAAATTTGAAACTCTGGATTTACAGCAAAAGATTACTATTTAGTCACTTTGAACAGTCATTCATTTATTTATATTATTGACAAAAGTAATATATGGTTAGAAATTCAAATACCACATTATTTTAAATAGTGAAGATTTATTAACGACAAGAGAGTCACAAACTCAAAGTTCCCCTGCTAAATTTTAGTGAATACTACTGTCTTGGGTAAACACAAAGTACCTAAGAGAAGGGGCTTTCTGCTTCAAAGACTTGGTCACAATCTTTCTCTTTCCTTCTCCATTACTAGCCCACCCCTATGGGTCCACACAGCTGCCACCACAGCCAACAAGCCAGCTATTTCATAATGTATTCACGACTTTGCTTGAGAAGCAGTGGGGCATACAGTTAAGACCACCAGCTTTATTTTGAGTACTGTTTGGCAGTATCTACCAACATTATAAATATGCATGCCTTAAAGCCCAACAATTCCAGCATCTACAAATCTGTGTACAGAAATGCGACAAAAGTGCACAAATATGTACAAGGATGGTCACTGAAGCAGTGTTTGTCACAGCAAAAAAAACAAAAACAAAACAAAACAAAAAAAACAACTGGAAAGTTTTGAAATTCTCTATTAGGAAAGCAAATAAATTACAGTACTCCAAACATGGTGTACTATGCAACTATTAATGAGTGTGAGGAGTGTGTATGTATAATGGATGGAAACAGGCCTACTATACATTATTACATTTTTAAAAGGCAAGTTGCAGAACAATATATTGTACAATCAATTTTAAGTGTGAGTATGTGTATGATTGTTCAGTATTACTTACCTATGGAAAGTGATACTAGGAATAATTGAGCAATATCACAAAGGCATATAGTTTTTGTAATTTCTTTTTAAGTAAACCATTTTGATAGAGACAAAACAAAAATGAAAGAATAGGCTTCAGAGTCAAACTCTAGTTCAAATCTCAGCTCCATCGTCTCTTCAAGGTTAGTTGGGGTGTTAAAATGAAAAGCTGGAGCTGGGGATTTAGCTCAGTGGTTCCACTGCCTGCCTCACAAGCGCAAGGGACCCAAGTTCAAGCCCCAATTCCAAAGAAGAAAGAAAAACATGAAAAGCTGTGTTACCTGAACTTCTGATTGACACTTCACTGAAAGCGACCTCAGCTTTTCTTTTAAGATGTTATTTTCAAACACCAAAGAAGATTCTGCCTTGATCCATTTTTCATGTGAGGAACACTTTTTGTAAGATGAGTAAGTTGCTTATAATAAATACAGCATCTTCTCTTTTGAAAATTCTGTCCTCTTTTCTCCCTCATCTCACCCCAAGCCTCCACAACCTGGGTGCTGTCCAGGTACAAATTAACATATAAAAAGACTTCAAGTTGTTCACACAAGCAGCTCTATTTATTGCTCTCTCCTTTACAGCCTGGGTCTGCTCAAAAACCCACATTCAAAGTGGATAGCATCCACTCTAGCCCTTCAGCACACAGGTATTGTTGGCAAGAGGCTGCTTTTGGCGGCAAACTCCCTTATTCACTTAAAATAACTTCATTCATAGGGTTCACTGGACAATTAGTTCACCCATCACAGGCTCTGACAAAGCACTTTGCCTACCTTGTCACTAATGCTTAAGCAGCTCTTTGGGTGAGTGCTACTATTCTCATTTAATAGAAAAGGAAATTGGGCTCCAAAGCTTGAAGTGACTTGACTAGGATCATAAGGCTAGTTAAGTGGGTGGCTTGCTGGGAAATCAAGGGCTTCAGGTAACTTAAGGTCACTAACGGTTCGTTAAAAAAATTTTTGTTTTGTTTTTGTTACATTAATTTTAAAAGCCAAAGTACCCTGGGCTTGTAAAGAAAAACAGTATTCCTCTCCCTACTCCACTCATTCGCTGTCTCGAATGTAACTTTTCAATGCAACCACATGGAAGTTTTGCAGCAGTTTCTGCTAGTTGTCTGCCATATTTCTAGATACTTCTTAGAACCGATGTGTTGGGCAGACTTAATTGTTATATAACCCGAACGCCGCTCCACTGTTAGCTCTCTCTAACTCTGTATTTAGCTCCCAGAACACCCTGCCTGCTCAGGTCGAAAGCTCTGTCGGGTCCCCTCCTTGGGTGCAGGGCAGGCCTTCGCTCACGCTGATCCACACGCACCGCTGTGCTGCGCGGTCCAGCTGGCCAGCGCTGAGTGACCCCCAGGACCCGGGACCCTGCACGGGGCTGAGCCGCCTGCTTCCTGCCTGCTGGCTGCGGTTGTCAGGCCTCGCTCCTGACTCTTCGAGGGTCACCGGCCAGGGTCGGGGCTAAGAGCAAGGATTAGGGACCAAGGGCCTGGGCCGGGAACGAGCGCAGAAGGCCGGTCCTGGCGTAGCCAGACCACAGAGGACGGCAGCGGGCACGGTTCTGGCGGCCCTGCTCCAGCCCGGCCCCGGGCAGCTCCAGTCGCCGCTCTCATCGCGGCCGCTCAGCTCCGGCACCTCCAGCCCGGCAGGACGGTCTTGCCCTCAACCGCGAGGAAGTCGGACTCTCCCGGCCTCAGGGTCCCTGTGGGAGGCAGGCCTGGGTCGCGCGTGGGGCATGGGTTGGGCATTAGGGCTTCGGGGTTCCCAGCTCACGCCTAGCGGTTGCAAGGGGCTGCAGCCCACCCCAAACCTCCCTCTAAATGGGCTTGGGAGTCACAACCTGACAACAGTGCTCCAAAGAAACCTTCCCTCCCTTTTCCCTCCAGATCTCTTTTTCTATCCTTGGAAGTCTGAAGAGAGTCGAAGACTAGAGGAAAAATTTCTTTACCTTATTGGAGGGGAGGCGAGTCTTTCCCACTAAGTGTGGTATCCTCTTATTGGTCTCTCACCAACTCTGTCCTCTTCTCTCCACACACACACTCATCCTCCCCCAATTCTCCCCAAAATGCCGGTACAACTGGGGCTTAAGTCAATTTTTAATTTATATGATTATGAGTTTGAAAATACGTCTCATGGTGGGTCTCTGTGTAATATACTGTGATTAGATTTCCTCCCTTGTCAGATCTTTTTCTTTTCTTTATGGTTAATTATTGTCTCGATTTTTTTGTTTGTTAACCTTTCTATGATGAATACATCATTAATTTTTGCCCCAAAGGCTCTACCATGATTATTTATCTCCCACCATTTAAACTATCAGTTAATAACATCTATTTTGGTTTTCTTGGAAATATCCTTCCCATCCAAATCTTAAATGTTGCCAACTAAACCAACAGGACAGCTGTAGTTTTGGGATTTCCCCTCATCATCGCCTGGGAGTTTTCTTCACTTCTTGTGAGTCACCTGTGTCCTGAACTTCATGTTTGTTTTTCTTCCTCATCTTGGTAGAACATATAGTTCAGTAGCTTTCTGAAAAAGGTTACAAGAAGGTAATATATCACTAGTTTCTCTTAGGTCATTGAAAAGAAAGTTTTGTACTATTATTTGTTTGTTTCTTTTTTGTAAGAGAATCTTTTATGTCTATGTCTTGTACTCTGAGTAACTACTTTGAAAATAATGATAGTGTATTAACTGGTCTTATTCTCTTATAATTTTGTAATGAAATTTTGTTTTATTTTCACATAAAATAAAAAAGAAGGTGAAATATCTTTACTTGGTCTCAGTTGATTAATGTGGTAATTTGTCTGGGTATATAATTCTTTTTTTTTATTTTTTTGGTACTGGGGATTGAACTTGGGGCCTTGGGCTTCCAAGGGAGGTGGCGGAACCACTGAGCTAAATCCCCGGCCCTAGGTATTTTTCCTAAAGCTATGAGTTGTCTTGTAGTTTCCAGTGTTAACTGTTGAGAAGTCTAATGAAATTCTTATTTCTATATATATCTTATTTTATACATATACTATATCTTTGTATATAACCCTATTTTTATTACTATTTCTGGAAGATCTCAGAATCTTCTATCTCTGATATTTTGATTCTTTTTTATTTTTTTGTTTTTGTTTTTATTTCTTGAGATAGGGTCTTGCTATGTAGTTTAGACTGACTTTGAATTCACTGTGTTGCCCTGGCTGGCCTTGAACTCACAGTGATCCTCCTGCCTCAGCCTCCCAAGTACTGGGATTACAGGCATGTGTCACCATCTCCATCAATCTCTGACATTTTGAAAACACACAATGATATGCCTTGATGAGCATCTTTTCATTCATTGTGTGTGATAGTCAAACCACTCTTTCTTTCTTTTTTACACCCTTTCAATTTAGAAACTCCTGCCAGGGATTTAGCTCAGTGGTTCTAGCGCCTGCCTCAAAAGTGCAAGGTCCCGAGTTCAATCCCCAGTACCAAAAAATAATAATAATAACAATAATAATCAATTTAGAAACTCTTGGCTTTATTTCTGGAAAGTTTCTTCCATTACAACCCCCACCCCTTGTATTAGTCACTGGATCTCCAACCTCCATACAAACACATATACTCTACCCAACTTCATTCCATCTGTCTTTTCTCTTTTTTCTCAAAATCCTGTTATTTGTATATTAGAATCTCTAAATAATTCAAATCCTCTCCTTTTTTCTCATGCTTTTTATCTCTTTTTTTAACTGTCTGCAAATTTCCCAATTCTATTTTCCAAACTTCCCTTTTCCATTTTGATATCTTACAATGGTGCACTAGTAAATCTCTAACAACAACCTCTCTGAAGGAGGGGGTTGGTTTGAAGCATTCGCCCACTTCCATAGTGTAATGATACATGATTTCAAGCTACCAAGATCGTATCACTGAGTATAAGATATCCATAGTAGCAAATCATATTACCATAAAGATACAATAGACAAAATCTCAACAGGATAGATAATATTAAAATTTAAGAAAATAATTTGGAGCAGGTGTGGTAGCACACGCATGTAATCCCAGCACTTGGGAGGCTGAGACAGGAGGATCTCTGAGTTTGAAGGCCAGCCTTGGCTACATAGTGAGTTCAAGACCAGCCTTACATAGCAAGACCCTGTCTCAAAAATCCCTCCCCCAAAAAAGAGAAAAAAAAAAGAATTTGGGGACCAGGATTTAGCTCAGTGTTTCCGCTGTCTGCCTTGCAATTGCAAGGTCCCAAGTTCAATCCTCAGTACCAAAAAAAAAAAAAAAAGAATTTGGAAGTGACAAATTTTGAGTTATTTTTTATTTTTATTTATTTTATATTTTGTTATTTTTGATATTATTTATTTATTTATTTATTTTGGTACCGGGGATTAAACTCAGGACCCTGCACTTTCGAGGCAGGTGATGGAAACACTGAGCTAAATCCCCGGCCCCAATTTTTGATATAATTTATATAATTGTAATCTTATAGAATCTAATTTTAATGACTTTTTAAAACAACTGTCTTGCAAAATTCCTGAAAACTCAACAATTGGCAACTGCAATCTGATGAGTCAGTTCCAGCAAATTATTGCTTCAAAATAATCATAGTTTCTAACATAATAAAATTAAATCAGAGTAATCTTCCAAAAGCAGTTCTGATCATATCACTCCCCTGAGTCACTCTTTATTGCTTCTCTGCCTACTGAAACTCTCAGTGGCTAAGGCTTAATACATATTCCTCCTGATTTGTCCATCAACAAATTAGGGCCTGGGATTTAGCTCAGTGGTTCCTCTGCCTGCCTCGAAAGCGCAAGGTCCGAGTTTGATCCCTGGTACCAAAAATCCACAAAAACACAAAAACAAAAAACAAAAACAACAACAACAAAAAAACCTATAAAACCCCACAAATATTGATTAGATATTTGCTATAGCTAGTCTAAAGCAAGATGCTGAAGATACAAGGATGAATAATATACATTTTCTTTCTGAGAGGCACAGTGTAATAAGGCAACCGAAATTTAAATACATATAGTACCACTGAATAAGATAAACATGTAGAAAAAATATGCACAAAGTACTACAGGAATGCCTAACAAATAATTAATTCAGCCCGGGGGGAATCTGTCAAGGAAAAACTTAACATGTGTTTCCTTGTCTTTTCCCCCATCTCACTGCTGTACAGGCTGGCCCCAAACTCCTGGGTTTAAGTGATCCTCCCAGTTCAGCCCTTGTGTGCTGGGATTACTGGCACATGCCACCATGCCTAGCTTCGAATACTTAAAATCTATAACTGAGCCATAAAAATCCATATAAAGCATATGGTTTTGTGGAATTAGTAAACATTTTATCAGAGGATCACAAAGATTTTTCTAGCCCCAAATACTTAAGGCTATAATCCCATTCCAAACCAAGAATAATTGATATAGTAGAATGTTCTAATCCTATAAAGAATTAGGCCAAAAAAATAGAAGTAAATTTTTTAAGACTATATAGATGATAGCTGACCTAGGATTACAGAACGTTGGTGTTTGGCTCCCAGTTCTGCATCTTCTAAACATTCTAGGTATTTTCCTAGAGGCAACCTCTGAATTCCATGAAGCAGCATCTGAAGCAACTTTATGTTGATATGTTCATGACTGAATGCCTATTCTGCAATCTAAATAGGCTCTGGAGATGAAACACAGATGAATTAGACACAACCTTCACTAGCTAATCAGAGAGACAAGCACATACACTATGAGTGATTCATTCTACTTGGGAAGATTGGAAGGTACTTTCCTATCAGAGATGGTATCTGAGTTAAACTGATGAATAAATAAAATTTTGATGAGGGAATCAGGGCAACGCATTCCAAGGTTAGAAGAAAGTGTAGAAAATGTTCGTGGGATAATGCTGAAACTGGTAAGAGTGGAGAGTGGGAAATATGGCCAGAAACAGAAAGAGATGAAGACAGGAAGTACTCTGATTTTGCAAGGCCTTAATCTGCGAAATTAGGGCTATGTGTTAACTTTCCAAAAGGCTCTACAATAGTATTGGGGGGGGGGGTGTCGTTTGTTTTGTTTTGTTTTTTTGGTACCAGGGATAAAACTCAGGACCTTGTGCTTTTTTTTTTTTTGGTACCGGGGATCGAATTTAAGACCTTACACTTGCGAGGCAGGCAGTGGAACCACTGAGCTAAATTCCTGGCCCAGGACCTTGTGTATCTGACACTTTAAAAATTTTACTTGGAGACATGGCTTCTCTAAGTCACTAAATTGCTGAGGCTGTGTTTCAACTTGCAATCCTCCTGCCTCAGATTCCTAGAGTACTGGGATTACAGACATGGACCACTACAACTGACTTTTCGTAAGATTCATTGTACCAAGAGTCAGTAATTTGGGCTCTTGAGAAAGTCTTCAAGACTGATGTCTTTCCGAGCTGTTTGTTATATGCCATACTTCTCTTTCTAAAAGACTCTTGAAGTTACAGTGTCAGGAAACATTTATTCCAGAGTATAACAACTTTTCCAATTTTGTTTGTATATTTTATGGTGAATTCATTCTCTCTGTTCACAGTATATTCTGTTCTCTCTTCCACTGCTCAGATACTTTACTAAAATTTAGAGACTTTTAAGAACTGAAAAGTAGCTTCTAATGGGGAAAAAAAGAACTATATTTAAATTGATAGCATAAGTTACATAATTGAAATCCTAAAAATGTAATTTATATTATGATTTTTCAGTAGCTATTATAGTGAGAAACCTATGATATGAACTCACCTAGAAAGTCTTTATCTAGAGGGGGAGCTCTAGCATTAAACAGGAGGCATAATTGATAAGCAGACCTTCAATTCATCTTTTACACTCATTGCCTTTCTCTCATCAGTGTTTAGTGGCAAGAGAAATGCGCAGCACTACAATATTTTTTTTTAAGGAGGAAACATTTATTTCAGCCTGTAGTTTGTAGAGGTTTCAGTCCACAGTCAGCTGGTTCCAAAGCAGGGTGGTATGGCAGAGGGGTATCAGAGAAGAGAAACAGTCCATGGCAAGGCAGGCAGAAGACAGCAAACAGCAGAAGCAGCAGTAGGCAGCAAGCACCACCATTTTTTATCCTCCAGGGTTCAGTGGTTATCTCTCCTCTCTAACATTTCAAGGTTCCTAGGAAATAGAAAGTTAATTCTTTCAATGTAGTAGCACTTGTTAAACATATGAATAATTATATTAATAGCACCCACTGGAGTAAGTACTCAGGGAATAGATTGAAAAAAGTGATATGATAAATATCATTTAAAAATGGAGCCAGGGATGTAACTCAGTGGCACCACACCTGCCTGGCAAGCATAAGGACCTGAGTTTGATTCTTGGTACTGGAAAAATATATATCAGTAAAAAATAAAAGGCCACTGGATTAGAGTCAGATCCATTAGTATAAGTGCATGTTTAGCTTAAAAAAGGGATGGGTAGATACAGAAATAATTATAGACTTGTGGGCATGTTTCCTAGCTCTGTCCACTGACAGGGCCTGGAAGCAATGACACCCAGAAGCAATGAGCCCATCTAGCACCTACATCTTGCTTGCTAACACCATTCTCCAATTAAAGGAACCAGAGATCCTCAGAGAAAGGCTTGAATAGGGAATTTACAAGATGAGGCTGGGACATCTTGCGTTACTAAAATAAGGAGGTGCTAAAAATCAACAATAGGTGACCATAGAGAATGATAATATACTGTCCCTGATTTGAACATTGTACAATGCAAACATGTACTGAAATGTCACATGGTTTTATGTGTCAATTAAAACAACAACAGCATGTAATCCCAGCACTCGGGAGGCTGAGCTAGGAGATTCACCATGAGCTCAAGGCAAGCCTGGGCTACACAGTGAGTTCAAGGCCAGCCTGAACTACATAGCCGGACCCTGTCTCAAAATAAACAAATAAAAAACTACAATAATAAACATAATGATAGGACATATCAAAGGAACACAGGAACCAACCAAAAGATCTCCCAATAGCCAAAATAGAAACTGATAACACTATATGGAAGAGAGTCTATTTTGTTGTTGTTGTTGTTGTGTTTTATTTTTGTGTTTTTTGAGACAAGGTCTCACTATATAGTTCAGGCTGGCCTTGAACTCACTGTGTAGCCCAGGCTGGCCTGGAACACAGCCATCTTCCTGCCTCACCTTCCTAAGTGCTGGGATTACAGACATGTGCCACCAGGCCTAGAGATTCTACCTCTTCATACAGCCACTGATAAAGAGCTTTATTTTCAGTTATTGTAGTGGCAAAACTATAAATAACTTTTTTGGCTTTCCAAACATAAAATAATAATATCAAATATGATTTTCCAAATTAAACATGACCCAACTTCAAGTTCCAGGGATACTGTTATGGTCAAGAATCACTGTTCTATGCACTCAGAAGACCGAGCCAGGAGGATTGTCACGAGTAAAAGGCCAGATTGGGCTACATAGTGAGTTCAAGGCCAACCTAAACTACATGATGAGGCCCTGTCTAAAAAAAAAAAAGGAATCAGTGTTCTAGGAGGAAGGAGGGGGGTTGGAAAGAGAAAGTAAAAAGAATTAAAATGTGTCATGTAAGCATGCCTGTAATCCCAGCACTCAGGAAGCTGAGGTACTGTGAGTTCAAGGTCAGCCTGAACTATATAGTGAGACCCTGTCTCAAAAAAAAAAAGTTGTTTTTATTAGTACATGTTTGCAACATGTACAGATTACGTTCACCATGGTCATCTGAGTTTGTTACAAACTGGAACTTCAGAAAAAAATAGGTTCTTGCAATAGAAATAGAATCAGAAGCATTTATCTACTATTAAGAAAACTCTTCAGGGTTGGGGATTCAGCTCAGTGGTGCCTTTGCAAATGCAAGGTCCTGAGTTCGATCCCTGGTACCAAAAAAAAAAAGTGATTAAAATACCTGGTTACGTTGACATGATTTATGAAAGACAGCGACATAGTGTTGTAGTTTCAATGAGTCACCCAAAATCCACGTGTTGGAAACTTTATCCTCACTGCAACAGTTTTGAGAGGTGAAACCTTTAACAGGTGATTAAGTTGTGAAAGCAGTGCCCTCTTTAATGGATTAATGACATTATGGTGGGAATGGGTATGTTATTGTGAGAGTGGCTTTGTTACAAAAGCAGGTTCGGCCCTCTCTTGCCCTCTCTTACCAGCTCTTTCCCCAGGCAATACCTTCTGCAATGGGAGAAGGCAGCATAGCATGGAGGCCTTCACCAGATGCAGTCTCAGGATCCTGGACTTCCCAATCTCAAGAATACTGAGCCAAATAAACTTCTGTTCTTTATAATACTCAATCTGTGGCATTCTGTAATAGCAGCAGAAAATGGGCTAAGGCACATAGTAGTGCTCTTCTGCCCCCTGGAAGTTGAGGAAAATATTTATTTTGGAAACAAAAAGTTCATATAAAGATTAGAGGTAAAACAGCAAGACTGAATTTTTTCTGGGCAGGGCATGCATGAAGCATAGATGCTTCTCAACTCATGGTGGGGTTACATCCCAATAACCCCAATGTAAAATTAAAGATACTGTAAGTCAATAATGCACTTAATATATGTAAAATATCAAACATCTAGCTTAGCAACATAGTACATTGTAGAATCTCATTCAATTCCCCTCGTGATGGAGTAGGAGACTGGGAACTGACTTACTGTCACTGCCTAGCATCATGATATACTTTGTATCACTGGCCTGGGGAAAAGATCTAAATTTAAACTTTTAAGTACAGTTTCTACTGAATGCCTATGGCTTTCAAACCATAGTAAAGTTGAAAAAATCGTAAGTTGAACCATAACTCAGGGAACAGGGTTGGGAGTATAGCTCAGTGTAAGAGCACTTTTTGAGCATATGTGCTGTGCAGGGCCCTGGGATTGTTCCCCAACACGGCAACATAAGTAAGTAAGTAAATAAATAAATAAATAAATAAGGGACTATCTGCATAAAGAAAGATCCTGTTCATCTATATTTAAGTACTATAAAACAAAGTGGTCTTCATTATTCTGAGTATAAGTTTGTTTCCTGTGTTCTCAAATTTCAAGGTGAGTAAAAAATAAATTTCAAGGTGACTATATTTGAGGGTTACTGTGCCATTTTACTTCACTGTTTCTATCAGACTTTAGAAGACAGTGTCATGTGTTGGGCTTCAAAAAAAAATTTTTTTAGCAGGTAGAACAATTATTGTCAAATTAATTATAAAAGAGATGAAAGCAGTATAGCTCTGATTGATTGAAGATAAGCAGCCCCAAGATAGCTTCCTAGACTCTGGGGCTTCCAAGAAGATAGCCTAGATACCTCTGTTATACCAGAATACACATGGGTTTTGAGTTGCCTGTAACTGGGTTTAAAATCCCAGGTCTCCTCCTTATAAACTGTGGAATGGTAGGAGAGTTATTAATCTCTTTCAGCAATTCAGTTACACATGTGTAAGAAAGGTTAAGGAAAGCAACTAACATTGCTGTCTATGGTTGTTGCACGGGTAGGATGCTCATAAATGCCAATGTACTTCCTTTGGTTTAAAAATTAAACAGTAAACAACTCATCCCACAGTTTAAAAACTGGCAGAATAGCTGCCTAAAGACTTAGGTCTCCCAAAACTCAGGTTTATATATTTTGAATTTGGCTCAGGTGGTTTGTTATCCTTCTAGCTATTAGTGTCGTTTCTTCTTGTCCCATGGGCTCTTACTATGGCCTACTACCCTCCTTATTATATCTAGTTAACACTAGGTAAACACACATACAGCAGTAGTTTATTATCAAAACCCCATAATATAAAGGGACTATTCCATGCTTATGTTTTTCTTTTCTAGACAGAGAAAACAAAATCAAATAAAAATTTGGTTTTAAGTTTCAAAGAGGACTGATGAAACTACCCCTTCATGTTACCTTTTACTAGACAGGTCATTACTATTTTTACCTTGGAGGCCATTCTTTTTTTAATCAATTATATTTCTCTCAGAACTTACCAGAAAATATAATTGTTTATTTTACTGAAAGCAAAAGAAACATTTTTCTTGGTGGTACCGAGGATTGAACCCATGTTCTTGTACACTCTACCTGGGCAAGGGCTCTATTGCTGAGCTACATCCTCAGCCCCATTTTTCTTTTATAGCACTTGTTGGATTATTCTAATAATCTCAGTCCTTAATTGTAAGATGATGAGAGTAGATGGAAAATATGAAGACACTGTACAAGTAAAAAAGAAACTTGATATCTTGGTTAATTTCTTGGCAAATGCATTCATACTGATGATTCACTTCAGGATATCAGAGGTGTGACATTTACTGATCTTTCTTGATTTGGAAATGACATGTGCAACATCTTTTTTTTTTTTTTTTTTTTGAGATGGTATCTCCCTATGTTTCCTAGGCTGGCCTCAAGCTATCCTCCTGCCTCAGCCTCCTGAGTAGCTGGAGTACAGGTGCACCTGTCTTTTATGTAACATATCTCTTCAAACTCTCCATGTTTGCTGGGGATTTAGCTCAGTGGTTTTGCCACCTCCTGCGCAAGTGCAAGGACCCAAGTTCGATCCCCGGTACCAAAATAAAAACCTCTCTATGTTTGTGACATGATGATCAAGAATTAAGGCTCTAGAGATGGACTGGATAAGAATCCTAGTTCTACTACTGACTTTATGTGTGTTACTTATCTATGAAGTGGAATAATACTATTTCCTAACTCAGAGGTTTGCTGTGAGGATTGAATGAGTTAAAAAAAAAAAACCTAAAAAAACAATGTTAAAAACTAAGCTAGGCGTCATGACACAAGCCTGTAATCCCAGCACTTCGGAGGCTGAGGCAGGAGAACTGCCACGAGTTTAGGGCCAGTCTAGACTACATAGTGAGTTCAAGGCCAGCCCGAACTACATAACAAGACCTGTCTCCAAAACAGAAAAAAGTTAAAAACAACACATTGTCTGGCATGTAGTCAGTACTCAATCATTACCATAATTTACATTTGTACTCTGGTGTTCATACTTATTCATCAACATTCAGTGAGTACACCCCTATTCTATGCCAGTCACAAGGATAGACATGTCAGTAACTAAGGTAAATCACCTGTCAGCCCTGCTCCCAACAGTTTATAGTACTAAGGTAGAAATTTTCTTTTCTTTCTTTTATTTTTGGCGGGGGGGGGGGGACTGGGGATCGAACTCGGTCCTTGCGCTTGCACAGCAGGTGGTGAAACCACTGAGCTAAATCCCTGGCGTAAGGTAGAAATTTTGGGGTCAGGGTTGTAGCTCAGTGGCACCAGGCCTTCCTGGGAAGTGCAAGGTCCTGAGTTCCATGCCTGGTACCAAAAAAAAAAAACAAAAAAAAGAAAGAAACAAAGAAACCTCAAAACAAAGAAACCAACAAAAAACCCCAGAGAATTTTGTTTTTCGTTTTTTTGGTGCTAGGAATAGAACCCAGGGCCTTGCACATGTTGAATATGTGCTCTACCACTGAGCCACCCACCCCCAGAGATTCTTGTCAAATAGAATTCAATTGAACTTGGATGAGAAAAATATTATACCTTTACATTACCCTCTAACTGAAATACAACATTTCCTTCAACTATGTATTAATGTAAGGGACAAATCACAGTAGTGTTAGCAATGTCTGTGGCTTTGTTACCAAGAAAAATAACAGATATTCCTATATCACATTACAGTTCTCTCAGGTGTCTCAAATTGTTACTTATCCTTATCGCTACTTTGCAATTTTGATGGTTATTAGACTGACCTGCTGCTAGATCTTATTACATTCATAAAGAAGCACTCAGTATTACATCACAATTTTAGTTTTTACTATTTTGGTAACAGTATTTTATTGTAATTGCTTTTTATCATCTAATAAACTTTATACTTATGCATTTTTTAAAAGTGGGTCCATAGGCCTCAGCAGACTGACAAAGGGATCCTTTTTTTTTAAAGCAAAACATTTATTGGTACATTTTAGATACACATAATGATAACACTCATCATAGGGAATTTGCACCTGTACATGATATATCCTTCCTCTTCTTTTTTTTCCCATTCCCTCCTCCTCTCAAGTCCTCCTCCCCTTCCTATATGCAAAAGCTTTCTTTCCAAAGGGATCCTTGACACACACAAAAATGTTTAAAATACCACCATAGAAGTTTATTTAAAGCAAAGTACAAGTGAAAAAACAGATAGTAAGAGTACATTTTAGATACACATAATGATAACACTCATCATAGGGAATTTGCACCTGTACATGATATATCCTTCCTCTTCTTTTTTTTCCCATTCCCTCCTCCTCTCAAGTCCTCCTCCCCTTCCTATATGCAAAAGCTTTCTTTCCAAAGGGATCCTTGACACACACAAAAATGTTTAAAATACCACCATAGAAGTTTATTTAAAGCAAAGTACAAGTGAAAAAACAGATAGTAAGAGTACAAAGAGATGACATTTTGGTAAAAGAAACTAGGTATTCCTCAATTTTTAAAGCAAATTTAAACAATCACCTCGGGGTACTTTACCAATGCTAACTTTCCTGATTTCAATAGACCATAAGAATAGAAAACCGGGGTTCAAGTCACAGCTCTGACAATAAATAAGCAAGTCACTTAAACTCTTTGAGCCTTGTCAGCTAGAAAATGGAAGTAATGCCAGCTTCACAGGGTCATTATGAAGTGAGATAATATTGATAAAAGTATACTGGTAACTGTAAAGCATTAAAATGATTGCTATTCTTTCCTTACACACATATTCAGTCGTATGTTAAAAAATATAAATGACACGGCCAGGGATTTAGCTCAGTGGTTTTGCTGCCTGCTGCCCAAGCGCAAGGACCCGAGTTCGATCCCCAGTACCCAAAAAAAAAAAAAAAAAAAAAAAATATATATATATATATATATATATATATATATATGACAATAGCTTTTGCTCTTTAGAAGTTTACAGTTCAATTGCAGAAACGATATGAAGGCAAAAGCAATGAAATTCTTAGAAATAGTTCAAATTCAGTATGAGGTAGGGGAACTTAACATGTACATACCACTGACAGTGAATTGGTATCACAAACCTTTAAATCTTACTAGTACATGTGTGTAGTACCGAATGTTTACATTCCTTGTGGGAAATTGGTACGTGTACCTAACACATCTTACATCCTTTTTCATCCCACAAATCTTGAAGTTGAATCCCTTATGTAGCAACCACTATACAAAATAAATAAGGTAGCCATAGATGAGACCATTTCTGAGATGATCTGTGAATTTTTCACTTACCTGATGAAGAACACAGTAATGTAACTAAGATAACCCCTCAGTTAATCCTAAATAACTTAAAAATGAAGATTCATTACTATGACTCATGGCATGGTTAACTTTGATTTTCATGCTGTTTACCTAGTGTATATAACAATGCCCACGCCCAACCCTAACATGGTATTCTGAAGGAACATCGAAATTCTCTAGGTCCATTTGTTGGTTCATCAAAGATTTATGAGAACAATTTGGTTTTTCTTCTTTGACTGTATCTGTCCTTCTTACCCTGCAAAACAAGAGAACTCTGAACAAATGATGAAGAGTGGGCATTCTGCCAGTTAAAGCTAATAAATTAGCATCCTGGCTTATAATTTGATACGTTGTGATTTTCTTAGTGTGATTTAATTCTCCAGACCTTGACTGAACTGAAACCCCATTCCCTAACTCTATAAAGCTAAAGATGATCAGTTTACCAAAATCTAAAATCCTACAAGCCTGTCTGGGGTGGTATTAATTAGAGAAGGCTTATTTCATAAATCTAAAACAAAAACACATGCCTATTTTTGTAAGGAGAAACTTTAAAAATGAAGTATATAGTATAACAAACAAGAGTATGGACCTTTTTGTCTGAATGTAAAATACAGGTTATCCTTAAATATCAAAACAAGTAGACCTACCTATTTTCAGAAAAAAAAGGTACAACGTTTTTGGGGGGGGTGTTGGGGATCAAACTCGGGACCTTGTGCTTGCATGGCAGGCGGCAGAACCACTGAGCTAAATCCCTGGCCCCAAGAAAGGTATGCATAATTTCAAATATGTTCTGGAGATGCCAGGTTTTTACATGAAATGGATCATTGGTAGAGATTGCTTTAAGAAGCATAAGTTGTGATAAAAATCGGTACTTTTAAAAAGTATTCCAGGGCCGGGGATTTAGCTCAGGGGTTTCGCCGTCTGCTGCACAAGCGCAAGGACCCGAATTCGATCCCCGGTACAAAAAAAAAAAAAAAAAAAAAAATTCCAAAGATAACTAGTTTGTAAACAATGTGAATAACCATTTCGGATACTTGTGAACTTTTACAGTTAAGTACAGAAAACTCAGAGTAGATGATTGAAAAATGCTATTGAGAGTCTGATACAGCTCTATTTGCAGATGAGAATTTTAAAAGATAATATTTCCTCTTTACGTAATACAAGATTTCAGGATTTGAATTTGGAAAATTATCCCTGGATATCACTTTGTCCAACCTGAAATTCTAATCTTGCAGAGTATTAGGTCAACTCCAAACGAACCTGTACCGGAAGACTGAATTGGGCCTATCTTTTCAAGCAAGACCCGCAAAACACCCGATTCCCTCTCCAGTTTTTGAGCGCAAAATAAATGGATTCTCATGAAGAGGGTCCATGCTTCTAAGAAATTACCAGTTTGTGTGTGTGTGGGGGGGGTAAGGATCTAGACTTTGCTCTCATCATGTTGAAAAGTCACCACCTTTCTCAGTAACGAACAGAACCTACACAAACTAGTTCTCTTCCTTTCCCTACGACACGCCCGCCACGGTGTCAGCCGCTCCCAGTGGCGGAACCCAGTCGCGTCGGCAGCAGCTGTCGCCACAACCTCATAGCTGAGCCGGGCGGGATTTGGCCACGGAGGGCGTGGGGCACGTGGTGGCCCGGCGAGGAGACAAGGAATAAGACCCCTGCCCCAGGAGCCCCTCAGCTGAAAAGGGATCCCACCGGTGGGCACACCAACCCCCAGGCAGACCCCTTCCCTTGACTTCGGACTTGATGTTCCGGGATGGATCTCAGTTAACCTAACAGGCCCCTCGCCCCCCAGTTCCTCAGATGCCTGCTTCTCAAGGGTCCGGTAGCCCCCCGGGGGCGGTGACTGACGACGCCCTGAAGGCGAGAAACGGCTCCAAAGCCGCTCGCTGGGTCCCTCTCTCCCCACAATGCACCGGGGCCAGCAGGAAGGCCGCTCCGACCCCTAATTTTCCCGCGAATTCAGTTCAAAGAGGCGGCCGGGCCCGCGATCGGCAGCGCGCACAGGCCAACCAAGCCGCGCCTCCGCGAGAAGCGCCTCCGCGTGACTGACGGGGGAATCTGCGGGCCAACGAGCTGGGCGGCCGGGCGGCGCGCGCTCCCGCCCGCCAATCAGAGCGCCAGGCGGGGAAATGGGCGGAGCGAGGCCAGGGTAGGGTGAGCGGCCTCCGAAGCGGAGCTGGGCTCTGAAGAGACACTTTTTTTTTTTCCTCCCTCCTTCCCTCCTCTCCTCCTCCCTTTCCCTTCCCCTCTCCTCCCCTCTCTCCTCCTTCCCCCCTCGGTCTGCCGGAGCCTGCTGGGGCGAGCGGTTGGTGTTGCAGGCGCTCACTCTCCGGGGCCGCCCGGCGGGTAGCTGGCGGGGGGAGGCGGCAGGAACCGCGATGGCGCCTCAGAAGCACGGCGGTGGGGGAGGGGGCGGCTCGGGGCCCAGCGCGGGGTCCGGGGGAGGCGGCTTCGGGGGTTCGGCGGCGGCGGTGGCGGCGGCGGCGGCGGCGGCTTCGGGCGGCAAATCCGGCGGCGGCGGGGGCTGTGGCGGCGGCGGCGGTTACTCGGCCTCCTCCTCCTCGTCCGCGGCAGGGGCCGCGGTGTTACCAGTGAAGAAGCCGAAAATGGAGCACGTCCAGGCTGACCACGAGCTCTTCCTCCAGGCCTTTGAGAGTGAGTGTGTGGGAGGCCGGGAGGGCAGGAACCCCCGCTCCCGGCATGGGGGGACGGGACGCTCCACGGGGCCCGCGCTCCCCCCGGCGCCCACTGGCTCCGGAGCGGGGAGACGGAGGGGACGTCCCCGCGCCGGGACTGCGGCGCCCGCGGCCGCCCGAAGTCCGGGCCCTGGGGGGGCGAGGGGTCCGGGAGCACCCGCGCTCCGCCGAGGTCCGCCGGGAGGAGAGGGTCGGCGCCGGGCCCGCGGTGGTCGCGGGCGGCCTTAGACGGGCTGCAGTTAATCCCGAGACGAGTTCTTGTTTCCTTTCGTGCCACTCGTACTCTAGAAGTGTCCAGGTTTCGGGTGCAGGTTTCGAGGGGCAAAATTGAGCCTGGGAAGGGATGAGCTCAGCAGAACCGAAGGAATTGTCATTAGCCCGAAATGTGCCTCCGCGCTAACTTGGCCTGCACGGGAACAGGGCCCCGTCGGAAGCTTTAAACCTTTCAAATCTGTCCGCCCATTTTATGGATACGGAAACTGAGAGGTCGTGGGCAGAAGCATCCTCTCTGGAGACGACCTCATAGTTCTTCCTTGGTTCTGCAGCCTTTTCTGATATCGATTTCTGCTTTTAAGGGCTGTTTGGAGGGCGAAACTATGACTTGGGAAAGAAGAGCAAGGTGTCTAGAAACAAAAGAATTTATAAACAACATCGTGACTATAAATAATCTTAACTGTTCTTTAATGAATTTTGTATCTTGATTATTCTCCTGTTTGCTTCGGTGTGGAAATTATAATTTAGGTAACCTTACAGCTGAGTATCTTCTAGAAACTTGAATAAACTCTGCTCCTCCGCTGAATGTCTTTATTTACAGTATTACCGTGGCATATGCTAAGGGCATGGTATCAGCTGTGCCTGGAAAGACATATTACATTGTTTAATACCCTTCCGTCATTCTCTCTTGTTAGTGCTTCATGAAATTGTAATTGGAATTTAATAAAAGAAATTTCAGTTTTTATTGAAACAAATGTGAACCCTCTTCAGAAATTTTTACATTGTTCTTTTGCTTAATATACAGGACTTTCAAAAATCTAGAAAACCTTTAGTTGGAAATATAATGGAGAACTGACCAACAGTTGTAACAAAAAGCTTAAAATATCTTTTAGTTTAACATGAAAATGATTGAAGAGTAGGTGGAAATTTAAATTTCTTTCTAAATGTTATGAGAAAATAAACTCTCCAAGAAAATTTTAATTATTTGCCTTCTAATCTGTCCACCTGGAAGAAGGCATTTGTCATTAAGAGCTAGCTCTGGATGTGAAACAGCTTGATCTTTAATACCGATCTTAGTTTTTGGGAAATGTAAATGCTTTAATGTAATTAATAATGTAGTTATTCATTTAATTTGTCTTGATATTGTTTTAAACATGATTTAAAAAATAAGTCATTAATGTAACAGGTATGACAGTATGTATATATATATATATATATACTTAACTTTTTAATCTAAGTTCTTTGTGCTTTGGGACTCAGTTGTGCCATACATGTATTATGGCAGTATTTACATGTTGAGGTAATATTTACATTGAGCAAAATATTACACTAGATTTAAAAACAGTCATTGAAAATTTTAATTACAATATATCAGACCCCTTCAATATTGACTGGCTTTTCATATCTGTATTAGGACATAAGGAAAATGATTTCCATTTTGGCTGGTGATTATACAAATTTTTTTAAATGGCCAATTAAAAATGAAGTTTTCACCTTGTTTGGCATGAATAAATAAAGTTCTTTGGTTGAATAGTCTTCATTTCAGCTACTTTTTGGAAGAAGTTGGGTTAAATTAGCTTAACTAAATGAATATAACTATGGCTCTTTAGTTCTGCACAATAGCAGTGGCTACCTTGGATTTACAAACAAAATTATAGAGCGCCTTAAGTTTAAAATTAATGTAGATGAATTTTATGACTATGTGCCATCGATTGAATGCCTTCTGATCTTGTGCATACCATTTTTCTTGACAAAAATGTTTAGTGCATGGTTTCCTTTACAGGTAATCAATTTATGTTTGTTAAGACATGGGCTAGTTTGATAGTTTTCTGACAACTAGTAAGTAAATTTAGATAATATTTGGATTTTCTTTTCCTGTTGTCTAGAACCAACACAGATTTATAGATTTCTTCGAACCCGAAATCTCATAGCAGTAAGTAGTCAATGAAATTCATCAATATTTATTCATTCTTATAACTTAAACTGTATTTAATTTTAATATTTTCAAAACTTTTTTACAGCCAATATTTTTGCACAGAACTCTTACTTATATGTCTCATCGAAACTCCAGAACAAACATCAAAAGGTACATTTTATGAATCTTATATCAAGCTGATCAAACCATCTGAAAGTTTTGTCTTAAAAGTACAACCCCCCCTTACTGGGAATCAAACTCAGGACCTTGTGCTAGCCAGGCAGGCTCAGTGCTGCTGAGCTAAATCTCTGTCCCTAAAATACTGTTTTTAAGTAAAGATTAGTATTAGCTGGGTGTGGTGGTGTTCTCTTGTAATCCCAGCACTTGGGAGGCTGAGGCAGGAGGATTGCTCCTAGTTCCAGGCCAGCCTGGGTTACATAGTGAGACCCTGTCTCAAAACAAACAAACAAAAGCTTAACTCTAAAGGTCTGAAGTGAAGTAGGGACTAGTTGAATTGATTGCAGTCTTTGTTGGAGGAATGTTTCTTTTCTTTATACAGCAGTGGGGATTGAACCCAAGGCCTCACATGCTAGGCAAGCTCTCCAACACTAAGCTACATCCCCAGCCAGCAAATTAATTATTTAAATGTTATTTATTTTATGATACTGGGAATTTTTTGGGGGGGTACCGGGAATCGAGCACTTGCGCAGCAGGCAGCGGAACCACTGAGCTAAATCCCTGGCCCAGGGCTTAAACTTTGAATCCTCAGCCTCTGGAGTGCTGGAATTATAAGCTTATACCTGGCCCTCAAAGTAATTCTTAATGGTACAGTTTTTGTAAGTCCCAATTTATTACTATTTTTTGCCCCAATAGAAATAATTTAGTAGAAAGGATTGAAGTCATTTTCCTGACTAGTGTTTTTATTTTGTGCCACTAGTTATTTTCGGTTTGATAGAATTCCAGAATTTAAATACTTACTAAAGAAGTTTAATAGGTAATTTAAAAATATTTCTTATATCTAATAATAAAGGGTTAGGTTCTATGATGGCTTCAGAAAGTATCATTTTATATCTTTGGTAGTTTTTTTTTTTTTTTAAGTACCGGAGATCGAACTTGGGTCCTTGTGCTTGCACAGAAGGTGGTGAAACCACTGAGCTAAATCCTTTTGGTAGTATTCTTACTGAAGAGGAGATACTTTTAAAATAGGTAGTATGAACATTCTTTTTTTTTTTTGGAACCGGGGATCGAACTGAGGACCTTGTGCGGTGGCACCACTGAGCTAAATCCCTGGCTCCTAGTATGAACATTCTTAAACAGGCTGCCTTAATCATCTGGTCTTAAAGTGGAGTCTGGAGATATGGTACAGAGCTTGTTTTTGCTGCGTAACATTTAGTACTTAACCAAATTAATAATAGAATGCATGTTTCTTGTCCTTTTGCAAGAATGTATTTATTGAATATATCAAGTAGTTTATATTTCTAAGTGAGACTTTTTCTGTGGTAAGCATTTGCTGTTGTTATAGTCTTAAAACCATTGGGCTGGGGATTTAGCTCAGTGGTTTCACCTCCTGCTGCACAAGCACAAGGACCCAAGTGCAATCCCGGGTACTGAAAGAAAAACTGTTAAGCTGTTTTGAGTATACAGTACTTTTGACACTGAACTCCTTGGGAGACTCCTACTTATTAAGTAAGCATCCCATTTCTACAGCAAGACATAGTTTGTTAGATATTTCAAGGTGTATTTTGAAGAATTGGCATGTTAAAATTGTCTTTCAGCAGTCTTTTAAAAATGATTGAGAGACATTACATTTAATTGATAAAACTCACTAAGAATTTAAATAATAGGAAGAGAGTGATAAATTAGGCAACAGAGTTAGATTTGTCAACTTTTGTCTACTACTCTATTATTTGATCTATGTCATGGTTCAGCAGAATTTTTCTGTAAAGGACCAGATAGTAAATATTTTAGATATTGTGGCCAGGAGGTAAAACAAGAAGCGTGTGTGTGTGTGTGTGTGTGTGTGTGTGTGTGTGTGTGTGTGTGTGTATTATATAATATACTTATATACTTAGTATATGTGCTGCCAAAGTGAGCACAATAGGTACTTAATATAAACAGAAGAATGTCCACAAATCTTTGTTGATGAAATTTAATACACAATACAAAATACAATATTTTGTAATATAAACCTACTACTGAGAAATATGGAATTCTTTTTTATTTATTTATTGGAATTCTTTTATTATTGTAGAGTGGGGAAGAGTTTGAGTTAGTGTTCTCTGTCATCAGATCAATTAGTGACTGATAACTGAGGGCCTCTTGTCTCTGCATGCCAGGCAAGTGCTCTGCTGTAACCCCGCCTTCCCCAGACTTTTTTTTTAATGTTTTACTTTGAGACAGGAGTCTTGCTAAATTGCCCAAGCTGACCTCAAATTTGCAATCCTCCTGCCTTTGTCTCTCATTCTTTTTTTTTTTTTTTCCCCAGTACCAGGGATCATCAAACTCAGGACCTTGTGCTTGCAAGGTAGGTGCAGTGCCACTGAGCTAAATCCCGAGCCCTACAGACATGTTTTTTTTGTTTATTTGGGGGTTTTTTGTCTTTTTTTGGTACCGAGGATTGAACTTGGGACCTTGTGCTCAGGCAGGCAGTGGAACCACTGAGCTAAATCCCCGGCCCGCCTTTGCCTGTCTGGTAGCTGAGATTACAAATTTATGGCACTCATCCTGGCTAAGGTATTATTATTATCTTTTGGTACAGGGATTGAACTCAGGTCCTTGCGCTTTCAAGGCAGGCGGTGGATGGCTAAGGTATTTTAATATGGGTAGTTAGTTGAGTTATTATCTAGGATTCTGCTTGATTTTAATATTTATTTTTTGATTCTGGGTATTGAACTTGGGACTTTGCGCTTGCAAAGCAGGCGGTGGAACCACTGAGCTAAATCCCCGGCCCTTTGATTTTAATTTTAAAAGTGATTAAGTTTAAAAAAATAAACTTAGAATGAGATGTGGTGGCACTTGCCTGTAGTCCTAGTACTCTGGGAGGCTGAGGCAGGAGGATCACAAGTTTGGGCTCAGCCTGGGCAACTTAGTGAGATCCTGTCTCCAAATAAAAAAAGGCAAGGGATGTAGTGTGTGAAGTCCCGGGTATGGTCCAGTACCATACACACACACAAGGGTTAATCCACAGGTGGATTAAAAATATACATTTAAAAGCTAAGTTTAGGGCCGGGTGTAGTGGTGCATGTGTGTAATCCCAGCACCTGAGAGGCTGAGGCAGGAGGATCACCATGACGTCCGGAACAGTCTGAGCTACATACTGAGACTCTGCTCCCCACCCCATTCATCATTTTCCTCCTAGGTTATTTAGTAGGCTTTGTCTTGTGGGATGTGCTGTCTGCCACAGAGTAGAGATAGTTTAAGAAGCTTGATAGTAAAAACTGAAATTTCTCAGGGGCATCGCTCAATGATTCCGCTGCCTGCCTTGCAAGCTCAAGGACCCGAGTTCGATCTCCGGTACAAAAAAAAAAGAAAAAAACACTGAAATTTCTCAATTATTATCCTTTAGGTTTTAAAATATTATTTTTGGAGCCAGGTGTGGTGAACACCTGTAGTCCCAGCACTCTGATAGTCTGAGGTAGGAGGGTCATGAGTTCAAGCCAGCCTGGATTACATAGGGAGAATCTCAAAGAAATTTGATAGCTAAGAAACATTTGCATTTCACAGAATACATACAAAAATGCATAGGAATTATTTAATTCTCTAAATGCTTGATTTTATATATGCTTTAGAAATAATTTTTAACAAAGTATAGCACAATGGGTATCTTCAGCTGAATGCTGTTGTCACAGTAGTTGTTGACTTGGGGCTGAGAATGTAGCTCAGGTAAGTGGTAGAGCCTTTGCCTAGCGTGTGTGAGGCCTTGCATTCTGTTCCCAGCACTGCAAAAGCAAAAAGTGATGGTGACTTTAAAAGGTACCAGGGCCGGGATTTAGCTCAGTGGTTTTGCCGCCTGCTGCGAAAGTGCAAGGACCCGCCCAAGTTCAATCCCCGGTAGCAAAAAAAAAAAAAGGTACCAGATTGGGGCTGGGAATGTAGCTCAGCAGCATATGCTTGCCTGGCAAGCGCAAGTCCCTAAGTTTGATTCCTGGTACGAAAAAATAAATAAAAATAAAAGGTAGCAGATTTAGCAGTGATTATAATCTTTTTCAAATTGTTTGTGGAACTTTTTATTACTGTAACATAATCCTTTTATTTTTGGTGGTGTTAGGGATTGAACATAGGACTTAGGTTGTGGTCAGGCAAGCACTCCACCACTGAGCTACACCCTCAATCCAGTAGCCGTTATTGGAGTAAGTGTGTTAACTCCCTTTGAAGTCATATTCTTGGTTGTAATATTAATTTTGGTATATTTGTTGAATCCATCTTGTATTTTAGAGTTCATAGAGATATTCAAATTCTGTAGGCTACCACTACTCTGTAGAAATATAGGTGATAAAGAAGGGCAGCTTTTTATCAAATCCATTTTATTAAATTTCATGTAAGCTGCTTCTGAAGCTTCTCAGGAAAAATTTTAGAAATTTCTTGAATTTTTAAACATTTTTTTTTTTTTGGTACCAGGGATTGAACTCAGGTCCTTATGCTTGCGAAGCAGGCGGCAGAACCACTGAGCTAAATCCCCAGCCATAAACAATTCTTTTTGATGACTTTTTTTTTTTTTTTTGGTACCGGGGATTGAACTCAGGTCCTTGCGCTTGTGAGGCAGGCGACGGAACCACTGGGCTAAATCCCCGGCCCTGATGACTTTTTATTTCCTTTATTAAAATCAGTAGCTTTGCCTTTTTTAAAGAAAAAAAATATTTGATGTTGGGGAAGGAGTTGCTTTTGTATAGCAGTTTATGTGCTTATTTTTCCCTGAAGAAAGCTGTGTTGTCTTCATGATCTGTGCTATTTAAAATGGTTGTTACTATTCAGTTCTCCACATCCATAAAAAGTTCATAACATTGAAAAAGATGAAACTTGGGAATTACAGTCCGTCATTTTTAAAAAGAATTTCTTTTTAATCATATAAAGATAAACATGTTATTCGTAAAACTTTCCAGTAACTTTAAAATCCTTCCTAGTGGTAATTTTCAGTATTTATATACTGAGCAGTTCTTTGTAGTGAGCTTAAAAGAGTCTTTCATTTTTCTTTTTGTCTTTTCTCATCTGTGGTGTTTGAAAGTTTATTGCCATACTTCCTAAGGCACTTCTTGTTCTCTCTCTTTTTTTTTTTTTTTTTTGGTACCGGGGGTCGAACTCGGGTCCTTGTGCTTGCGCAGCAGGCGGCGAAACCACTGAGCTATAAATCCCTGGCCCCCTAAGGCACTTCTTACTATACTCTATTGGATGAAATTTAAAAATTGAAGTTTTCAGTTACTCCAAAGGTAAAGAGTAGGTTTTTTTGGTTTTTTTTTTTTTTTTTGTACCAGGGATCGAACTTGGGACCTTGTGCTTGCGCAGCAGGCGGCGAAACCACTGAGCTATATCCCTGGCCCAAGAGTGGGTTTTTAAAAAGCACTTTTGTTAGGGAGACCATTGTTTTTCATCTTGAATTATAGACTATCAGTGTTTTTCTTCTTATCAGTATTTTACTTTGGGAGGCTGAGGCAGGAAGATCCCAGGATAGAGCCCAGTCTGGCAACTTAGCAAGACTTTGTCTCAAAATAAAAAATAGATAGACTGGGGATATGTAGCTCATTGCAAAGACCCTAGATTCAATCCCCAGGACTGTCACACACAAAAAAAGACCATTATGATAATTTCTATTATCTGCATCCAAGCATTATAAAGTAACACATTAAGATTTTCAAGTCCAGGGCCAGGGATTTAGCTCAGTGGCATTGCACCTGCCTGGCAAGGGCAAGGTCCTGAGTTTGATTCCTGGTACTGGAGAGAAAAACAAGATTTTCAAGTCCAAAATTTGAAGAGAATATGAATATAAAGCAATATATTCTCCAATTTATAATCCCTTATTTTCCATTTACAAATTATATGTGGGTCTAGATTTGTAGCTTCTGTTTCTAGGACCTACAGAGTACCTTGACAACAAGATGAGGCTTGTTTTACAATCCGTTAAGTGTTTAATATCTTTGGGAGATTTTAAGTTTTTAGTTTGTGGAAAAATTACTTTTCCATTAAATATGTCAAGTTAAAAGCTAATATGACTGGTTAACTTCAAAATTTTTCATATTCTTGCTTTGGTAGCACATACAATTTTTCATGGTTGTTTTTCAACTGTCTGTTATGCATACCCTTTAACCTTAGGCTTTTGCCAATAACGTTTGAGAATGTCTCATAAACTTCAGATACATTTTATAGAATATCCATTTTAATGTGATGGTGCTGGTATGTATTTGTTGGGTTGCTTAATAGAAGTATGGTTGTTTTCAAAATACACATAGCATTTGTTTAGCTCAGTCACATAGACTTACTTGAACCCCTATCAAGAATAAGACATTATACCAGCCATTACATGCTTGAACAACAGGAATTACTGTCCTTCAGACCTGAAATTAGTAGGAGAAATAATCACAGATTTCACAGGTAGAAAACACGTCAAAATAAATATAAATCAGCCAGGTGTAATGGCATGTGCCTGTAATCCTAGCACTTTGGGGCTGAGGCAGGAGGATGGCATATTTGAGCCTTGCTTTGGCAATTTCAGCGTCGTAGTGAGACCCTGTCTCAAAAGACTTGGGCCAAGTGTGAAGGCTCTGGGTTCAGTCCCCAGTATCACAAAAATACATACACTCACACACACACACACACACACACACACACACTGAGTGCCACAGATCAGGAGAAATTATGAATTGGGGATAATTACAGAGAATGTTTTGAAAAAGTTAGCATTTGAAATGAGGCTTGAAGGCATGTCTGCTGTATTTTAACATACATTGTCTCAATAGATTCATTGTTATTAATCCATAATTTATCTTGCTGAAAATAATTTAAAAAGTCACATTTCTATCTTGCCTATTAAAAGTTACAATAAAGTGTAATTTATTTGTTTTCCCCAGTTGAGAAGTGATTATTTTGTTTATCTGTTTCTTCCAGGAAAACATTTAAAGTTGATGATATGTTATCAAAAGTAGAGAAAATGAAAGGAGAGCAAGAATCTCATAGGTAAGATAACTTATCAGTTTACATTGAGTGATACATTGAGTGATACATTGAGGAAAGACAAAAAAGCTGTAGTGATCATTTCCTTAGTGATCACCCCAATAGTGTCAATAGTTAGAAGAAACTTACACATCAGTTGGTCTAAATTGATACACAAGTAAGGAATTAGCTTCTTTTTTTTTTTTGGTACCAGGGATCAAACTCGGGTCCTTGCGCTTGCAAGGCAGGCGACAGAACCACTGAGCTAAATCCCCAGCCCAAGGAATTAGCTTCTATATCATCCCTCGCAAAGAATCTTTAGGTTTAAAGCTGATTAAAAACCCTTGGTGTTTGGGAACTCACTGCTTTATAAGGCAGTTGTACTCATCATTGTTAGCAATATCTGGCATTTCAAATCAAAATCTATAACTTTTGCGCTTGGTTTTTTGTTTGTTTGTTTGATTGTTTGATTGAGATGGGATCTCACTATGTAGTTCAGGCTGGCCTTGAACTCATTAGTCCAGGCTGTCCTAGAACTCATGGGATCCTCCTGTTCCAGCTTCCCAAGTGCTGGGATTACAGGCCTGAGCCACCACACCTAGCTTTTCGAGGGAGTGGAGACACTTGTTTTGTTTTTAGAGATAGGGTCTCACTATGTAGCCCAGGCTGGCCTCAAACTGACAACCATCCTTCCTCAGTCTCCCCAGTGCTGGGATTACAGGTGTGCACTATCATGCCTGGCTTGTTTTATTTTTTAAAACAGGTCTCATTATGTAGGTCAGGCTAAAAGTCACTGTGTTTCCCAGGCTGGCCTCAGATGCCTTCCTGCCTCAGCCTCTGAGTCCTGGGGTTATGAGTGTGTGCCTCCACATCCACCTGAGACTCCTGTTTATAGTATACTTACTATCTGCTTGGTGCTTCACAGTATCACAGCTCTTTTAAATATATCCTCAAATATGAGAGGCTCTCTTTTTTTTTTATTCTTCCTCCCCCTTAATCAAATCTCAGACAAAATATTCATATATTTATATATTCAAAATATAAAATGCTGGGCCGGGAATTTAGCTCAGTGGTTCCAGCGCTTGTCGTGCAAGCACAGGGTCCTGAGTTCAATCCCCAGTACTAAAAAACAAAACAAAACAAAATATAAAATCCCAGTTCTATATTTGACATGATTCTCACATAATAGTTTCAGAAACTTGACCCTTTGGATGAATCTACTTATCGTTAAGATTTTAACTAACCAAAACTAATCCCTAAATGTTCTGAGTTTAATGTCTCCTTACTCTAATGCTTGTTTATTCTTTGTCTTTTTTTATTTGTTTTTTTTCTTGAGACATGTCTCTGTGTAGTTCAGGCTGGCCTTGAACTCACTAGGTAGGCCAGACTGGCCTCAACTGGTGATCCTCCTGCCTCAGCCTCCCGGGAGTGCTGGGATCACAGGCATGTGCTACCATGCCTGGCCTTCTACTTATTCTTCGACATGTAAACTAAAATTCAGTATTCTAAAGAGAAAGAGGAACTTGGGTGGTGTTTGTTCATTCACTGACTACTTTTAGAATGAATAACTAGAAATTCTGGACTTTTTTTTTAGTGTTGGAGATTGAACATATACATGTGAGGCAAGTGTTCTACCACTGACCTATGTACATCCACAGCCCTTTTCAAAAATGTAGTTATGCTGGGTGTGGTGTCATGTGCCCATAATCCTAGCACTTTTGAAGGTTGAGGCAGGATGATCACAAGTTCAAGATCAGCCTGGGCAATTTAATAACTTAGCAAAACTGTCCAAAATTTACAAAGGACAGGGGATGTAGCTCAATTTGAAGGCCCTGGGTGCAATTCCACCACTGCCAAAGAAAACAAAATAAGTTGGAAAAATTGTCTCAAAATATTTTTCTCTCTTTTTTGTTATTTTCAGACATGGTCTTGCTATGTAGTTCAGGATGGCCTCAGCCTCCATAGTGCTGGGAATATAGGTGTGTGCCACCATGCCTAGTGGGGTTTTTTTTTTTTTTTGGTACCAGGTATTGAACTCGGGACCTTGCTCTTGGAGACGGGGCAGCACTACTGAGCTAAATCCCCGGCCCCTTGGAATATGTATTTATTGCAGTACTTAACAGTGCTTCATTTTTTTCCTCTTCATTTTTTTGAGGCAGGATTCTCACTATGTAGTTCAGGCTGGCCTTAAACTAGCTATGTAGCCCAGACTGGCCTTGAACTCCTGGTAATCCTTCCTCAGCCTCCTGAGTGTTGGGATTACAGACAAGTGCCACCACGCCCAGCTTCTCATTATTTTAGTGACTCATAAAAGACTACCTTTTTGTTTAGTGACACATATACACACACAGAGATTGTTCTCATTATTTTACAGTGCCTAGGGGTTGAACCCAGGGCTGTGTGTGTGCTAGGCAGGTGCTGTATCAGAAAGCACCTCTCCAACCCTTTTTTATTTTGAGATAGGGTCTTGCCAACTTGCACAAGGTGGCCTTGAGTTTGCAGTCTTCCTACTTCAGCCTCCTGAGTAGCTGGGATTTCAGGCAAAGGATATTGCCCCCCTGGCTTTAATCACTTGCATTTTAAGTTTGGCTTATGAATTTGGTGATTTTGCTTCTTGAATTATAAAACCGCATTTTAATATCTTGCACTAGTAGAATTGAAGTATAATTTATATTTCCATATCTAGATAAATCCTGACTTGTAAATAAGTAGCTGTGGTGGTTAATTCTAGAAGCTGAGATCTTAGCTCTTTGCCTAGTTAGTATACCCTAGAAGGTAGAACTGAGAATATTCCTAGTGCATGTAAACTCTTTTAAGTTTTGCTTGATTTTTTATTCCAGGTATCTTTCTGGTAAAGTACCTTTGGCCAAGTTTTTGGGATTATCAGGGCCTTTTGGGCGGGGGTGGGGGGGGTGTGTGTGTGGGTGGGGTGGCACTGAGAATCAGACTCAGGTCCTTGTGCATGATAAACATTCACTCTACCAATGAGCTATGTCTGCCAACCCCCTCAGGGCCATTTTTACTTGTAGTAGTCAGAGCCTCATCTCACTTCCTGCTTCTTTTCTCCACCTGAAGTTTGCTGGCTGAGCTTTCAGATTTCAAATGGCAAGGAAAAATGAGCCAATAGGAAGAAACCTTGATCCTTTTTTTCATGTTCCCTATCAAGATTTTACCTCACTGCTAACCCATATCTCACTGTGTGTGACATTCCATTTGATAAATATTGCAGAGCTTCCCTAAGAAGGCGTGTTGTGAGGGATATATACTGGTCAGTTCTCTGAACAGTTGTTCCTTGGTTAATTTTCCTTTTGACCCAGTGAGTTTAACAGCAACTTTTTTTTTTTGGCACCGAGGCTCAAACTCGGGACCTTGCACTTGCGAGGCGGCGGCACCACTGAGCTAAATTCCTGGCTAACAGCAACTTTTTATTCTTTGGGATCTGAGTTGGCAGTGTAAATCCCATCCCTCCAAGATTTATGGATGTCTCAGTGTTGTCCCAGAGGTGTTAAGATGAATTGGGAAGGTATTTCATTTTCATTTTAACCCCAGATTCTAGTATTATGTTGCTTCAATGTATTTCTCATCTTAAGTTAAACGTAGTCATGTGCTTGCTTTGGCAGCACATATACTAGTATTAAGTTAAACATAGTCTTATTCTACTAAATTTATCGCAGAGGATTGTGTGAAATAACCATAGACACCACTATATTATGCTGGCACTATAGTATTTTGCTTATAAAATCTTTTGTCAAATTCTACACTTGATCTTAGCCAAAAGGCCAAGAAGCGATTGTCAAATTCTTTTATAGAAAGAACAAAGCAAGTCTTGTTGTTCCATAACATTAATTAGCAGAAATTAAAATCTTGAATCATGCAAAGCATTTTTCTTCTGTCTACATGAATTACACTATCTCAGACATAGAGAACTCAGTTTAATTGGATCCTGGATCTGTTCAGCAATTGTACTATAGGTGACTTCCGCTGGAATTCATAGTCTTTTATCACTTCCAAAATCGTAATATCTATTTCAAAGCCTAGTATACTTCATCCCCAAAGTTCGAAAGGAATATCAAGACACACAATAATATAGTACCATAGGCCCAAAGTAGTCACATTCTTTAATTAGGACATTTATAGTAACTTATACATTAAAATCCTGGCAATATCTGTGCAAAAGAAGTTGGTATTAAAGGAATGGGTTTGTTTGGTTTTGGTTTTTTTTGCGGGGGGGGGGGTTGGTACTGGGGATTGAACTCGGGACCTTGCATTTGCCAGGCAGGCGTGGCACCACTGAGCTAAATCTCTGGCTGTTTTTGTGGGGTTATTTTGCTTTTTGTTTTTCTTTTGTTTGATTTTTTGAGACAGGGTCTCACTATATATTCCAGACTGGCCTGGGACTCCTGCCCAAATAGCTGAGATTACAAGCATATGCTACAATGCTTGTTACAGGGGTTTTTATACTTTAGATCTACAGTTGTCTTACAGATGAGTTGTGGAAGGAGCTGACAGCAAAAGCAAAATCATCAGCACTATAAAAGTTGTCCCCAACTTGCTATGCTGCCCAGGCTGGCCTCTAATTTGAAATCCTCTTGCCTCAACATCCTGAGTGCCTGGATTATAGGTATGCACAGCTGTGCCTAGCTATAAAGCCTAAACCTTTGAGTTAGTAGTCTTCCTTTTTTAAACCCTCCTATTATTGTTTGATTCTAAAAACAGGAAAAATCTATGATGATAGAGGTCAGAATGGTGATTACTTTTGTGGAAGTATTTGAGTGAAGAAAGGGCATGAAGATTGCTGAGCTGCTTCTTTACAGTAGGTCGCTAGAGATGTCACTATAAAATCTGACAGCTGGTGACACTGCATAAACATTGCCTTTTGTAAGCATCATTTTGTACCTTAACAAGGCCTGGATCTATTTTTTAGGAGGGATTTCTATTTCCTTAATGTGACATGTTTTAGGCCCTATATTTAAGCTCTAAGGCATGTAACGATGAGCAAAACACATTTGCCTTTATGAAGCTTAGTGTTTAAGAGGGAGAGGGGCTGGGGATTTAGCTCAGTGGTTCCACTGCCTGCCTCGCAAGCTAAGGACCCAAGTTCGATCCCCAGCACCAAAAAAAAAAAAAAAAAAGAGGGAGAGATATATCCATATAATAAATATAAAATGAATGATGAGAAAGAAAGGTATGATAGAGCCATGAATATATAAAACAGAAGAAGCAGCTCTTGTTAGAAGTATTGGATATAGGAATAGTCATGGTTAGGGAAGTCTTATCTGGAGAAGTGAGTTGAAATTTAAAAGGTGAGTGTAGGAGTGAAATGGAGAAGGGAAATGAACAGATAAATGGTTCTGGAAAAGAAATATTATACACATAGTCTTTGAGGCCAAGTAGCTAAGTAGAAAGATCAGGGAGGTTGGTATGAGAGGACCCTGGAGTGGATGATGAATTTACTTTTTTATTTTATTTTTTCCAATACTGTGGATTGGGCTAAGGGTCTTTGCACTGAGCTGTTTCTGAATTCTTTATTTTGAGGGGGTTTTTTTTTGGGTACCGGGATGAAACTCAGGACCTTGCACTTTCGAGGCGTGCAGCAGAACCACTGAGCTAAATCCCCAGCCAGAATTCTTTATTTTCAAACTGAGTCTTACTAAGTTGCCCAGGCTGGATTTGAATTTGCAGTTGTCCTCTCTCAGCCTCTCAAGAGTGCTGGAATTGTAGGCATGTACCATCACACCCCAGCTTATTAAATTACTTTAAATACAATTATTGTATTAATGGTTTTCCCTTACCATTTTTTAGATTTAGCTGCATGGGGGGGGGTTAGCAGGGATCGAACTTGGGACCTTGTGCTTGCAAGGCAGGTGCCAGAACCACTGAGCTAAATCCCTGGCCCAACAGAGGAGTGTTTTAAGAAAATTAACCTTATACCTCACAAGCACAAGGTCCTAAGTTTGATCCCCAGTACCAAAAAAAAAAGAAAAAGAAAACCCTGAGGCCAGGTCCTAGGTTCAATACTGTCACCAAGGCCTTGCACCATGTCCTTGCTGTGTAGGTTTAATTGCACCAAGAATAATATAGTTGGGCAGGGGATTTAGCTCAGTGGTTTCGCCGCCTGCTGCGCAAGCACAAGGACCAGAGTTCGATTCCCGGTACCAAAAAATAAATAAATAAATAAAATAATATAGCTTTCTTGTGACTATTGCATTGTATTCTAGCATGTGGAATTTGTAGAGTGTTCCTCTCTGTTTTCAGTTATGTTTTAAGAGTTCAGCTAATTCTGCTTCGTAAGGTAATATATATGGAATTTAAAAACACAAGCTATCTTTTTAGTAAAATAACATGTAGATTTTATAGATGATTAATGTACTTTTTAAATATCAATTTTGAGTTAATTAACATTCAATAAAATACACCCATCTTAACTGTCAAGCCTAACACTGTATGCACCATGTAACCATTGCCACATCAAATTCCCTAAAAGCTTTTTTTTTTGAGGTATGATTTACATGCAGTTATCATCACTCTTTTTAGTATATAGGTTTTAGTTTTATTAAACTCTTACGTCAGGTAATAATCATTAAAATCAGGATGAAGAATTCAACATTTTTTTCATGCCTTTTATTGTCAAACCTCCATCCCCACAGAATTTTAAAAGTATCTGGTTGATGTCAGAAAGTGGACACTGCAAAAGTAATAGAATAATTACCTATTTTTTTTTAACAGTAGTTTACTTTTTTTTTTTTTTCCCCGGTACCAGGGATCAGACTTGGGTCCTTGCGCTTGCACAGCAGGCGGCGAAACCACTGGGCTAAATCCCCAGCCCTTTTTTTTTTAAAGACAAGAGTCTCACTGTGTAGTTCCTACGGACCTTGAACTCTATGCATCCCAGGCTGGGTTTGAATTTGTGGTAATCCTCCTACCTCAGCCTCCCAAGTGCTGGGATTATAGGCGTGCACCTCTTTCATTTTTCTTAAATTATGTTGGTACAATATTTAAGTTATTCTTAAGTTTTCCATCATTTGTGCCAACTGTGCTTTGACTTTTACTCTTCTGTAGTTATTTTGTCCTCTATGGCTATTTTAGCATATCAGATAGTTCCTTACTACTGGTACATAAATGCCCACTCAAGGCCTCTAATCTGTAATTTTTAATTTAATCTTATTTTAAATAATAAACTCAGGGCCTTGAATGTGTTAGGCAAGTGTTTTATACTGAGCCACATCTCTAGCCTCCCTGTAGTTTTATCTAGCAGTTTCATGGCTTACTTCACTAAGAGGATAGAGACATCCTCACATCTTTCACTGAACTATCTTACTTCTGTATGTATGTGTTTTTTGTGATACTAGAGATTAAGTCTAGGACTTTTCAACTGAGCTGCATCCCCAGCTCTTTTTAATTTTTTTAGAGATAGAATCTTACTAAGTTGGCATGTTGCCCAGGCTGGGCTGGAACTTGTGATCTTCCTGCCTGGCCCTTCCAAAGTGCCAGGTTTACCAGATGTACACCACCATGCTTGGATTGATTGATTGAAGCAGGGTCTTGCTGTGTAGTTTAGGTTGGCCTTGAACTTTCTGTATAGCTAAGGCTAGAACTCAAAATCATCCTCGAGT
The DNA here is from genome assembly GCF_053883595.1 of Heterocephalus glaber. NCBI lineage: Eukaryota > Metazoa > Chordata > Mammalia > Rodentia > Bathyergidae > Heterocephalus > Heterocephalus glaber. Next base: position 8,426,956 of record NW_028258351.1, on the reverse strand, counting down.
CTCAGCCTTCTGAGTAGATGGGATTATTAGGTATGTGCTCCCACACCTACCTTTTCTTCTGTCGGTCTATATGTCTGTCTGTCTATCCACCTTTTGAGGGGGGTTGAGACAGGGTCTCCCCATATGTAATTTATACTGGCTTTAAAGGCTTTAAATTCACTATGTAGCCCAGGCTGGGCTTGAAGTGATAAGTGATGCGTCTACTTCACCCTCCCAAGTGCTGGAATTATAAGTGTGTGTCACAGCCCCCATCTTCTCTATTTTAGAAAAAACATAGTCCTTGCAAATTTACAAAACTCAACACTATATAGTTTCATTTCCAGTTATTACTTGTTCTTTAACATGTTCATGATGAGGCCATAATTCCTGTATGTCCCTGCTAGGCAGCTTGAACCACTGGTGGTACATGAGTAGTTGTTCATCAGCAGCTTGTTATTAATTAGTATAAACACCATTAAAAGTGATTAGTTTTTTTGTACTATCAGTGGTAAAGCCACCTAATGGGACAGTCATATGTGTACCACTGATGGTTCAAGCCAGTGGGGATATGTTAATGTCCTCTATTCTGGGTGTTTCTTTGAAACTCTCCCCGTTATAAAAATACCTAGATTGTCACCATCATTTTTGGATTTTTTTTTTTCTTTGCAGTATGGGGATTGAACCCAAGGCTTCAGGCATGCTAGACCAGCAGTCTACCACTGAGCTACCTCCCCAGCTCTTCCACTGTCATTTAAAAAAAAAAAAAGCCAGGCATGTGGTACACAACTGTAATTTCAGCACGTGAGAGGCTGAGACAGGAGGATTGCTTTGAGTTCAAGGGCAGCTTGAACTGCATAGTGAGACCCTGTCTCAAAAAATGGGGGACAAACACATGCTCTTCATTGATCTCCTATTGTCCTATAACTACTAATTTTGTTCTTTTCACTAGTAAATTTGAGTAAGGGATCAATATTGTTTCCCTGTTCCCTCCATTTGTTCTCTGTAGCCCTTTATAATCTTGATTTTGCATATATCACACCACAGAAACTGGGCTATGAAAAGTTATGAATGGCTCCAATCAACAAATAAATGTGTTCTCTTTTGCAACTTAAAGGTACTGCAAAAGCCTGTATATTCTATCCCATCCTAATAGTTTTTCCATATTAGTAGCTGTTTTTCAAACAAAAGGATGACTAGTTAATGCTTCCTTTTCTATAGCTTTGAAGGCCAAAAGTGAAAATGATGTGTTGAAAGAGTAAATTACAGATCTTTAGCAGATTTGTAATTGTATTTCATTCTTAATTGAAGTGTAAAGTAATGGTTCTGTATCAATTGTTAGGGTTGAATTTCCATTGCTTTAAAATATTCAAACACAAGCCAGGGCTTGGCCGTGGGTCTCAGCTACTCACAAGGCTGAGGCCGAAGGATCACAAGTTCAAGGCCAGGCTGGACAATTTATTGAGACCCTATCTCAACAGAAATACAAGGGCCGGGCATGATGGTGCATACCTGTAATCCAAGCACTGAGGAGGCTGAGGCAGGAGGATCACTGAGTTTTAGGCCAGCCTGAACTACATAGGGAGACCCTGTTTCAAAACAAAATTCAAACACCTATGTGTGCATTCAGCTATCCGTATCAGAATTTCCTTTTATGAAGTGAGAAGGGAACCTTTCATTTTTTATAGGTGGGGGCTAAAGCACAGCAAATTATCTGACCTCTTTTTCTACCTTCTTTGGCACTTTTGCTTATTTTTGTGAATTATAGAGTATTGGTTGTTTATACTTGTGGGTATATAAACATAGTATTTTGGTTGTTAATGCTTTAGAAGAAAGCATAGTTATGGGCCTGAGTAGAAATACAAATGAAAAAACCAAATATTTATGAATAGCTTCAATAGCTTTGATGCTAATGTTTTTTGTTTGTTTAGGCTATTTTTATTATGGAGCCTTAAAGTGATAAATTTTTATTTGTTTTATTTAGCTTGTCAGCTCACTTGCAGCTTACATTTACTGGTTTCTTCCACAAAAACGGTACGTATGTTAAAGTAAACATTTTTACATTTTAACAGCAAAATACCACTGAGTGTACAAGAAGTATACTTAAGGTGTAAATTCATAAAATCATAATTAAAGGTAAATATGTTGATTTCTTATTTTTCTTTGTTCATTTTTCTTTTTTTCTTTTTTTTTTTTTAAACTGTATTTTGTTTGTATTTTTTTATGGAGCTGGGCATCAAACCCAGGGTTTTGTACAACCTAGGCAAGCATTTTTCCACCACCCACTCCAGCTCTTTTGATTATGTTTTTGAAATTTAAGTTATAAAGGCTAATGATAAAATTCTTTAAGTGCCACAGAGCTGGGATAGGTGAAGATTATCCTCAGTATGATCCGTTCTGTATAAACATTTTCAGTTAATGTTATTGCATCCTTTTTTAAAACAGCAATGAAACAACTGAAATAATCACTGCTATCAATAGATTATTATCAGTATGTTAGGTATTATATCGGGAATGATATATTTTACATTAGAAAAAGTTATTGTTTTAAAAATGGATAAAATACCTATGAGCTTATCCATTTTCAATTTGTGTCCTCTAATTATGGAATGGAATAAAACCTTTATTAGGAAGATTCTAGGTTGGTCCTCTTTGATATTATTCAATAAAAAACAAAATTTAAGTAGCTGGAGGTGCAGCTCAGTGATGGGAATGCTGCTTGCCTAGCACAGGAAACTCGCTGAGTTCAGTCTACAGCACTACAAGCAAAACAAAAATTTAATAATATAATGGTAGTAGGCAGTTTAATAATTGGTTCTGTTTTCTATGGAAAAGATTAAAAATCTGGTTTAGGTTATACCTTATATCTAGCCCATTTTTTTATATAGAAGTAAATATAGAAGTAACCCGAATAACATTTTGTATTTCCCTCTACATTATTTAAAATTGTCTGCTGGAATCCTTATTTTAAATTGTCCATATTGGTTTTCTGTAGTACTTTAAAGCACATGGACTGTAATACTTTTGAAGCTTATACTTTGACTTTTGTTGATACTGGACTTCACACTGAGCTGCATCCCCATCCCTTCTTCTTTATTTTAAGGCAGGGTCTTGCTAAGTTTCTCAGGCACTCAAAATCCTCCTGTTTTGGCCTCCCTAGTACTACCACACCTAGCTATAATTTGACTTTGTGTGTGTGTGTGTGTGTGTGTGTGTGTGTGTGTGTGTGGTATTGGAAATTGAGACCAAGGCCTTTGTACTGAGGTACATCTCGTCTTGGTTGAACTCTGTACCTTGCACTTGTGAGGCAGGCAGCGGCACCACTGAGCTAAATCCCAGGCCCTGATTTTTTTTTTTTTAAATTGTGAGACAGGGTCTTGTTAAATTCCCTTCATGAGACCCAGATTTGCCATCCTCCTGCTTCACAGAGTGGTGGGATTTTAGGGGAGTGCCTCCATACCCAGTTTATAATTTGAATTATATAGGTTCATTAGCTCTTTGTTTCCAGGGACTTTAAAACATACAAGAAATACCAGGCATGGTGGCATGTGCCAGCACTTGGAAGGCTGAAGCAGGAGGATTGCCAAGAGCTTGAGGCCAGTTTGGTCTACATGAGTTCAAGGGCAGCCCGAAGTACATAGTGAGACCCTGTCTGGAAAGCAAGAAACCAAAAAAACAGAAATTGTGTTTTGGGAAGCAGTTTGATTTGATTCTTTCTGCATGAAAAAAAAAGTGTATAAAGTTTAAAAATTGCTCAAATTCACTTTGTTTTTATTTGTTCCTTCATGTTAAAGTAAATGAGAAAGTAAATTCTGTTAATAGGTCCATTTCCTGAAAGTAATTTTCCATTTTAACTTTCAAATGACTGGAAGTTAGGAAGAAGCATATGTATGTATTGCCTCTTGTTTGTTTAAGGTATATTTGTATTTTTTTTAAAAAACATAAGGAAATAATATATATTTTTTTGGTACTGGGGATCGAACTCGGGTCCTTCCACTTGCAAGGCAGGTGGCGGAACCACTGAGCTAAATCCCCGGCCCCAGGAAATAATATTTTTAAGAAACAAGGATAGAAATCCATCATGAAGATCCCTATAATTAAGTCAGGGCGTAGCAGTGCCCACTTGTAATCCCAGCACTGGGGAAGCTATTGAACTAGGATTTTGAGCAAGACCAGGCTGAGCTACATAGCAAGACCCTGTTTCAGAAACACAAAACATGAAAAAGAGATCCCTAAACGTGGGATTTTTTTTTTTTTTATGAAGACTAATGATTAGTACTTGAAGGAGCTTAAAGTGAATATATAGATTATACAGGGTACTATTTTCATGCTGAATATTTTTCTGAATATTTTTGTTCTTGTTTTTTGAGACAAGGTCTCACTATGTAGTTCAGGCTAGCTTTGAACTCACTTAAGTATCCCAGGGTGGCCTCGAACTTGAACTCAAGACAGTTCTCCTGTCTCAGCTCCCAACTGCTAGGATTCCAGGTGTGTACCACCACACCCGGCTGTTAATTCATTTTAACATTGGTTATTTATTTATTTTTATCCTGCTTACAACTTCCAAAGAGACTAATTCAGACATGTTTACACATATATCCTGCATAAGATTGTTTTTTCCTTTCAGTATGGGGCATTGAATCCAGGGATTTCACACTGAGCTGTATTATCCCCTTTTTGTTTATTTATTTTTTTGGTTTTTTGAGACAAGGTCTCATGTAGTTCAGGCTGCCCTTGAAGCACTATGTAGCCCAGGCTGGCCTGGAACTTGAACTCCAGACAATTTTCCTGCCTCAGCCTCCTGAGTGTAGAATTAATAGGCATGTGCCACCATTCCTGGCTTTTGTTTTTGTTTTTGTTTTGAGACAAGTTCTTACTAAGTTGCTTGGACTCGGTTTTCAGGTTCAAACCTATTCTGGGCAACTTAGCGACTTATTGAGACTTTGTCTGAAAATAAAAAGTAAAAATGCTTTGGAAAATTTAATTACATCAGTGGGAAGGCACTTGATTCTGTTCCCAGTACTAGAGAGTGAGGGGACTGTGAAGAAAACTTACTTTGTTTTGTATATGTTGATAGATTAAGTATTAAATATTTAGGATTGAACTATTTACTCCTTTGGGACTTAAACACAGGTAAATTGCAGAGGAGTACTCTGGAACCTTAATTTGTGAAGCTGTTGTTAATTTATTGATATGGAAAATACAGGCTGGGGTATGTAGACTAAAATCTCTAAATTTTTTATAAGGGAAAGTATTCCCCTACATATTAAATAATATCTGGATTTTTCCTATCCCATTGAGACTTTAGAGAAATTCTGGAGAAAGGGCCAAAAAATAGCTTTTTTCCCCTTTTATAATATTTAGTATTTTTTGAAATCCATTTTAATCTCTTTGGTCACAAGTTGTGGTCAAATCAGAAACTTCTTAATTTAGTATCTCTTGACATTCATAATTAACCATGTATACTAGCGACTAATTTAACTTTATGTTAAATTTTCTAATAGATCTAAGAAGAAGGAATACAAATGAAAGATACTATTTTGTGCATGATTGCCTTTCCTGGACTGTATCATTCTTGCCTCCTTCCAAGAAGCTGTAATTATTTATCAACATTATTTGGTTTGGAGTTTTTTAGGGGGCAGCAGGCAAGTGTTCAGGGCAAGTGCTCCTCCATTGAGATTTATCTTCAGGCTTCAAAATTATTTTGAATAGCAGCTTATTTTTTTACTATCATAAGTATTAAATCTTCAAATCAAAAATAATAAGTGTTATGAATATAAATTGAGCCACCTTATTTAGATCAAAATATTAGGTTATGAAAAGGTAATTTGGTTTGTGAAAGTTAGTTTAAATTACTATATAAAAGGGCCAGGGATTTAGCTCAGTGGTGTTGCCACCTACCTGTCAAGCAGAAGGTTCTGAGTTCGATATCCAGTACCCCAAAAAAAGCAAAAAAAATTACTATATAAAAAGGCTTTGGGGCTGGGGATTTAGCTCAGTGGCACCACACCTGCCTTGCAAGCTCAAGGTCCTGAGTTCGATCTCTGGTACCAAAAAAAAGGCTTTTAAAGAATTTGCTGTAAGTTAGGAAGAGATGTAGGGAAAGAAATGAATAATCTTCTGGTAAGTTTTTATTGTTTGAAATCTCCAGACTTACTAGAAAAACAAGTAATGTGTTTATAGTTTGTAAAATAAACTTTTTAAGATACTGATTTTCTATTTAGATAAGCCATCACAAAACTCAGAAAATGAACAAAATTCTGTTACCCTGGAAGTCCTGCTTGTCAAAGTTTGCCACAAAAAAAGAAAGGTAATGTATAAAATGATGCTGGTAGATGAGGTGGAATAATTTTCTGCATTTAACATGTTGATGCATATATATTGGATTTTAAAGCCCTTTATATTGTTATTATACTGTGGACTGAACCCAGGGCCTTTACACTGAGTAACATCCCTATCCCCTTTTTAAATTTTTATTTTGAGATGGGCTTGCTAAATTCCTCAGCTGTACCTGAACTTTCCATATTCCTCCTGTTGTAGCTTCTCAGAGTGGTGGGATTATAGGTGTATGGCATTACACTCAGTTTATAGTTTGTCTTTTATAGGTTCCTTAGTCCTTTCCCTCTGAATAACTAAATTGCCAAGGCTGGGCTTCAACTTGCTATCCTTCTGCCTCAGCCTCTCAGAGTGCTAAGGTTATAGGAATGTGCCACCACCCCTGACCAATTAAAGTTTTTTGTTTTGTTTTGTTTTTGAGGGAGAGTCTTACTATTAGCCCAGGCTGGCCTTGAATGCCTCCTGCCTTAGCCTCGGAAATGCTGGAAAGGCATTTCCAGTTGAAAGGCAATTTTTAAACCTTAATAACTTAGCAGATATGTCCATGTCTGAATTTTTTTTCCATTAAGTTTATTAGTAGCTTAAGCAGAGCGGTGTAGCGGAAGCGTGGTGGGCCCATAACCTAGAAGTTTATTGATATATTTTAGGTATACAATACAATCACATTCATCATTGGGATCTTATACCTTTACATGATGTATCTTGGTTCTTATTTTTTCCCCATTCCCCTGCCCTCCCTTCACCCCTACCAACTTTTCCCGATTTACAAAGACTGTTTCCATTTTTTCCTTTTCTCATATTTTTTCTTTCCCTTCTTTCTTTTCCCCTACTCCTCCCACTTCACCTACTTCTTTAGACCTTTACTTCCTATTTCACATTATCAGTTATACCTTTTTTTTTTTGTACCGGGGATTGAACTCGGGTCTTTGTGCCTGCACAGCAGGCGGCGAAACCACTGAGCTAAATCCCCGGCCTCAATCAGTTACACATTTTGATCCTTATTTACACTTTTAGTTTTTCACACCAGAGAAACTATTCAGTATTTACACCTACACCTGTGTGTCCTATTTATTTTATTTAAGAGTATGGCCTCAGTATGCATCCATTTAGCTATAAATGTCTCTAGTTTCTCGTTCTTTATGAATGAGTAGTACTCCATTTGGTAAAAAAAAAAACACCACATCTTCTTTATCCAATCTCCAGTTGATGGGCAATTGGGCTGTTTGGAAGTTTTAGCTATTACAAACTGTGCCACTATAAACATAGGTCCACGTATATTGCTGTGGTATGATTCTTTTAATTCTTTTGGGAAGATAACCCAACAGGGGAGTAGCTGGTTCAAACGGGACCTCCAATCCTAGTTGTTTGAGGTTATCTTCATATTGATTTCCACAGTGGTTGCACCAGTCTGCACTCCCAGCAACAGTAGAGAAGGATTCCTTTCTCCCCACACCCCCACCAACATTTGTTATTGGTTGATTTCTTGATAGCAGCCATTCCTTCTGGGGTGAGGTGGAATCTCAGTGTTGTTTTCATCTGCATCTGTCGAATGACCAGGGATGTTGAACATTTTTTCATATGTTTATTTGGTGCTTTTACTTCTTTGTCTGAGAAATATCTGTTCATTTCATATGCCCATTTTTGAATTGGGTCTTTGAATTAGGGGGGTCTGATTTTTTTGAGTTCTTTATATATTCTAGACAGTAGACCTTTGTTTGAGGAATAGCTGGTAAAAACTTTTTCCCACATTGTAGGTTGTCTTTTAGCTCTGTTGGTGGTTTCTCTTGCAGTGCAGAAGCTTTTTAATAAGATGAGATCTCAGTTGTTGATTCTTTATGCTAGTTACTGTGCTACTGAGGATTTGTTCATAAAGTCTTTTCCTATGCCAATTTCTTCAGGAGTTCTACCTGACTTCTCTTCCAGCAAGTTCATGGCTGAATTTTAACACTAACCTCTTGTCAACCTTCCCTATGTTTGTATTTTTTCCTAGTCTGACTAGATGTCTATAAAACTTTGTTTATTGGAGTCTGAAAATGAAGGAAATAAAGTTTTGTTACTATTTTATGACATGAATTCAGTTCCTTTTCTGTCATCTCAGTCAGCTTATTCCTTAGGTCAGTGGTGAACCTATGGCATCCATGCTGCAGCGGGCTGTTTCTTTATTTTTTGGTACCGGGGATCAAACTCAGGACCTTGGGCTTACAAGGCAGGCGCCGTGCTGCTGAGCTAAATTTCCCAGCCCTTGCATCAGGCTGTTTGTATCATTGAAAGCTCTAAAAGGTTTGCCATCATGGCCTTAGGTACTAGTACCCATTCAAATTGTAGATAAGGGGTAAAAGAGTTTTCCCAAAAGAATTAACTCTTTTAATATTACTCTCAGGCAAAAAAAATTGTGTTTTCAGTATTATCAGCCATTAAGTTATTAATTCATTGCTTCAAATTTTTATTTAGAAGATGAAATCATTTCACCATAGAAACAAGTGTCATAATGGTTGTTTCCTGGGCAACCCACCAAAACCAACAGATGTAGTTTACGTAGCCTCAAATCCTTGAATCTTTTAAAAAGAGCAAGAACTGACCTATATTGATGTTCCTACTGTTGATCTTTTTCCAACATCACATTAAAATGATAATGGGCTTGGAAACTGCTAGAGCATTGGTAGGGAATGGACTAAAGTGATAGAAGGCAGCAGGGTAACTACATTTTAAAGTTATTGTGAGCTGGGCGTTCTTGCACATGCCTGCAATCTCAGCACTTCAGAGGCTGAAGCAGAGGATTTTGAGTTTGAGGCCAGCTTGGGCTACACAAGCTCAGCTTAAACTACTTAGTGAGACCCTGTCTCAGTCATTACATTCATACATACATACATACATAAATAGAAAAATAAGCTATTGTAAAGTTATGAAATACTGCTCTGCTCCTCACCCCCACCCACTCCTAATCCCCATACAATTCATGACAAAGAGTGAGGTGAAAATTCTTCAAGAGATCTTAGAGAAAAAAAAATGAATATGAACATAAGATCCTTCTTTGTGTTTCAAAAACAAAAAAGAGCAGGCATTAGTGGTATAGTGGTGAGCATAGCTGCCTTCCAAAAACAAAAAAGTAAATGTTTTCATGGAAGGATATACACAGCCCCAACTCCTACTATTATTGTGTGTGTGTAAGTGTTCAGAAGTGAGATTTATATTTTACATTTTGTACTGTCTTGTCTTGAGTTGAATTTTTGAGATCATAAGTGTACATTTAAAAAGGAACATGTGATACTCTCTTGTCATGAAGGCCCTCTGCATCTTTGTTTTTCTGCCATGCACTTACAGCATAACTAGTTATATAACAAAACTATCCAAAAGGTGATCAGTATCCCTCTTAACAGATTTAAATATATGGGTTTACTGTGTCATAACGTTGATCGTGGAGTTATAAAAAATCTTTCATTTCTAATGTTCCTCTATCACTTACTGTTTTAAAACTAGAAAATTGAAGGGAAATGTTCAAATAAGATGAATTGAATATTTTAGGAAAGATAATTTTGTGTGTGTGTGGTAATGGGGAATAAACCCAGGGCCTTGTGCATTGCTAGGCAAGCACTCTACCCACTGAGTTATATTGCCAGCCTTTGAGAATGTTTGATTCCTTTTTTTAAATTCTTGTTAGTGCTGGGGATTTTACCCAGGTCACGTGTAAGGTAGGAAGCACTGTACCACTGAACTACAGAAGCCTGTGATTCCATGTTTCTAATATAAAACTTTCAAATAAACAGCCAAATATTAAATATATTGTATTATTATTTTCAGTATGTTTTTCATTTAATTTGATTGTTAGGATATAGTCATTCCGTATTTTCATTTTTGCTTAACAATAATCAGAACTCTGATTTTTTTTTTGTGTGTGTGTGTGTGTGTGGTGTTTTTGGGATTGAACCAGGGCCTTTGTGCTGAGCTATATTATCCCTAGCCCCCTTTTTTTTTTTTTTTGGTACTGGGGATTGAATTCGGGTCAGGTCCTTGTGCTTTCAAGGCAGGCGGCCCTTTTTTTATTTTTTAAGTCAGGACCTTGCTAAGTTGCCCAGGCTGGGCTTCAATTTGGGATTCTCCTGCCACAGCTCCCCAGAGTTCTGGGATTACAGGTGTTGCTTCATCATGTCCAGGTCACCCTGGCTCAGAACTATGATTGTTATATGATTTGATAATCATGACCTATACTGTGTTTCTGTATAGCTGGGATGAAGAGTGTTATTATAATTATTATTTCTTACATGTAAATGTAATTTAATAATCTTTACCTTTGCAGGATGTAAGTTGTCCAATAAGGCAAGTTCCCACAGGTAAAAAGCAGGTGCCTTTGAATCCCGACCTCAATCAAACAAAACCTGGAAATTTCCCGTCCCTTGCAGTTTCCAGTAATGAATTTGAGCCTAGTAACAGCCATATGGTGAAGTCTTACTCATTGCTGTTTAGAGTGACTCGTCCGGGAAGAAGAGAATTTAATGGAATGATTAATGGAGAAACCAATGAAAATATTGGTAATTTTTTTTTTTCTGGTACCGGGAATGGAACTCAGGACCTTGTGCTTGCCAGGCAGGCATGGCTCGACTGAGCTAAATCCCTGGCCCTTGGTAATTTTTCTTTCAGTAATTTTACTAGATTTTATTTATCATTGGAGATTGAGGTAGTCAATGAAAATGATTGAACCAGTGTTGCTTCATAGTAGTGTATAAAGTATTTCTTTTTGACTTATTTTAAAATGTTGCCTTTCCAAAGTCCATCTGACTTAATATGTTAACAGACAATGAATTCATTCTCTCCTTCAACTTTTTCTTTGTTGTTATTTATTTGTTTGTTTATTTATTTATTTATTTATTTATTTATTTGTGAGTCTGGGTCTCACTGTTTCACAGATTGGCTTCTTAACTCCTGAACTCGTGATCCTTCTGCCTCAGCCTTCTGAAGTGCTGAGACTAGGTGCTCTCTGCCACTCCTGGCTTCCATTCTTTTATCATGAAAAGTTTCAAATGTAAACAATTGAAAATTTTATAGAAAACACCTATCTACTCAGCACTTACAATGAATTGTGTTGCTTGCTTGGGTTTTTTTGGTACTGTACTGGGGATGGAACTCCGCACCTTGCCCTTGCGAGGCAGGCAGTGGAACCACTGAGCTAAATCCCCGGGCCACCCCACCCCCCCTTTTTTTTTGAGATTGGTCATTGCTGTGTCCCCCAGGCATATCTCCTAACTCTTGGGCCCAGGTGATCCTCTTCTCTCAGCCTCTTAGGTGTTGGGATCACAGGTTCACCTGACTCAATCCAGCTTGAACATGAACATCTTCTTATACCTATCACATATTGATCCCCCCTTACCCATCCCCATATTCTTCCAACAATTCTGAACTTATCTGTGAGGTAATCATTCAACTAACATATGTGGCAGAGATACAGGGATGATTAAATCATCCAGTCCTGCTCTCCAAAGGCTCATTACCTAGGGAGATAGACATGAAATAATTGTAATAAAATGATGAATGCTATAATAGATATATAGGTGAAGTTCAGTGGAGAATCATTTTAGAAGTTCATCTTTTGAGTTTTTAAGTATTCTTTGAAGTTTTTAAAAAGGAATGGTAGGTAAGGAATTTCCCTTGCAAAGATCATTCCAAATAAAAATCAGGATTTGCCAAAATGTAGGGTTAGTAATAATGAGTGTCAGAGAAGAAAGGACATACACATGCACCAAAAAGACGAAATTGGAACAAGTATTGTCCAAACATTATATTGTAGTTTCATTGTAATTTGTATCTTATTTAGTATAAAAGTATCATGTTTTATGTTAAGGGACCATATATCATAATTAGCACATTTTTGTTTGAATATTTGATTTATAAGAAATATTTGTTAAATTCAGATGTCAATGAAGAACTTCCAGCCAGAAGAAAACGAAATCGTGAAGATGGGGAAAAGACATTTGTTGCACAAATGACAGTATTTGATAAAAACAGGTAATATTGATGGACAAATAAGACAATGTTCCAGAAATGTTTTCATTCTGAAGTGGAATATAATGGTGATATTGATTGTTTCCTTGTGGGGGGTTTTTTATTGTTGGGAATGGGGGCAATTTTGCAAATACTGAATTTTTTATTTTCATATAGAAAGCAAAAGGACAGATAAGGAACTACTTGATGACTCAGATTTGGCAAGTTCATATTCTGAGTGTCTGCTCTTTGTCAGACACTGTTGTGGGCAGTAGTAAGGCAACAAAGTCCCTGCCTTCATGGAACTTAAATTTTAATGTAGAATATATACCATTCCACAAAAATACCAACTAATGTCACTTAGTGGTGAGTGCTCTGAAGAAAAATAAAAGAGAATAAATGGTTACTGTTTATAGAGAAAGCCTCTGGGAAGAGGTAATATTTGAACAGAGACTGAATGACATGGGCCCTGTGCAAATCTTAGGGTTATGTGTTTATTAAAGTTAAGAAAATTATATATAATTATCATCATCATCTGGCTATATGCGCATTTGGCACAGGGAGAGAAGGAATACCAGTGCTCAAAGTCATCTCTGCAATTTCTGTTTGGGAATGAAATGCCTTAGCACCCGTAAAGGAAGATCTAGGAAACAAATGGCAATGTTCTTTTATTCCACAGAATTGAAGGATGAAACCTGTTACGAGTCATGATTTCTTTATTTTATTTATTTATTTTTTGGTACGGGGGATCGAACTCGGTTCCTTGCACTTGTGCAGCAGACAGCGAAACCACTGAGCTAAATCCCTGGCCCCCAATTGCTGCTGGTTTTTAGCAGTTCACAGTCATGTATAAGAACCAAGAAAAGTAACTGGGCCATTCCTCCAGTTTTAAAATATGTACTAGATTGGTGCTGTAATGTAAATAGCCAGGTGGAAGAGATGGAAAGCTCTTAATAAAAAGATGATTAAAGGGGTGGGGATTTAGCTCAGTGGTTTCGCCGCCTGCCTCGCAGGCACAAAGACCCGAGTTCGATCCCCGGTACCAAAAAAACCAAAAAAAAAAGATGGTTAAAAATAATGAGATAGACTTTCAACTATTATCTTGTTTTGGAATATGTAACCTAATGTCACTTGGTAGTAATAGAAATCAGTGCAGCATTTTTTGTTTTTTCTCAGAAAGGGGGATTGAACTCAGGACCTTGTGCTTGTGAGGCAGGTGCGGTGCCACTGAGCTAAATTCCCAGCCCCCATACAACTATTTTTAAAATCAGAAATTTGAATATAGATCAACAATTTAAATAGAAAAAAACAGGAATATACAAAAAAAAAGAATACATGGGGGCCAGGGATTTAGCACAGTGGCACCATGCATGCCTCGTAATCACAAGGTCCTGAGTTTCATCCCCAGTACCAAAAAAACCAGGGATATAAATGAATTAGAAGATTCTGTTTTCATCTGTGTCCAAGGAAATAGGTTGAGGCATACTGGGGTTCATTTCTGTTGGCAAATGTTCTATTTTAGGGAATGAGAGAGGGTATATATTTTATTTTCTTTTTTATTATTTCTCCCTGGCCCACGTTTTGTGTATGTTGAACCATTTGAAAGATTACTTCATAGCTCATTGCTCCCTTACACGTAAGCATGTATCTTCAAAGAACAAGGATATTTTCCTGCATAATCACAATATACCTATCATATTGTACTTATGAAAAGGGCCGAGGATTTAGCTCAGGGGTGCCGCCGCCTGCCTCACAAGTGCAAGGTCCCAAGTTTGATCCCTGGTACCAAAAAAAAACCCAGCCAAACTATACTTAGGAAAATTAACATACAACAAACATAATCTCCCCATTTTACCCCAATATCTTTTATATTTTGTGGCCCTCCTCCCCCAGTAGTTGTCCTGTTTGTCCATTCTCCTTCAATTGGAACAATTCTCTAACCTTTTTTGGGTTTTGTTTTGTTTTTGGGCTATGGGAATTGATCCCAGGGCCTTCACACTCAGCTGCATCTCTAGCCCTTTGTGAAAAAATTTTTATTTTGAGACAGTCTAGCTAAGTTACCCAGGCTTGGACTTGTAATCTTCCTGCCTCAGCTTCCCCTAGGACTTGAATTACAGTTTTATAGCCCTTGTGCCTGGCATGGTTTCGTTTTGTTTTATTTATTTTTTTAAATTTTTGTTTATTTATTTAGTTAGTTATTTGGTACTGGGGATTGAAATCCGGACCTTGTGCTTGCAAGGCAGGTGCGACTGAGCTAAATCCCCGGCCCTGTTTTGTTTTGAAAAGGTTATGTTAGCCAGGCTGAGCTCAAACTCCTGGACTCAAGTGATTGTCTTGCCTCTACCTCCAAAGTAGCTAGGACAGGGCCAGGGATTTAGCTCAGTGGCACTGTGCCTGCTTCAAAAGCTCAAGGTCCCAAGTTTGATCCCCGGTACCAAAAAAAACCCCAGTGTAGCTAGGACTGTAGGCGTCTGCCACTAAAACCTGCTGTATCTTTTTTTTTTTTTGATACTGGGGTTTGAACTCAGGACCTTAGGCTTGGGAGGCAGGCACCGGAACCACTGAGCTAAATCCCCGGCTTATGCTGTAGTTTTTTAAAGTACAGTCGTGCATTTGCAAATTGTATCTCTGTATGGACTTTTCCTTTTACTTCCTCATGATTAGATTCAGTTTAAACATTCTGGGTTTTTTGGGGGTTCCTGGGGATCAAACTCAGGACCTTTCGCTTGCAAGGCAGGCAGCAGAACCACTGAGCTAAATCCCCGGCCCAGTTTAAACATTTTTGACAGATGCTAATTAGTGATGTGTTCTTTGTGTGCTACATCAGAGACCCAAAGGTAATACTAGATTTGGTCATTTGGTTAAGGTGGTGTGCACTGCCTTATTTTAACAGTACTTTTCCCATTTCATTAACTATTATATTTAATTCCTGGGGTGATACATGAACCTGATGAATATCCTTTTACACCTGCTCCCCCAGTATCTTTTCACCCAGTTGTTTCAGCAACCATTAATATCCATTGATGATTCTAATTTTTTTACCATGTGGGTTAGTAACTTCTATTTTTACTCAACTTGTTTTAATTTAATCATGTTAGTGCATTTTAATCCTCAGATCATCCTAAATTTAGTCAAGAGGAGCCCTTTCAAACAGGCTCTTTTGTCTTAACTTTTTTCCTCCGATTTTTTCCTTGTTGTCTGGAAATAATAAGATAGCCTAGACTTACCTTCTCCTTTTCATACCTCTGTTCTGGGATTATTATTTCTTCTTCCTCCTCTTCCTCTTCTTCTTTTTTTTTTTTTGAGATAGGGTCTATGTAGTTCAGGCTGGCCTTGAACTATGTAGCCCCAGGCTGGCCTCAAATTTGCAGCAATCTTCCTGCCTCAGCCTGCCAAGTGCTGGGGTTACAAGCGTGCACCACCATGCTCAGTTTGGGATTTCTTCCAGGAGTCCTCATGTTGTTTTAGTGACGGAGTATTATTTATAAGCCATGATTTAAGTGTTTGATTTGTAAAATTATTTGTAAAATCTCTGAGAAGTTAAACTGTTCTAAAAGAATGAACAAAATTCAAAAGCAATAAAGTATGAAATATTCAGCAAAATAAAAATCAAAAACTTCTTCAAAAAACAAAAAGCCATTCTAGCCAAAGTGAAAATTAAAATGACAGCTGGGCATGGTGGCACACATCTCAAAACCCAGCTGCCAGGAAGCTGAGGTGCAAGGACCACTTGAGTCCAGGAGTTCAAGACCAGAGAGGCCAGGTCGCCAACAGAATGAGTACTTGTCTCAAAGAGGGAGGGGAGGCAAATTGGGAAATTATTTTCAACTCATACTTAGAGATCTTATTCCCCTAATATCAAAAGATAATAAAATTAAAAAAGAACATAGACTACTAGGCACAGTGGCACACACTTGTATTCCTGATTACTTGAGAGTGAGGTGGGAGCATTGTAAGGTGAAAGCAGCCTGGGCAACTTAGAGTCCCTGTCTTGAAAAAGAAAAGGGTGGGGACATAGCTCAGTGGAAGAGCACTTGCTTGTCATGCACGAAGCCCTGGGTTCAATCCCAGGTAACACTAAGAAAAAGGTTGAAAAGTTAGCCCAAGAGAATAAACGATGCAATAAAAAATTTACAGAAAAAAATGTATGTGGTTCTTGAACAGTTAGAAAGATGAGCTATCTGAATTTAAAATACACTGAGATGTCATTTTTTCACTTATCAGATTGACAGATCAAAAAACATGATAAAGCACTGTTCATGAGGCTGTGGGGGCCAAGGCCTCCTCATACATTACAGGTAGAGTGCATGGGATTGTAGCTATGGAATGTACAACAATAAAATGAAACATGTAGCCACACAAAAGCACAAGGGAAGCAACTTAACTGGAAGTATATGGCTGTATTGCCTACTCCGATGAATGAAGACAATTAGTTTTTTAAAGAAAATTGAATTACCTTACTGATACTCTATGGAAGCAGACTAAACCCCAAATAGTACTGGATAGAGAAAAGGTAAAAATTCTTAAGTGTCAAAACTCTTTGGTTAGAGTTTAGGTAATACTTGGATTTATTTACAATATCTGGCTACTTAACTGTGTGATCCTAAGGCAACTTAATGTTTCTGTGCCTTGGTTTCCTCTTCTGGAAATGGAGTAGCAGCACATAGATCATAAAGGTGTTGGAAAGATTAAATAAACCACATAAGGTGTGCCTGGCAGACAGTAAGCACTCAATAAATTTTAGCTATGATAACCCAATAGAATTTTTTTCTTTCTTTATTTTTTCCACGGTGCTGGGCAAGCACTACCACTGAGCTACCTCTCCAGCTCAGAGGGGCCAGATTCTTACTATGAATAATGATGAATAGTATGGTAGAAGAATAGCACTTAGAATAGTAGTGGCTGGTGGGTGTTTAAAGGTATGGAAACAGTATATAAACTATACATGTACTTCACATGTATATATACAAAGCCATTTAAATATTATTTAACAGATTCTTTAATTCAACCAGTATTTCATCCATTCATCCTTGAAGTATTTATTGAGCACCTATATGTGCCAGGTGCCTGCAGGTTTCTACAGTTACCAGATTCATCTTTATAATCATTCATTTACTGGGCCAGTATAAAAGGAAAACATTCTAGTTCAAACATTTATAGTAGTTAAAAATTACAAGTATAATTCTTGGGCTGGGGATTTAGCTCAGTGGTGCCATTGCCTGCCCCACAACCGCAAGGACCCGAATTCGATCCCCAGTACCAAAAAAAAAAAAACCAAGTATAATTCTTAGTGATTGCTCAAGGCAAATATTGTAACACTAGTCTCCTATATTCAAAACTATAAAGCCTACACACATCCTTTATACTTACATGTTTAAATTCGAAAGGTTTTGAGACCTTAGGCATCTTTTACATGTTTAAAGTTATATCTGAGCAGCTACCGTATTGAAGGAATTCTCTAGTTATATAGTTAGTACATATCACTAAAATTCCTTTTTTTTTCTTAGAGTGGGAGTGTAGCTATATTTTAAAATCCTGTTGGGTATGTAAGCTAGTCTATAAATTTAATGCTTTTAGTATAAATCTAAGAATGTAGAATTTGTGTACTTACAGTAATACATAGGTTACTTTAAAGTGTATGTGTTTGTCTAACAGGCGCTTACAGCTTTTAGATGGGGAATATGAAGTAGCCATGCAGGAAATGGAAGAATGTCCAATAAGCAAGAAAAGAGCAACATGGGAGACTATTCTTGATGGGAAGGTATGGACTACTTAGAAGGCTGAGCACGTAATAGTCATGAACTCCCACTTTGATTGATGTTTTTTTTTCACCCAAATGCTAATTCATGTTGGAAGTAAGAGTCCTTTAAATATTTCAAAAAACACAAGTAAAATGACCTAGTTCAGAGTATTTAATGGAAGGCATTGTTCTTAAGAGCTAGATTGCCTGATTCAAATCTCTGCTGTCTTAGCTGTTTGGCATTTGGCAAGTGACCTATTTATGTCTCAGTTTTCTTATCTCTGTAAGATGAGGTATAGAATTGATGGATTAAATGAGATAAATAATAAAATACATTTAGCATTGTGCCTGGCATACAATAAGTGCTCAATAAATGATAACTGCTATTTTAAATCTCATTCATAGTAACAGCAGATAACATGTGATTAGTAATAAACTTATCAATAAATCTGTATAACTTAGATAAAGCATACTTAGTGATTTTTAATAAAGAATAATAGACAAACGTGTTTTGGGTAGGCAGATTCAGCAAAATGTGTGTCATTTATTTCTAAATAGATCAGTATAGGGCTTGGGATTTAGCTCAGCGGTTTCACTGCCTTCTGCACAAGCGCAAGGACCTGACTTCAATCCCTGGTACAAAAAAAAAAAAAAAATCAGTATACCATTACAAACAGAATCTCAGAAATGTTATAAGCCTAAAAATTAATCTCAAATAAATCTAGTAATGTGTAATATTACTAAAGAAATTTTTGGAAAATTTACTTACCAGGGAGTAGAACATGCCATGAAGTTAAAAGAACTTAAACTGTATGGTATAATCATAAGACAGCCGCTGAAACATAGTCCTAAAGTAGTTTCATATATGTGTGAGATTGACTTTTTGATAAAAGGTGTTACTACAGGCCTGTGTGGGAAAGATAAACTACTCATTGTGACAACTGATCTCTAACCATTTGAAAATAAACTTAAACCAGGAGGATTATAAACATGAATAGAGAAATTAACATTCTATAACTTCAGAAAAAAATAGAGGTGAATGTTAATGAATTCTGTGGTGAGGAATATCTTTATAAGGATGATGCAAAAGCCAGAAAGCACGAAGTAAAGATTGCCTAATTTAAGTAGTGGTTTTTATACCACAAAAATCCAAGGTTAAAAATAGAAATGAGGCTGGTTCTATGGGCCAGGGATTTAGCTCTGGTTCCACTGCCTCTCTCGCAGGTGCAAGGTCCCGAGTTCAATCCCCAGTACCAAAAAAATAGAAATGAGACTGGTTCTGTGACCTGGTTAGCATGCTTTGAGTGTAATCCCCAACAAAATGTGATGGACTAGGTAAAAATATTTGTGGCACAAATAATGTGAGTTTTATAAAATAATAAGAAAAAGGTCAAAGTATGTTTCTGTGGTAGTGTGTATCCCTAGCATGCTTAACCTGGATTTAATCCCCAGCACCCCCTCCCCCTAAAAAGTAATAAGGAAAATGAATAAAGGACAATTGCAGTTCTTAGAACAAATATATGTGACCAATTCTAAGATAGCCAACCTTAGTTTTCAAAGATATACAAATAAAAGCAAAACTATTTTGGCTACTAGTTTGACAGAGATTAAAATGATTAACAGTTGGTAGTGTTAGGGATAGGAGGACGCGTACTCTCAAGTAATACTTGGTTGTGAGGATAGGTTGGTATAAGCTCACTGAAGGGCAGAACTGCCATATATAATACTAAAACTTTACATACGTAAATGTTAACTGTATCTCTATAATTTCAGTAGTAATTGAAAAAATGTAGGTAGTAAATCTCAATTTTTAAATTGTTGAAAAATTGGAAATATTTAAATCTAAAAAGGTGGTCATTAAAAAGGATGATAGTTTGACAAGATTGCTGTAATTTTTTTTTTGTGGTACAGGGGATTGAACTTGGGACCTTGCTCTTGCAAGGCAGGTGCAGTGTCACTGAGCTAAATCCCTGACCTGTGATTGCTATAATTTAATTTTCACTAAATTGTATATAATCTCCTTTTTCTAAAATTAATAGTAGTAATGGTTAATGCTAGGTGATGAGGTTTTATCCAATTTAATTTATTTATACCTATCTACAATGTTTTGATATTCTGCAGTTATTTTTATTTTGGTACCAGGAATCGAACTCAGGACCTTGAACTTGCCAGGCAGGCTCAGTGCTGCTAAGCTAAATCCTCAGCCTGCAGTTATTATTTTTATCATTTTTTTTTTTTTTAGTTTTAAATTTCTTAAAAGTATGCTGAGTTAATTTATGAGAAAAATACTTCTATATATGGGTTATTTCCTAAGAAATTGCAAGAATATGAAATAGACACCCTTTTAAGTGAAAGGATACAGATACACTTCTTTGAAAAACTCTTCAGAAGTCTTTGAAATAAATGTCTTAAAACTACTAAACCAGGGAGGGGCCAGGGATTTAGCTCAGTGGTTTTGCCACCTGCAGTGCAACTGCAAGGACCCGAGTTCGATTCCCGGTGCCAAAAAGAAAAAGAAAAAAGCTTATTAAACTAGTGCTGGATTAATGAATAATTAGGTTTTGTTCTATTTTTTTTCCATTTTCAAAAATGTTGTAGCAAGTATACTTGTATCTTTTTTGTTTTGGAAGTTTTTGTTTTGTTTTTGGTACCAGGGATTGAACTCAGGATCTCGTGCTTGTGAGGCAGGTGGCAGAACCACTGAGCTAATAAATCCCTGGCCCTGGATGTTTTTGATTTTTTTTTTTGTACCGGGGATCGATCTTGGGGAAGGTTTTAAATAAGATACAGATTTACTGTATCAAAACCAGTTCATATAATCACACCTTTACCTTATTATAGTCTAAAATGAACATTTTGTTGTGGTGGTGGTAATGCTGAGAATCAAACCCAGGTCTCCTACACATGAGCTATATCCCTGGCCTTAAGTTGTAATTTTAAAAGGATTATTTGTAGTAAAGAAGTAGAAAGACTTTAGGCTTAAGTAGCAGTAAAATAAGAGCCCATTGAACATTTTTATAAGACATAATAGCATGAAAACAGTCTTTGAGAACATTATTGTATCTCCTGTATCTGGATTGGGAAGTAAAAATTGGAAGCAGGGAGATCACTTGAGATACTTACAGTAGTAAGGCAGTAAGAACTTATTTTTGTTGTAATCATTGAAAGAAGTGATGATCGTTATTTCAAAAAAGACTTGTTAATTATAAGATAAATGAAAGAAAAAAATAGTCAAATGTAATTCCAGAATTTTTAGTTTTAAAGTTAACGGTGTACCTGGGAAAATTTATTTTAGAGTAAATGATAATGGATTTGCTTCTAAATATATTTCTGTTCATGATTATATTGAGATCAACAAGTGGCAATATCCTCAGAAGCAAGTGGAGAAGTGAGTTTAGAGCTCAAATACAAAGATGAAGCTGGTCATGGTGGGGCACACCTGTAATTCTCTGCAAGCCTGAGGCCGAAGGAGCATAGGTTAAGCCTAGCCTGGGCAACTTGGAAGGCAAGCGTGGCACCACTGACTGAGCTAAATCCCTGGGCCAAATGTTATTTTTTTAAGGGGACATTTGCCTTTTTTTTTTTTGTACCAGGAATCAAACTCAGGATCTTGCACTTGCTAGGCAAGCATGGTACCACTGAGCTACATCCCTGGCCTAGCCTGGGCAACTTAGTGAGATTCTGTCTCAAAATTTAGAAAATGGGCTGGGGATGTAGTTAAGAGTACTGGATTCAGTCCTCAGTACAGCCAAAAAAGGGAGAGTATGTGAAACCAATTTGGGGGTCATCACCCTAATAGGTAAAATTTTGAATGAAGATGGGTGAAAGATTAGGCACATGGTGAAAGTTTAGCTAGCAATTACGGAGACAGAGAAGTTAACTTATAAGGGATTTCAAGTGGAGGAAGAGAGCAGAAATAATTTTGTTTCAAAATCAAAGAAGAGATGAAAGGGCAGGGCAGTCAATGTCAGTGAGCCTGAGAGAAATCAAAGAAAATTACTAATTGCTGAAACCACTCAGTTTGCAAACAAAAAAATAATTTGGTCATCTAAGAACAGAGGTTGCAAGCTAGCAGGCTTTAGGTACCATGCCTTTGCTTTGTTTTAAATACATTTTGAGCTGTATATGGTGGCACACCACTATAGAAGCAACTCAGAAAGCTGAGGTAGGAGAATGGCAAAGTCAAAGTCAGCCTGGGCAGCTTAGCAAGATCCTGTCTCAAAACTGTAAAAACTTTTTCATGCCTGTAATCCCAGGAGGCTGAAGCAGGAGGTTTACCGCGAGTTCAACTCCAGCCTTGGCTACATAGTGAGTTCAAGGCCAGGCTGAACTGCATAGCGAGATCTTGTCTCCAAAAGAAAAAAAAATGTCTTTTTCCAAAAAGGGCTGGGAATGTAGCTCAGTGATAGAACACCCCTGATTTCAATCCCTGGTGTTTCAGTTCTTGTTACTACAAAAGACATTTTGAATTGGTTAGTAACTTTTAAAATGAGGTTTCCATGAAAACTTTACTTTGGAGGGGTAGGGGGTTGCTGGGGATCAAACCCAGGCCCTCAGGATGCTAGGCAAGCATGGTACACTGAGCCACATTCTTAACCTAAATTTTAGACTTTTGTGGGGGTTTTTGGGGGGCCTACCTGGGATGGAACTCGAGACCTTGTGCTTGCGTTGCGAGGAAGGTGACGGAACCACTGAGCTAAACCCCTGGCCCCAATTTTAGACTTTTCTGAAAAGTTTGAAAATCTGGCTGTGTTGTGTCAGTGTTTCTACTTATCAATAATTCAGGTGTTGTTGATAAATGGCTGCCGCTGTAGATAGCCTGAGCTCTTTGGTAGTGTCTGCTGTTCCCTTCTTTATTTGCCTGGTTGATAATATCTGTTGGCTTTTGGATTTTTTAAGGAAAATGTATTGATTCAAGTAAAATCCACATGACTTATTTTTTTTTTAGTCCTATTGTTTCTTTCAATTCATTATATGAATTTCCATTTTTCATGTTTCTTATTATTTAGAGACTGCCTCCATTTGAAACATTTTCTCAGGGACCTACATTGCAGTTCACTCTTCGTTGGACAGGAGAAACCAGTGATAAGTCTACAGCTCCTGTTGCCAAGCCTCTGGCCACCAGAAATTCAGAGAGTCTCCATCAAGAAAACAAGCCTGGTTCAGTTAAACCTACACAAACTATTGGTAAAAAAAAAAATGCTATCAAAATAAAGGTTTTAGAATTAGAACTTTAGAATTTATACTTATTAATTTATTTCCATGTAATTATTCTTCAAAAAATTTTATTTGCCTTATTAATGGCCATGGTAAATTAGGGTTTTCTGATATTAGATATAAAATTTATGTTGAAGTATTGATAAATCTTTATCCAGAACTTTTGTGCCAGATATGTCTGGGTATTTCAGTTTTTCTTTATACTCTTGTGTTTAAGGGTTTGTATGTGTCTGTTTATGCCTGCCTTTGTGCATCCCATGTGTGTTTGGCAGTACCAGGGATTAAACCCAGGGCCCTCTTACTGAGCTGCATCTCTATCCCTTTTACTTTTGTTTTTTTTTGGGTTTTCTTGGTACTGCAGATCAAACTCGGTACCTTCCACTTGTGAGGCAGGCAGCAGAACCACTGAGCTAAATCCCTAGCCATCCCTTTTAGTTTTTGAGACATGGTCTTGCTAAGTCACAAAGTTGCCCAGGTTAGGCTCAACTTGGATCCTCGTGCCTCACTGTTCCAGAGTGCTGAGATTACAGTTGTACTTACTATTGACTACTTTTTCTTTTTCTATTTATTGGTTACTGGACAGATTCTTCCACTTCTTAATTACTGAGAGTAATGCTTTATTGAACATAAGTACAAATATCTTTGAGATGCTTGTACTGGGAGTACTAGGATTACAGGCATGGGATACCACACCCAGTTTATATGCCATTTATTATACATCCAAGTGGGGCTTGTAGATGCATCTTAGCGTCAGTTTATAATAAATTTGTCACAAATTTAGGAGAACACGATTGGCTTTCAAATTTTTCATTTACAGCTATGAAGGGCTTCAGAACTGTACTTCATATAATTCATGTAATATTTTTAACATAAAACTGAATTAAATATTTTAATGTTTATACCATTGTAGGGCTGAAAGAGGTTCATCAAAACCTTGATTTTACAGGGTTCAATTTGGGAGTATACTTTTTGTTTGGTTTGTTTGTTTTTGGCACCGGGGATCGAACTTGGGACCTTCTGCTTGTGAAGCAAGCAGCAGAACCACTGAGCCAAATCCCCAGCCCTTGTTTTTTTGTTTTTGTTTTGTTTTGTTTTTTTAAGACAGGGTCTCACTATGCAGTTGAGGCTGGTCTTAAATTCACTGTGTGGCCCAGGCTAGCCTCCATCTTGAGAGGCAATTCTCCTGCCTCAGCCTCCCAAGTGCCAGAATTACAGGCATGTACCACCATGCCCAGCTTCTTTTTTTTTTTTTCTGCAGTAATCAGGATTGAATTCAGGACCTTGCACTTGCAAGGCAGGCGCAGCACGACTGAGCTGAATCCCTAGCCCCAATGCCCAGCTTTTTGAAGTACAGTTTTAAGAGGAAAACAATTTATAAATAGAGTAATAGATACCGAGGAAAGATTTCCCACATAAATGGTAGTCTGGATACATCTCAGTACTCTAAAAACAGTGAAATAAGTGAAAGAGTTGCAGAGAAACTAATGGGAAGGGGAGCAATTGTTGGAAAGAGCAGGGAAGGGGGGTTAGGGCATGAAGAAAAAAATAATTAAGATGTATTATGTACACATACCTATTCCCCATGGTAAATGTAATCATGTACTGCAAACAGGTAGTGCATAATTAAGAAAAAGCTCTACACCAAATAAATTGTGTATGTGAAATGGTTAATTATATAAAGATCTGAGTGTGGTGGGACACGCCCGTAATCCCAGCACTTCGGAGGCTGAGGCAGGAGGATTGCCTGGAATTTATGGCCAGCCTGGGCTACATAATGAGTTCAAGGTTAGCCTGAACTATACATAGTGAGACCCTGTCTCAAGAAACCAAAAGAAGAGAGGATTTAGCTCAGTGGTTCCGCTGCCTGCCTCGAAAGTGCAAGGTCCTGAGTTCGATCTCTAGTACCAAAAAGAAAAAAAGAAACCAAAAAAAGAAAAAAGTACATGTTCATTTTCCCTTAGGTCTGAAAGAAATACACCAAAATTGCCAATGGTGACCAATCTCTTAGATTTATAGTGATTTTAATACAGTCAATTTTACTTACTCTCTGATAAACCAGCACTCAGTGGATGCCTGCTCATGAATGGCCACTGGGAATACCAAGACCAATAAAAACAAATCTTAGGGCTGGGGATATGGGATGCACCTCAGTAGTAAAGCAAGGCCCTGAGTATGATCACTGTCAAAAACTCAATGATAACAACAGAAAATTACACTATGACCTCAAAGTGCTAAAAACCGTACAGTGTTACATGTAGTTAATTTTTTATGATAGCTTAAGACAAAGGTTTGTATTTTTGTGTTTTTTGAGACAGGGTCTGGCTGTGTAGCCCAGGTTGGCCTCGAACTTGGGACAATCCTCTTGTGTCAGCCTCCTGAGTGCTGAGATTACAGGCCTGTACCATGCCTGGCTAGGAGGTTTTTTTATAGGGAAAAAAGTGGGTCTGCTAGTTAGTTGGGGCTTTTTGTTGTTTTTTTTGGTACAAGGATCAAACTCGGGGGCTTGCACTGCTTGTGAGGCAGGCAGCAGCAGAACCACTGAGCTAAATCCCCAGCCTTACTAATTAGATTTTAACATTAATTATAGATTAGGGGAATTTTCTCTGTGATCATCAGTTTGGATCAGAATAAGTAGAATTCTGTGAAACTTTTAATTAATAATTTTGGCTAAATATTTTACTCTTTAGAAGCAAATAGTTTCATTAAATTTTTTTAAAAAGTATATATTTTCCA
The DNA here is from genome assembly GCF_053883595.1 of Heterocephalus glaber. Classification (NCBI taxonomy): domain Eukaryota; kingdom Metazoa; phylum Chordata; class Mammalia; order Rodentia; family Bathyergidae; genus Heterocephalus; species Heterocephalus glaber. The sequence goes on along the minus strand of NW_028258351.1, from coordinate 8,400,981 downwards.
GCTGTTAAAGAAACATTGGCTGCAGATCTACAAACAAGAAAAGAAAAAGATATATCAAATGAAAACCGACAAAAATTAAGAATATTTTATCAGGTAAACATAATTGACCCTTCTGTTTTAAGTAATTACAAAATTAATTTGTTCTCTGTGTTATATCTGAAATCTTTTGGCATATTTAAGAGTAGCCCTGATTTGTTTTACCTTTTAAATTGTTTTAACTAATTTTAGAGATGATATTGAAACAAAATAACTTGAGGTGGAAAAGGTAGATTTGCTATTTTTTGTTTTTGTTTTTTAGTTCCTTTATAACAACAATACAAGACAACAGACTGAAGCAAGAGATGACCTGCATTGCCCTTGGTGCACTCTCAACTGCCGCAAACTGTATAGTTTACTCAAGCATCTTAAACTCTGCCATAGTAGATTTATTTTCAATTATGTTGTAAGTAGTTATCTTTTCTTACCAATAATATACATTAAATATAAGATGACTTGAAAGAATTGTACTTTGTGTGTTGATAGATTGCTTTACGCATGGATTACAGTGAATAATTCAGTTGACATATATTTGGAATAATATTTTCTTTCCGTACTGGGGATTGAACTCAGGGCCTTGCACTTGCCAGGCAGGCGCAGTGCCACTGAACTAAGTCCCCAGCCCCCTGGAATAGTAATTTAACATTTGTGTGCCGGGGATTTAGCTCAGTGGTTCTGGCGCCTGCCTTGTAAGCACAAGGTCCTGAGTTCGGAAAAAAAAAAAATTTTGTATAATATGCCTATACTGACTCATGTAATCCTTATACCAGGTCTTTGAAGTCAGGAATACTTTTCTTACTTGAGCTGAGGTAAGCAATTGTAGCCAGGTGTGGTGGCGCAGGCCTGTAATCTCAGCACTCGGGAGGCTGAGATAGGATTGCCACAAGTTCCAGGCCAGCCTTGGCTACCTAGTGAGTTCAAGGCCAGCCTGCACTACTTAACAAGACTCCCCAAAAAAGAAAGAAAAGGAATTGTATAAAGTCACCACATTAATAAAAAACACTATCATTGTTTTAATGCATACCTTTTTTTACTCCAGGTCTTCTGACTTCCTTTTCACCAGGATGTTGTTCCTGGTTTGTTTTAGTTGTCATAACATTGAGAACCCACAGTTGACTTTTTAATTAATTAAATTGGAGGGATTGGTATTTAGGGTTTGATAATTAGTATTTTCTTTTTTCTTAAAACCCTGCTATTTTTGTTACAGTATCATCCAAAAGGTGCTAGGATAGATGTTTCTATCAATGAATGTTATGATGGCTCCTATGCAGGAAATCCTCAGGATATTCATCGCCAACCTGGATTTGCTTTTAGTCGCAATGGACCAGTAAAGAGAACACCTATCACACATATTCTTGTGTGCAGGTAGGTAAAAGGTCATACAACAAAACATTTTCCTCTGGCTTTTCTGGATGACGTTAGAGGAACAGAGGAAAGCCAGACAGAGCTGCTGGGTAGAAAGAAATCATTAGGTAAGTCCCTGGATTGGAATGGTACCTTACATGCCTCAATCCTGTTCCTATAGGGCTTTTTCCATTCCCTTCTCCCCTTATCGAATCCAAGAGCACTGAACTATATTTATATTCCCCAGCCCCTCCCCCCTTTTTAAATTTTTTGAAACGGGGTCTTGCTATGTAATTTAGACCAGCCTCGAACTCACAGTGTAGCCCAGGTTGGCTTGGAATTCGTGACAGTTCGCCTGCTTCAGCCTTGCAGGTGCTGGAATTACAGGTGTGTGCTTCCATGCCCGGCTCCCTTTTTTTAAATTTATTTTTTCCTTTTTATTTTTTTATTGAGTTATTTTGAGACAGGTTCACACTGTGTTGCCTAGGCTGGCCTCAAACTTGAAATCCTGTTGCCTCAGGCTTCTGAATAGCTGGGATTACAAGCATACTGTACCACACCTGGTTTCTTTTCCATTTTCTCCCCAAGTTTTATCTGTTACTGTCGCTGCTGCTGCAGTGGTTAGTGATATTGAAGAACTCTCCCAGTAAAAGTTTCTGTGCACATGCCTTGGTAGGAACCGGCAAGAAAGGTATATATTGGGCCAGGAATTTAGCTCAGTGGTGTTGCCACCTGCCTCGCAAGCGCAAGAACCCGAGTTTGATCCCCGGTACCAAAAAAAAAGAGAAAGGTCTATATTCTATTTGGGTACTGTGAAGGATAAAGAATTCTATGATGGTCGTGCTCGCTTCGGCTGCACATAAACTAAGAATTCTATGATGGTATACTGTTAGTACCTAGTACCTCTTTCCAATAGGCTTTACAGTCAACAACAGTATATTTACAGCATCAGATTTGACTGCTGAGATTAAAGTTTTATCTTTGTAAAACAAAAAACAGGGCTGGGGATTTAGCTCAGTGGTTCCAGCGCCCGCCGCCCAAGTGCAAGGTCCTGAGTTCGATCCCCAGTACCAAAAAAAAAAATTTTTTTTGTAGTAGTTGTGTATGTGGAATAGTGTGGTTTTCTGCTTTGTACACATACGTGTGTTAGAGCACATAATTTTGACAGAAAATTTTTTTATGGTACTGCGGATTGAACCTTAGGGGCACTCTATCACTAAGCCACATCTCCAGTCCTCCTCGTCTGTCTCCTCTGTTCTTTCTCTCTCTCTCCTCCCGGACTCTGTCTCTCATCTTCTCAGCTTTCTTCCCCCTCTCTCTCTCCTCTTCTTCTCATTTTGAGACATGGTCTTACTAGATTGCCCAGGCTGGCCTCAAACTTAATACCCTTTTGTTTCAATATCTCAAGTGTGCCATTACACCTGGCCGTACAGAATGTTTACATGTGTATTTCTACTTTTATGTGCCTGAACTAGCACTTTTATGCCTTTTTATCATTTGTAACCTTTTCCTTTTTTTGGTAGTAGGAATTGAACTCAGGGCCTCAAGCTTGCCAGGCATGCGCTGCGCCACTCAACTATATTTCCAGCATTTTAAACCTTTATGTTTTTCTCTTTTCTGAGTTTATTTTTCACTCCCAGAAAGACAGTTTTATCTTTAAAACTTTAATTTTTGGGGGGTAGTGTGCGCCTATAATCTCAGCACCCGAGAGGCTGAGCCAGGAGGATTGCTGAAAGTTTGAGGTCACCCTAAACCACATAGTGAGACCCTGTCTGTCTGTCTGTCTGTCTGTCTCTCTCTCTCTCTCTCTCTCTCACACACACACACACACACACACACACACACAGTTACTTTGGTGCTGTATGGTGGTTTTGTTTTGTTTGGAGATACAGACTTGTCATGTAGTTCAGGCTGACTTTGAACTTACTGTAGAGCAAAGGTTGGCCTCGAATTTATGGTGATTCTCATGCCTCAACCTCCTGAGTGCTGGGATTATAGGAGTGCACCACCCTCCCAGTTTAAATTTATGTGTAATACATCTGTTTCTCATATATAGAAAGAAAACAATTTGGGGAGAGAGTTGTTTCAAATACTATTGTGTAGTTAATTTTATTAAATGGCCATATTGTAAATTACCGTAGATCTAATACTTGTGTATTTGGATGGCATAGTTGTAGAGGCTTTATTATATCAACATTTCTTTTCAATAGACCAAAACGGACAAAAGCAAGCATGTCTGAATTTCTTGAATCTGAAGATGGAGAAGTGGAACAGCAGCGAACATATAGTAGTGGCCACAATCGTCTATATTTCCACAGTGACACCTGCTTACCTCTCCGTCCACAAGAAATGGAAGTAGACAGTGAAGATGAAAAAGATCCCGAATGGCTAAGAGAAAAAACAATTACTGTAATTAAATTATCTTCTTCATTACCATTATTCGCAGTGATCTTAGGATTTTATGATTAAATGAATTTTGTTTGAAAACATTTAACATGAACTAGACTTTACTAGAGTAAAAGAGCTCTTTTTCTAAATTACTGAATGCAGGGCCAGGGATTTAGCTCAGTGGCACCGCACCTGTCTGGCAAGCATAAGGCCCTGAGTTCGATCCCTGGTACCCCCCCATACCCCCTTAAAAAAAAGAGAATGCCTGCTTTGCTGGGCATGATGGCGCACGCCTGTATTCCCAGCACCAAGGCTTGGCAGGAGGATTGCCGAGAGTTCGAGGCCAGCCTGAGCTACAAAGGGAGACTCTGCCTCAAAAAACCAAAAATAAAAAAAATTTACTGAATCCAGGAATGCACAATTTTAATGATTGTGTCATTTGAAAAATTACAAAGTAAAGAAAAAATCAGATTATCTTAATATGAATTTGTATTGGGTATTTTCATTTTAGTATTTTACAGGTAATTTTCATAACTTAGGATTTCCTTTTTAAAATTGTTAAATATATTTGAGTTGATTTTAAGAAGTGTTGCCACTTCACTATTTTGAGTTGTTAAACATTCTATTTTTGATATTCTTAGTTTTCTTATAGAAATGCCTGTTATATTCTGTACTTAATAAGTTTCTTTTTGTTGGGTGTTTTGTTTTTAGCAAATTGAAGAATTTTCTGATGTTAATGAAGGGGAGAAAGAAGTGATGAAACTATGGAATCTCCATGTCATGAAGCATGGGTAGGGTGTTTCTAAATTAGTTTAAATTTTCATTATTATTTATGCTCATTTTGCTGTTTCACAATCTATAAATCTGCCTGTTAGAAGAATCTTATTTTAAATTCCATTAATGTAGATAGGTGTTCCAGATCTAACGCTAGACCAAACATACTTCAACTGCATAAAGAAAAACAGTGATGTTCAGAGAATGTAGAGAGAAAATGTTGGCTCCTATCTAACTGCAGGTTTTTAAACAGATTTTTTAAAGGTCTTGGGTTTCTTTCAGCACTTACATTAAACAAAAAAATGTACAGACAATAATTTCTAAATGCTTATTAGATTAATATATATCCTACCCCACCACCAGCCCCCTTTGAAAAAAGTTCTTACTGTGCTTGCTCAGGTTGGTTTTGAACTCTGGATCACAAGTTCCTCTTATTTTTTCTCTTTGTCAGGCAATGCAACATAATACCCCATTTGTTCCACACCTGGAACCTTTACCATAGCTTTTTTATTCTTTTTTTTTTTTTTTTTTTTTTTGGTACCAGGGATCAAACTTGAAACCCTGCACTTGCAAGGCAGGTGCTGGAACTACTGAGCTAAATTCCCAGCCCAAAGCTTTTTAAAAATATGCTTAGTTATTCAGAATAAAATATGTAGTTTTTCTGGTGGTACATTTGTTAAAATTTCATAGAGGTCAAGGTAGAACATTTCTTCTCTTGCCTTTCTAATAAAAAGTATGTTTTTTGTTTTGGGGGTTTTTTTTTTTTGTGGTACTCGGGATCGAACTCGGGACCTGGGACCTTATGCTTGCAAGGAAAAGTATATTCTTAACCATTGTTTTTCTTTTTTTTTGGTACTGGGGATCGAACTTGGGACCTTCTGTTTGCGAGGCAGGCGGTGGAACCACTGAGCTAAATCCCTGGCCCACCATTGTTTTTCTTGTATATCTTATTCCTTCTGCTATGTGACTATTTATCCGTCATTACTCATATTTTTATTTTCTGCTTCCTTTATTTTTTTTATTTTTTGGTACTGGGGATCGAACTTGGGACCTTCTGTTTGCGAGGCAGGCAGCGAAACCACGAAGCTAAATCCCCGGCCCCTTCTGCTTCCTTTATTATTAGATCCTCATTTATGACTTCTATAACATCCAAGGTTTTTCATTTATTTTAAGCTAATGTGTGTGCCTCTTTACTTTTTTTCTTCTTTTTCAGTTCTGAGGAATGAACCCAGTGCCTTCACACTGAACTATTTCTCTAGCCCTCTTTTATTTTGAGACAGGTTCAGTTGCCCAGGCTGGGTTCCAACATAGGATCCTTTTCCCCAGCTTCCCAGTCTTCTGGGTTTGTAGGGATGGGCTGCCATGTCCTGCTTAATCTGATTTTAAATTTCTAAAATGGTTTGCCTTTTCAGGCTATTGAATCTCTTTGAATGTAGTCATACTTACTACTTATTAAATGTATCATTTACTGGGTTTGGATATATAGTCTTTATTTACTGTTTTATAATGGTTACTACTACTGCATTTGGCAAATATGTTTTGTATCAGTATTAATGTTTTTTTTTTTAAATAGGTTTATTGCTGACAATCAAATGAATCATGCCTGTATGCTGTTTGTAGAAAATTATGGACAGAAAATAATTAAGAAGAATTTATGTCGAAATTTCATGCTTCATCTAGTCAGCATGCATGACTTTAATCTTATTAGCATAATGTCAATAGATAAAGCTGTTACCAAGCTCCGTGAAATGCAGCAAAAATTAGAAAAAGGAGAATCTGCTTCCCCTGCAAATGAAGAAATAACTGAGGAACAAAATGGGACAGCAAATGGATTTAGTGAAATTAACTCAAAAGAAAAAGCTTTGGAAACAGATGGTGTCTCAGGGGTTTCAAAACAGAGCAAAAAACAAAAACTCTGAAAAGCTCTAACCCCATATTATGGACAAACACTGAAATTGCATTCTAGGGAATTCGGCCTCTAAGAAGAGTTGTGCTTTTGTTTTTTCTTTTTAAATCATAGGTTCCAAACAGGCAATGTTAGATGAAGTAAATGATTTCAACAAGGATGTTTGAATCAGGCTTCTACTTCACTTCCTTATGCAGCATTACATGTGTATCAGTTTTATTGATGTTATTAAAACATTTTCTAGTTTGAGCATGAAAAGCAATATTTCAAAGAAAATACCTTTAACTGCAACAGTTGTCTTACAAATATATTAAATCTAGAAATTATTTCATAAATTGTAATGCTTTTTGCATTTATGATGGGCAGTTTTTCTATTTTGTAATTGTGAGACATTTTCTTGGGGAGGGAAAATTGGAATGTTATTTTTTTTTTAGAAATTGAAGATTTTGTCAAATTGTTGCATTACTACTTGCAATCAAACCTTGATCCTTGGTTTTTGAAATCATTTATCAATTTGGAATGAAAATTGCAATGTAAGATATACATTATATAAGTTAATTTTACAGTTTTAAAGTAGCACTTCTTCATCTTATGCCTGTTTGAGAAGATGTTCATCTTTTACATTGTTGTCAGTGAAGTGTCATGTTGGTTTATAGGGGTTAATGACCATTTGTTTTCATGTGGATTTTAGTGCATTGCTCATCCAGTGTTTTTTTTAAACTTGAACATTTTCTCATTTTGGGTTTTTTTTTTTTTCACTTAGGTAGTAACATGAAAAATTCAGCTGTACACATTTTTTCATTAGGATTCTAAATGAAAGAAAGAACAAGTTTGAGATTTTTAAGATGCCACTTTGAAAAGGGAGAGGGAGTGTTCTAAAAAATCAAACCAGAAAATGTTATACCTTTTTTTTTTTCGTTCCAAGGATGTTTTTGTAATGTATTACATGATTAGAATATCCAATACAGGTGAGCTGACTTGAATTATTTTGAGCAATTTTTCCCTGTGTTATGTGTTTTGCGCACATATTTGCGGTTGGATTTTCTCCAACAGAAAGCGGTTTCACTACTGGCACATTAATAAGCACCAATAAGTTTATTCCAACTCCAAGCACTGTGGTTGAGTAACATCACCTCAATTTTTTATTAGCCTTTAGAGATATTGCATTTTCATATTCTTTATTTATAAAGGATCAATGCTGCTGTAAATACAGGTATTTTTAATCTTTAAATTTCATTCCACCACCATGAGATGCAGTTCCCTATTTTGTTTAGTGAAGGGATATATGAGCTTTCTAATGGTGTTTTCAGAAATTTATAAGTGTAAATACTGATTTGATTGGTCTTTAAGATGTGTTTAACTGTGAGGCTATTTAACTAATAGTGTGGATGTGATTTGTCATCCAGTATTAAGTTCTTCGTCATTGATTTTGTGTTAAAAAAAAATAGGAAAGAGGGAAACTGCAGCTTTCATTACAGACTTCTTGATTGGTAAGCTCTACAAATGACAAGTTCCACTAAACTCTCATTTTGCCTCTGAGTAGTGGATTTTGAGCATTTCTCTTGGGCTTTAATTTGCTAAAGCTGTGCACATATGTAAAAAAAAATAGATTATTTTAGGGGAGATGTAGGTGTAGGATTATTGCTTATGTCATTTCTTAAGCAGTTATGCTCTTAATGCTTAAAAGAAGGCTAGCATTGTTTGCACAAAAGTTGGTGATTCCCTCCCCCAAATAGTAATGAAATTACTTCTGTTGAGTAAACTTTTTATGTCATCTTATAATAAAAGCTGAAAAAAATCCCTTTGTTTCTATTTATAAAAAAAATGCTTTTCTATATGTACCCTTAATAACAGATTTTGAAGAAATCATGTAAGATGGTAAAGCATTTGAATGGTACAGTAGATGTAAAAAAAAATTCAGTTTAAAAGAACGTTTGTTTTTACATTAAATGTTTATTTGAAATCAAATGATTTTGTACATAAAGTTCAATAATATAAAAAGCTGCATCCTGTTTTGTTTTTGGTCGTTGCTGTTATTGTTCATGAATGCCTGTACCAAAATTCTGTTTTAGCATAGTGAGAGTCCAGGAAAAGTACACTAACTTCAAATGATGAGTCAGAACTAATAAGTTTAAAAATTGCTGAAGTCCTGCTTTCATTGATTATAACTAGTATGTTACTTATGGTAATAAACAGTTTTAAATTTATAGTTCAGAATAGTATCAATAGAATATTAGTCAACCAAACAGCTATCCATCTTTGGTTGTGGATTTTCTTTCCCCTAGTACTAGGGATTAAACTCAGGGCCTTCACACTGAGTTATATCTTCAGCCCTTGAATTTTTTCATTTTAAAATTCTGAGACATTTTTGCCTAAGTTTCCCAGATAGGCATGCACCACCACATTCAGCTTCCATTTTCCTTTTAGTCCACTAGAAAATTAGAAATACAAATAAACCACTGCAGTAAAATGTCACATTTGTAATAAAATTGATGGTTCATCTTGATAAGCATTTTAGTAGAAACTGTTCTTTGATGATGTAATCTGATTTTTCTCCAGACTACCAATAGGCAGTAGGATATTTGGCAGTGCTGGCAGCCTTCTCTAGTCCAGCTGTGTGACCACAAAGGCTACTATGCAGTTTACTGTACTGCTCAACTGTCTGGTAGGTGAAGTAAATGATTTATTGGGACATAACCACATTGTAAGTGAAGAATCATTACACTACCTTCTGTAAGAGGTCAGTAGTTGTTGAGGCTAACTTCAGCAGTTGGAGGAAATGACAGAAGAGGGGACAATTCAGTCATTCTAGCTTTTATATTCCAGCAAAAGCACGTTGCTGTGTATTGGGAGCTGAATGTGGCTATGTGCTCCCCAAACTCGTATGTACATTTGTTGTATGCAATTTGCTCCATTTCATGAGACTCATTGACCGTACTATGGCTTTGGACTTAGGTATCTGTCGAGATATTGAGGGTTTTACGTGGTATCCTGAGGATCTGCATCTTTGAACAATAGGAAGTATGTAGTTTACTGAAAGATGTGGACAGTCCACTTTGTTTTAGGCCCATGTCTATAAGGAAAGTTTGAAAGGGAGAAGGTCCCTATAGGGAGCATTACTAGGATGCTACTAGAGTAATCCAGGTGAATTATCCCAACAATCAGAAGAGTGTCATGAAGTAATTGTTAACTGATGTTGCACTATGGGAGAATGAAGATGAATTCAAACATCAACTAAGCTCAGTTTGAAAAAGCAAGTGGTTATATCTTGTAGAATGGTGGCAATTTTAGAGTCAGATGATACAAAACAAGCTTAGTAACAGACTCCATCCCAAATTTAAAAAGGGCTGAGACACAGTTCAAAAGCCGTAGGTTCAGTCCCCAATACCTGGTCAAGGGGGAAAGACTCTGATAGACTGAGAAAGGTGAAAGTTTGTGATAACACTCTTGGCAAGAAATGTGGAAAGAGGCACTTAACCTTTCTGGCAGGAAAATAAACCAGTACAACTTTGAAAGAAAGCAATCTGGTAACTTTACTAAAGCCATAATGCACCTACTCTGCCTTAAGTCCACTTTTACTCATCCTATTTGAAAACTGGAGCAAGTACAAAATGACATTGCCAGACATGGTGGTGCAACCCTATAATCAGCACTTGGAAGCAGAGGCAGAAGGATCACAAGTTTGAGTCCTGCCTTGGGGAATTTATCAAGATCAAAAGGTCTGGCTGGGCTTGTCATCAGCTCAGTGCAAAGGCCCTGGGTTCAATCCTTAGTACTACAAAAACTGCTTCCAGGGAAGACAGCTGGGGAAAAGGAGAAAGGCTGTCCATTGTGCCTTTGGTATTATTTTTTTAAATAGGGTAGGTTCAAGAAGAGGGATGCTTCCTCACACTGGGTAGAATGGCCAGATGTCTAGCATAAAGCTGGAACACAGGAATTTAGATGAATTAAGTGAAACAGGAAGTTCATTGTCAAAACTAGTTTTCAGAACATTGAGTTTATATTTTCTGTTTGCTAAAGTAATCTAATAGTGTACTGCTCCTAGGAAAACGGAAATAAATAACCTGAGGTTTTATTACAAATACATTTTTTTTTGGTACCGGGGATCAAACTCAGGTCCTTGTGCTTCAGCAGCAGGCGGCGAAAGCACTGAGCTAAATCCCCGGCCCCTACAGATACATATTAAAGCAGTCCTATTAATGGTTTTCCCTGTTGACAGTAAAAAAATACCATGATGCAATTTCATCCTTATCTTTCCAGTCTTACCTCATGTATGCAGTGTCTTCAACAAGTAGATTACCAGTGTACACAAAGAATTTAAGTATATACCATGTACTCTGTTACTACCTTACAATTCAATTTCTAGAACTTATTACATTCCTTTTCTCTTTTGGTACCAGGGATCAAACTCTAGTCCTTCCACTTGTGAGGCAGGCAGCGGAACCACTGAGCTAAATCCCCGGCCCAACATTCCTATGTATTACTTCCTACAAGTGTAAGGTTGACTTGTATACAAGGACAAAAATTTACTCGGTTCTTAGACAATGTAAAAATGTTTAAATGTCTAGTGGGATGAATCAGGAAGAACAGGGCTGAATCTCTTGAACTACATTTTATCAATGTTCCATTTCTAACTACCATCCTATCCACAGCAAAGCTACAGGGGCTGCCTGCAGATACACCAACTCCAATTATCATAATTTGTGTCCAAGCTACTACACCCTTTTTCATAACCCAAATAGCTCTTGCAGCATGTAGCTCAGGCTGGCCTTGAACTCGAAGTGATTTCCTGGCTCAGCCTCCTGAGTGCTGGGATTGATTACAGGCCTGCACCACCACGCCTCACTATTTATTTATTTATTTTTTTTGGTACCAGTGATCTAACTCAGGAACTTGCGCTTATAAGGTAGGCACCAGAACCACTGAGCTAAATCCCCAGCCCTGCCTCACTATTTATTATCTGTGCATTGACCTTGTCCAAGTACAGGGAATAGGAAGTTGAGTAAGACCCAGATCCTGCTTCTAAGGTTCCCCAAGGGCTTACAGGTAAAAATTGCTGGGGCCAGGAATTTGGCTCTTGCAGGCCCAAGGTCCCGAGTTCAGTCCCCAGTACCAAAAAAAAAAAATTGCTGTAAGTTACTTCTTCCTTTTTCTGGCCCTAAATCAGGAAAGGTAGGATTCAAGGTATTTTGTCTTATAAAATGTATAAACAGCCGAGGATTTAGCTCAGTGGTTTCTCTGCCTACCGCGCAAGTGCAAGGACCCAAGTTCTATCCCCAGTACCAAAATATAAATAAACAAAAGAACATTTATAAACAAACCTGCCATCTACTGTCAGTTATTTTTTTTTAATGGTATGAGGATTGAACCTAGGGCCTCAAATATGCTATGGAAATGCTATAGCACTGATCTACATCTCTACCCCTTGTAAGCTTTACTTTATAGAAAGACAGTAGCAAAAAAAAAAAAAGGATAATTTCAGAATAAAGCACAGTCATTTAAGTAGAATAAATTTAGACTGCCAAAATATCACTATGGAAACTGTTACTTGCTTTGGAACAAGTTACTCCTAAATTGGCCTTCACAATAGAATCATCTAGTTTCTTCTTGTTTTTGATACTGGGGATCGAACCCGGGTCCTTGAGCTTTCAAGGCAGGAGGTGGAACCAATGAGCTAAATCCCCGATCCTCTGCTATTTTTTTTAAAGCTCTCAGGTGATTCTAATGTTTAGCCACCAGGGTGGGCAACAGCTGCTCTAGAAGATAGAAAACCTCTAGGAGGGCCGGGATTTAGCTCAGTGGTTCCGACGCCTGCCTCGCAAGCTCAAGGACCGGAGTTCAATCCCCAGTACCAAAAAAAAAAAAAAAGAAAAACCTCTAGGAATTCATCATCTAGTGGGGTTCAGAGCAGGTATCCCAAACTTGAGGGGTCAACAGTTAAATGAGTCACATAGCTGGTGTAAAACCAGCTTAAGACTAGGAACAGAGACTATGATCCCTGGCCCCAACCTAGAATTCTTAACCAGCTACTATCAAAGAAGTGTAGGACAGAATAAAGAAACTTTCAGAGCTCTCAAGAACTCTACCTCTGGGGCAGGCATTTAGCTCAGTGGTTTCATCGCCTGCTGCGCAAGCGCTAGGACCTGAGTTCGATCCCTGGTACCAAAAAAAAAACACAAAAAAAGAACTCTACCTCTGGGGTACCCTTTCCCAGAAAGGGCAGGAAGTGCTCCACTAAAACAAGGGAACAGGGATGCAGGTGTAGCTCAGTGGTAGAGTGCTTGCCTAACCTGTACAAGGCCCTAGGTTTTATCACCAGCATCCCCATAAATAAATAAAAGAGGAAGACAGAATGTTGGAAACATGCCAGGTGCAGTGGCACATGTCAAATCCTAGCTACTCTGGAGGCTAAAGCAGAAGGATCTCAAATTCAAAGTTAGTCTGGCCGGGGATTTAGCTCAGTGGTTCCACTGCCTGTCCTGCAAGCACAAGGACCGGAGTTCGATCCCCAGTACAAAACAAAAAAACAAAAGCAAAGTCAGTCTGGCCAGCTTTAGTGAGACCCTGTCTAAAGATAAAAAATTAAAAAGGGATAGGGGGTGTAGCTTGGTAAAGTGCCCCTAGGTTCAATCCCTAGCACTCAAAAAAAAAAGAAAAAAAAGATATGTAGGTATGTCCATGTCCCAAAATCTGATAGTAAATTTATTTGGGGAAAGAGTCTTTGATACATAAATGATTTAAGAATCTTGCAATGAGATCATCCCAGATTATCTGGGTAGCTCCAAAATCGAAGACAACTGTCACTCCTTGTAAGAGAGAGGAGAAGGCTATGTGAAGACAGATACAGAGACTGGAATTATGAGCCCAAAGTCAAGGAAGGTCCGGAGCCACCAGAAGCAGGCAAGGCAACATCTTCCCCTGGAGCCTTTGGAGTGAGCACAGTCCTGCCAACATCTTGACTTCAGATATCTAACCTTCTCAACTGTAAGACAATGAATTTCTGCTGGTTTGTTTGGTTTTTTTTTTTGTACCAGGGATCGAACTCTGGTCTTTCTGCTTGTGAGGCAGGTGGGTGGCAGAACCACTGAGCTAAATCCCCAGCCCAATTTCTGCTGTTTTAAGGCACCAAGTTTGTAGTTATTTGCTGCAGAAGCCCTAGGAAATTAATACAGAAAAAAAAGCCCCCAAAACTGTCCTCATCCAAGGCCAAATGGAGGAGCCTAGAATTCCGTATTTGTGAAGCTACAATGAGGCTCCAAACACCTCTGACAGACAGGGCTAGAGAAGGCTGTCCACACAGGCAGCAAGGACAGTTTACCTGCCTGCTGCTAGGGATGGACCCAGGGCCCTGCATGTGCCTGGCAAGCGCTCTATCACTGAGCCCCAATCCTAGCCAGAGACGGGACTTCAGTCCACAGCCGGAGACAAGGCGCCTGGTCTCAGCGATGTCAATGAGGATTATGTAGTGACCCCAGATTTCTGTCCTCAACAACTAATAATAGGGCACCTCTTCTCTCCCCCTGGGGTGACTCAGAAGAAGCCTGGTTGGGAGCACAGACTTTCATGTTGTCTGGAAGCACTGAGACCACTCCTACTGCAGGGTCCAAGGCCTGAGCACCCACAGTGCCTGGCAGGGCCAGGCGTCACACTCAGCTGTCACCGGTGGCTGAGTGGGGAAGGTGCACACCGACTTCCACCTGGCAGCAACAAGGCAGTGCCAACCCCACCTCTCAACCTTCCCTGCTCAAGTGTCAGGAAGCCATCTGAAAAGAGGTGGTTTTCTATAAAATCTAGAGGCTTATACCATAACACAAAGCTGACCACATTTCTATGGAAAGTCACCTGTCATACCAGGAACCAGTACAATCTCAAACTGAATGAAAAAAGGCCACAGATACCAAAAGGGGAATGTGCCTGGTCTCCCCAGGCCGCTACCCTGTACCTTTCTCTATTGCTTATTTTAAACTGGATGCTTTTGCTGTAATAACTGGTAACCATGCGCATAAGAGCTTTGCTGAGCTCTGTCCTTCTGGAAAATTACTGACTCTCAGGGTGCTCTTTGAGGCACCGGAAAGGAAAATCCCTCGAGTATGGGCTCAGGAAGGGAAAATGAGATAGGATAGAAGAAATAAAACTAGGTAGGAGCCTGGGATGTAGCTCAGTGGCACCACGCCTGCCTGGCAAGCACAAGGTCCTGAGTTTGATCCCCAGTACTGAAAAAAAGAAAAAAAAACCTAAGCAGAAAGGTGACCAGAAAAATCAAAAATTTTAAATTATACTTTTTTGTTGTTGTTGTTACTGGGGTTATCAAACTCAGGACCTTGTGCTTGCCAGGCAGGCAGCAGAACCACTGGGCTAATCCCTGGCTTTAAATTGTACTTTAAGAAAAGCTTCAGTGGTTCTGGCATCTGCCTCGAAAGCGCAAGCTCACAAGTTCGATCCCCGGCACCAAAAAAAAAAAAAAAGAAAAGAAAAGAAAAAGAAAACAGGGCCTGGGATTTAGCTCAGTGGTTCCACCACCTGCCTCACAAGCGGAAGGAGCCAAGTTCGATCCCGATACAAAAAAAAAGATTAAGAAAAGCTGCAGGGCCGGGGGTTTAGCTCAGTGGTTTTCACCGCTTGCTGCGCAAGCCCAAGGACCCAAGTTCGATCCCTGGTACCAAAAAAACAAAAACAACAGAAAAGCTGCAGGTTCAAGACAAACTCTTCTCCTGCTTCTGAAGGCCACCCTAGTGTGTGACACCCCCCCCCCCATCCTTACAATAGCGTTAAATTCCTAAAGGCCTTTTCCAATAACCTGTAAGTTCCCAAGCACTGGACCCCTTTTGACCTACAAACTGCCTTTTCCTTTAGCCCAAAAAGCAGCTGCACTGGAGACAGCATGTCTTAAAATGTGTATCTCCACTTCAAATTTATATAGACGGGCTTGCACTGTAACCCGGCAGACAGTGACAGTGCACATCCGAGATCACTCACATTAAAATCAGACTTTAGGGGCTGGGGATTTAGCTCAGTGGTGCCGCTGCCTGCCTTGCAATCGCAAGGTCTTGAGTTTGATCCCAGGTACCAAATAAATAAACAAACAAACAGCCTTTAAGCCGGGGATATAGCTCAGTAGCGCTGCTTCTGCCTGGCAAGTGCAAGGTCCGGAGTTTGATTTCTGGTACTGAAAAACAAAACAAAAAAACAGCCTTTAAATATACCCTACCCTGGCTTTCTCTGAGCATTCACTCTCTGCTCTTGAGTGATCCTTTATCTACTTCTAAGAAATCCTTCTCATGCCTCTTTTACTAACATGTCCTAAAAATTCCTTTTTCCAGAACAAGAGTCTGTGAACCCACATACTTATGTTAAAGGGGTGGGTTAGGTTCTTTATTTCAACCTGGGGCACCCTCAGACCCAGCCCTTGACAGTGTGGGCCAGCATCCTGACAAGACTAGCTGAAGGCATCAGCTTAAATAAGTTAGTTCACATCTTGAGTCTAAGTTTTCTCATTGGTAAAGAATAAATAAACAATAGTAACACCAACATCATAAGTATAGCTTGGAGATTAGGTGAGATAATCAATGTTATTTTGAAAATTTGGTTTGCCTGGCACAAAGCAGGAGTTCAATAAACACCAATTCTTACTGACATAGCATCACCAAATCCTTTCTTTCTTCTCAGCACAGAGTTTTGGAATACCAGGTACCATTATCTATTTAAACAGAATGAGGGCTGGGGATTTAGCTCAGTGGTGCGGCCACCTGCCTTGCAAGCGCAAGGTCCCAAGTTCGATCCCTGGTACCAAAAAATAAAAAATAAACAGAATGAGTTAGCCTTTAACAAAATCTTGGCTATCCTGGTTTTCCTCAAGATAGCCTGGCCCGCTTTCTCCAGGGTGCTCTTTTATCTTGTTTTTACTGAGAATTGAACTCAGGACCTTGTGCTTGTGAGGCAAGTGTGGCTAAATCCACTGAGCTAAATGAGCTAAATCCCCCGCCCCTTCTCTCTTATGCTTCACTTTTACTTTCTCAAATAAACTTTGCCACTGCTTTTTTTTTCTTTCATTGGTACATTTTAGGTATACAATACGTTTACATTTGTCACTGGGTGCTTGTACCTGTACATTATGTATCTTGGTTATTTTTTCCCCTTTACCTGTGCACCCTTCACCCCCTCCACTCTTCCCTATTTACATAGTTTTCATTTCCATTTTTTTTCTTTTCTCATAATTTTTCCTTTCCATTCTTTCCTTTCCCTTTCCCCTCCCACCACCACTAAACCTTTGGACCTTTTCCTATTTCAAATTATCAGTTATTCATTTTAATCATTTTAATCCTTATTCACACTTTCAGTTTCTCACACTAGAGAAGCTATTCAGTATTTACACGTGTGTCCTATTTATTTCACTTAAGAGTATGGCCTCAATATGCATCCATTTAGCTATAAATGTCTCTAGTTTCTCGTTCTTTATGGCTGAGTAGTGCTCCATTTTATTAAAAAACCCCACATCTTCTTTATCCAGTTTCCAGCTGATGGGCACTTGGGCTGTTTCCAAGCTTTAGCTATTACAAACTGTGCCACTATAAACATGGGTGCACATATATCACTGTGGTATGATCCTTTTAATTCTTTTGGGAAGATACCCAGCAGGGGAATAGCGGGGTCAAATGGGACCTCTAGTCCTAGTTCTTTGAGGTATCTCCACACTGATTTCCACAGTGGTTGCACCAGTCTACACTCCCACCAACAATGGAGAAGGGTTCTTTTCTCCCCACACCCCCAGCAGCATTTGTTATTGGTTGATTTCTTGATAGTAGCCATTCTTTGTGGGGTGAGGTAGAATCTCAGTGTTGTTTTCATCTGCATCTCTTGAATGACCAGTGATGTTGAACATTTTTTCATATATTTATTTGCTGCTTTTACTTGTCTGAGAAATGTCTGTTGATTTCAGATGCCCATTTTTGAACTGGGTCTTTGAATTTGGTGGGTCTAATTTTTTTCAGTTCTTTATATATTTAGATAGTAGACCTTTGTCAGAGGTACAGCTGCTAAAATTTTTTCCCCACATTGTAGGTTCTCAGCTCTGTTCTTGCAGTGCAGAAGCTTTTTAATAATGACATCCCAGTTGTTGATTGTTTGTGCTAGTTCCCATACTACTGAGGTTTTGTTCATAAAGTCTTTTCTTATGCCAATGTCTTCAAGAATTCTACCTAACTAAAAAAAAAAAAAAAAAAAACAAAGAATTCTACCTAACTTATCTTCCATCAAGTTTAGTATTTCTGTCTTAATATTTAATCTTTAATCCACTTTGATCTTAGTTTAGTGCATGGTGATAGGTATGGGTCTAGTTTTAATCTTTGGCAGATTGAAATCCAGTTTTTCCAACAACACCATTTATTAAATAGGCTATCTTTCCTCCAATGAGGGTGGTTGGCTCCTTTGTCAAAGATGAGGTGGCTGAGTATGTCTGAAGTTGTTTCTGCATCTTCTAATCTATTCCACTGATGCTCAGGTCTGTTTCTTTGCCAGTACCATGCTGTTTTTATCACAGAACCTTTGTAGTATAATTTCAAGTTGAGGACTGTGATACCCCCAGCCATGTCTCTGTTGCCTAGAATTGCTTTTGTTATTCTAGGTCTCTTCTGGTTCCAAATGAATTTTTGGATTGTTTTCTCTAGTTCTGTGAAGTATATTGTTGGAATTTCAATTGGCATTGCATTAAATCTATAGAGTAGTTTTGGAAATATGGCCATTTTCACTATATTGGTTTTTCCTACCCAGGAGCAAGGGATGTCTTTCCATTTTCTTATATCCTCTTCGATCTCTTTTTTCAGAGTGCTGTAGTTTTCAGTGTAGAGGTCTTTTGCTTCCTTTGTTAGGTTGATTCTTAGATATTTCATTTTTTTGGATGCTATTGTAAAAGGAATTGTTTCCTGAATTTCTCTCAGTGAGTCTGCTATTTGTGTATAAGAAGGCTATTGTTTTTTGAGTGTTGACCTTATATCCAGCTATTCTACTGAATCTGTCAATTAGGTAGGTCTAGAAGTCTTTTGGCCAAGTTTTCTGGGTTTTCTATGTAAAGTATCATATCATCAGCAAATAATGACAGTTTAACTTCTTCCTTTCCTATCTTTATTCCTTTTCTTTCTCTTGTCTAACTGCTGTGGCTAATGTTGCCAGAACTATATTGAACAGGAGTGGTGATAGTGGGCATCCTTGTCTTCTTCCTGATTTTAGCATGAAAGTTTTCAGTTTTTGACCATTTAGTATGATGTTGGCTATTGGTTTCTCATAAATAGCCTTAATCAGGTTGAGATAAAGACCTTCTGTTCCAATTTTCTGTAGCGTTTTTTGAGACAGGCAGCATAACCACTGAGCTAAATCCCCAGCCCTTCTGTAGTGTTTTTATCATGAATGGGTGTTGGATTTTGTCAAATGCCTTTTCTGCATCTATTGAGATGATGATATGGTTTTTGTCCTTGACTCTGTTAATATAGTGTATTACATTTACTGATTTACAAATGTTGAACCATCCTCGCATCCCTGGGATAAATCAGACTTGCTCAGTGTGTATGATCTTCTTGATGACCCTTTGCATTCTGTTTGCCAGTATCTTGTTGAGGATTTTTGCATCTATGTTCATTAGAGAGATTGGTCTGTAGTTCTCTTTTTGGGGTGGGTCTTTCCCTGGTTTTGGAATCAAAGTGACACTTGCTTCCAGGAATGAATTTGGAAGCCTTGCTTCCCTTTCAATTTCCTTGATGAGTTTAAAGAGTAATGGCGATAGTACTTCTCTAAATCTCTTGTAGAATTCAGCAGTGAACCCATCAGGACCTGGGCTTTCCTTTGTTGGTAAATTTTTTATTACATTTTCAATTTCACTCATTGTAATTGGGGTGTTTAGAATTTCTTTATCTTCTTCATTTAACTTTGGCAATTCGTATGTATCTAGGAATCTGTCCATTTCTTCTGTGTTTTCCATTTTATTAGAGTACAGGTTCTCAAAGTGGGTACTGATGATCCTCTGGATTTCTGCTGGGTCTGTTGTGACTTCACCTTTTTCTTTCTTAATTGCATGGATTTGAGCCTTTTCTTTCCTTTTTTTTGATAAGGTTGGCTAAAGTTTTATTGATTTTATTTATTCTTTCGAAAAACCAACTCTTTGATTCATTAATTTTTTGTATCATTCTCTTAGTCTCCATTGCATTGATTTCTGCTCTGATCTTTATAATTTCTTTTCTTCTTTTTTTTTTTTTGGTACTGGGGATTGAACTCAGGTCCTTGTGCTTGCAAGGCAGGCAGTGGAACCACTGAGCTAAATCCTCAGCCTATAATTTCCTTTCTTGTACAAGCTTTGGGTTTGTTATGCCCTTCTTTTTCTAGGTGCTTGAGATTCTGCATTAGGTTATTTATCTGAGTTCTCTCTGTTTTGCTAATATGGGCATTTACTGGTATGAATTTACCGCATAGAACTGCTTTCATTGTGTCCTATACATTTCTGTATTTTGTACTGGCATTATCATTTACTTGTAGAAACTGTCTAATTTCTTCTTTAATTTCCTCTGTGACCTATTGGTTGTTCAGGAGGGTGTTATTCAATTTCCATGTGTTTGTGGGAGTTTTGCGGTTTCTTATGTTATTGACTTTCAATTTCATTGCACTATGGTCTGATAATATACAGCGGGTAACTTCGATTCTTCTACATTTACTTAGACATGTCCTATAAGGTAGCATGTGGTCTATTTTGGAGAATGATCCATGTACAGCCAAAAAGAATGTGTATTCTGATTTTGTGAGGTGGAACACTCTGTAAACATCTATTAAATCTAGCTGTTCAATAGCTTGGTTCAGTTCTAAAATTTCATTGTTAATTTTTTGTCTAGATGATCTGTCTGTTTGTGATAGTGGGGTAACCAATGCTTTTTTTTTTTTTTTTTTTTGTGGTACCGGGGATCGAACTCAGGTCCTTGCACTTGCACAGCAGGTAGCAAAACCACTAAGCTAAGTCCCCAGCCCACCACTGCTTTTTTAAAAGAATTTTTTTTTTTTCCGTACCGGGGATGAAACTCGGGACCTTGCACTTGCCAGTCAAGCGCAGTGCCACTGAGCTAAATCCCCAGCAAAAAACTAAAATTAAAAAAAAAAAATTTAAAATCGTCAGCTTACAGTTCAAGGCAGAAAAAAATCAATAGTTTAATTAGTTTCAAGGTTCAAAACATTACAATCTACTCCTTTCTAGGTTTAAGTCACTTTTGTGAAAAGGCATATTCGATAGCTATAAATTTAAGATGCCATTTTTTAATAGAGAGTAAGAAACAACTACATTCAAAATAAACAAAAAACAAAACAAAAAATACAATCAATAAATATTTGATTAAAGGGAATGAGATGAGATGTCTGGAGAAAATAATTCATCTACTTTCATTGTATTCAACATTAATGGTGCACATGTTACACACTCTGATTAGTATCAGATATAGAGAATGTAAGGGTGTACAAGTAACCTTTCACAAGTTACAATGGTATTAATTAAAATGCCTGAAAAGAAACCCTTTCCCTTCTAATGAAAAACAAATTAAAATAAGATTCACTAAATATGAAGAAACAAAAATATGCACACATTTAACTTTGAGTTTTTTATTTTGTTTCAGACAGCTGGACAAGAAATCTACATGCTAGAACCTCTTAATAGTCACTAAACATGTGAAAGGCTACTTACATTTATAAAGGCAAAGAGAAAGTTCATGATTGTCTAATAGGGAACATGAATCCCCAAATAAATTATCTTACAAAAATATCAAAATTGCTTTCCCACTTTTCTACTACTGGTAAATATGAAAAGAAAATTCACATTTTAAAAATCTGTAGGCTGGTATAGTAAGTTAAGGCCATTATTTTTACATATTAAGTAAGTCCTTCAAATAAATATTTTACACAAATTGAAGTTTAAAAAAGTAGGTCAAGTTTTACCCTGTATTTCTTTGGTCCACTAAAAGACCACTTATCAACTGACATTAAACTGGATGACAGTTCACACCACAAATAGGACACACGCCACTGAGACCGCACATGTGCAATGGCTAACACTGCTGCATCCTGAGGAGTTTCACCCTGCACAAACCCTCAAGCCTATCCAGAATCATGCAGGGAAAGAGCAAAAGATAATACTGCCTACTACAGAAATGTACAGGCACTGTGAAAAAACGCAGAAAGGATAGTTTCCCAGGCATAAAGATTCCTGAACATGGAATAAAACTCAACGTTGTTTCCAAATACCTGAACTTGGAGTGTAGTCAGGACACTTGTGGAGGACACACAAATGAACGCATGTGACAGAACTCTGGCTTCTGTGGGGTCTATTCCTGTTGTTTTATTCCAAAGTTTTATGGGAACTTCAATCCTGATGGATTATATTTAATAAAATATCGGTACATTAAGTTCTTCTATTCTAAGTGTAAGAAAAACTACCATAGAGGGGTATAGGACTTTTTTGTATCTTCTTAGACTTTTATAACTAATTTGATTTTCATTATAATGATATTTTAATTAACAATGTGCTAAAAAAAAAAATCGACAGAATTACTTTTTGTCCACACTGTTCAATTCTCTTATTGCTAAAATACTGTATTACAAAATGAATCCAGTAAACATCTTCAATTTCCAAAGGCCTGAGAGATGAATTCAACTTTTCTTTAATCAGTTACAACTACACTAGGCTGAAGACAGCAATGGTAACTTTGCAAACTGAAGCCAAGCATCCAAAAGTCTAAAACACTAACACTTTCCATCCAGGATAGAAAAACGAGCATCCAAAGTAAAGAGAACCACAAGACTGATCAAGTAACCAATCAAAAACCACTTCTCTGTTATTCGAGCTAATAGTTACTCGGAGCTTAAAGTTTCCGCCTTCATTATTATTGGTGGTTCCAAGAGTCATAGTTTCGATGTCAAATGTGACAGTAGATCCAGAGGTAACTGCAGGCAACTGGTTTGTCATTTCCTTTCCATTTACAAAAACTGCACCTAAAAGAGTAAAGAGTCATTTACCTGTAAGCAGCAATTCTAGTAAGAGAATTGAAACAGCTTCTAGGTTACAGATATAACACAGCCAGTTTTCTTAAGTCAGAAAAAGAAAACATTTCAGAATGCCAAATGACATTGGTAATTAATTTAAATATGCTCAGTAACCTCCATCCCCATGGCAGGACAAAAGTTAAAGCCTCAATCTTTAGCATTCTGGTACAAGGCTACTCTTTACCAATAGAGATATGAATTTCTGTGAATGACCATCAAAAGAAACTTAACACCACTGCAAAATTACAACCTGTGAAACAGCAAGATTGTTTCATATGGAATAAATAAGGATCTTGTTCTATCTAACGTTTGATCCTATACCACAAAATATTATAAGGTCTTACTAGTAATTTTGAAAAGTGTAATTGCTATGGAGTAAGGAACCAAGAGCACTGGAAAAATACAGTAAGTATCTTTTCATCTGGATGTGGCACATGCTGCATTGGGAGCCTGAGGCAGGAGGGTCATACATTCAAGGCCAGCTTGATCAACTTAGTGAAATCCCATCTCAAAATAAGATTTAAACGGTCTGGGGATGTATTCAGTATTTGAGGGCTTGCCTTAAAAGAAAAGAAAAAGAAAAGTCCTCTTTCTCCACAGTTTCTTAATCTACAAGATAAGTATTGTGAACTGCCTGGTTTGTATTATGAACAATAAGTACTGTATTGCCTGGGTAAGTATTGTGAAGTCCAGCTTAGTTGGTCCCAAGCCTTATTATTAAGTCCCTCCCTGAGGACTTAATTTTCATCTCAGAAAGCATGAGGTGTGAAAAAAACCACAATGGATGTTCAAATTTTTTAAATTTGTCTTTATGAGACAGATGTGATAAAAAAAAATATGGTGAACCCTGCCACCAAGGGCCATCCAACAGAAAGGCAGGGTCATGAAAATATTACAATGTGTCTTCATCTACTTATTTATTGAATCTGGCACTGTTTGACTTCTGGCTCTTCTCCAAAGAGAAAATGATGAAGAAAGCAAACATTTTGAAGTGATTCAGGACACTGAAGCAGCCACAACAGTGTAACTACACACACACATTCATGAAAAAGGACTTTTGGAACTGCTTAAAAAGTGGCAAAAAAGGATGGGATGAGTGTGCTTGAAGTGAGAGGGAGTATTATTATTTTTTTTTGTACCGAGGATGGAACTCAGGTCCTTGTGCTTGCGTAGCAGGCGGCAAAACCACTGAGCTAAATCCCCAGCCAAGAGGGAGTATTTTAAAGAGGATAAATACCAACATGTCTTTATTGTAATAAATTTATTTTAATTTAAGTATTCACTGTACTTTTTAAATCACAGCTTGTTAGAAAAATCAAATGCTTTTTTACTTGTAAAGGATTTTAAAACAATGCCCCCTGAGGCTGTAGCTCATTAGTAGACCATCTGCCTAGCATTCAAGAGATCCTGGGTTCACTCCCCAGCACTGGGGGAGGAGAAAGGGCTAAATCTTTTCATCTCCTTTACCACTGCGTGGTATTAGGGCATTCATACTTCACTACCATATTGACTTATGTTTCAAGGAGAGCGGCAGCTATCTCTTACCATTGGTACTGATGCACACCGCCTGGTCCCGCTGTAGAGAGTCGCATCCGCTCTGCTTCTCTGCACACACTCCTATACTGTCTCTGTGGTCTGGCTGCCCCACAGTTTCAACCCTGTACATGAGGTCAAAAGGTCAGTTCATGTTTTTTTCAATATTACATTACACCTCAGAGCTACTCTTTTATTTTGGCACCGGGGATCAAACTTGGGTCCTTGCACTTGTGAGGCAGGCGGCAGAACCACTGAGCTAAATCCCCGGCCCTAGAGCTACTAACTTAAAAAGACCAACTATATCAAAATTGCTGTATTGTAAATAATAACTTAAAACAATTGAGAACTTACTATATTCCAAACACTGTTTAAAATATTTGGTAGTCATGTGCTGCACAACAACATTTTGGTCAGTGACAGACCACCTATGTGATGATCCCGTAAGATTAGTACACAGCTAAAAAATTCCTATTGCTTATTGTACTGTACTTTTACTTTTTTTTTTTTTTTGGTACCAGGGATCTAACTCGGGTCCTTGTGCTTGCGCAGCAAGCGGCGAAACCACTGAGCTAAATCCCTGGCCCTGTACTGTACTTTTTCTACATTTAGGCATACAAAGTCTTGTCACTGCATTACAACTGCCTACAGAATGTGGGACAGGTGAGTAGCCTGGGAGCAACAGGCTCGCCCTCATGCCTAGGGGTGTGCCAGGCTGTTCCATCTAGGCTTTTGCAAGGCGCTATGACATTCATAACACTGCGCAACACCTAATGACAGTGTCTCAGAACGTACGCCTGTCATTAAGCAATGAATCATTGTATCTATCTATAAATAATTGCTACAAATTCTTATAATCTATCAAGCAAGTGCTATTATTATATCTATTTTATAGTTCAGGAAACTAAGGAGCAAAAGAAAAAACAAAAGGTGGGGGGTATGGCTCCATGGTAGAGCCCTTGAATAGCATGCACAAGCCCCTGGGTTGGATCCCCAGTACCACAGTAAAACAAAAACCCCTCAAACATGGAGGAAGGAATGAAGGAACAAACGAAGGAATGAAGGAAGAGAAATTTGTCATATTTGCCATTGTAATTAATGTGACTATTGCTGTCATCACCCAAACCTTCAATATGAGTCTACAATGATTTGCTGTTATCATATAATATTTGAAAATACATTTACAGTCTTTAAAAAGGCTATTATAATTGGTTTCCTTTCTCTTCTTTTGTTTCATAGGACACTCTGCCACAGAGCTGCATCCCCAGCCCTTTGACCAAGCCCAGTCTGGAAATTCAGTAACTTAACAAGACCCTGCCTCAAAATAAAAAATAAAAGAGCTGGGGATATAGCTTGGTGTGAAGGTACTGGGCTCAATTTCTAGTACCACCACCAAAAAAAAAGGGTACAAGCCGGGTGCAGTGGCGAAAGCTTGTAATGCCAGCACTTCGGAGGCTGAGGCAGGAGGATTGCCATGAGTTCGAGGCCTGCCTGGGCTACAACGTGAGTTCAGGGCCAGCCTGAACTACATAGGGAGACCTTGCCTCAAGAAAACAAAACAAAAAAACAAAAAACAAACAAACAAAACAAAAAGGTACAAAACTCCTAGAAGAAAACCGTAGAGAAAAACCTCATAGCATTGGTATTAGCAATAATTTCTTAGATGTGACCCTAAAAACAACCAAGATAACAATAACAGGCAGAAGTACAGCAAACTAAAAAGCTTCTGCACAGCAAAAGAAACCACCAAGAGAGTACAATGGCAGCCAATGGGACAACATTTTTTCTTCTTTGGTATTTGGAACTGAAACTAAACCCTCATGTATGTTAAGCACATACTCTACCCCCAAGCTAACCCCCAGCTCAGGAATAGGAGAAAATATTTGCAAACCATATATCTAACCATACAAGAGGTTAATAGCCAAAATACACAAGGAACTCCTACAGCTCAGCAGGAAAAAGCAAAAACCAATCATAAAAATATACAAAGACACACAAATGCCCATATAAAAAGATGCCCAGCATCACACATCACCAGGGAATGCAAATCAAAACAACTGTGTCACTTCACACCTTTATAACAGCTAATAGAAAAAATAAATCTCAGGCTGGGGATTTAGCTCAGTGGTGCTGTGCCTGCCTCACAAACACAGGGTCCTGAGTTCGATCTCTGGTACAAAATAAAAAATAAAAAAGAATGTACAAAGGAGCAGCAACTATGGAAAGCAATATGGAAGTTACTCAAAAAAATAAAACTATGATCCAGCAAAAAACTTCAGGGTATTTATCCAAATAACCTGAAATCAAGAATGGAAAAAATATTTGCACTCTTGTGTTCATTACAGAGTATTCTCAATAGCCAAGAGATGATGGTGGTAACAATTTACATATCTATTGATAGATGGCTGGATGTGGAAAATGTGATGTGTCCACAAGTCTCGGCCTGTTTCGTGTTTCTATAACAAAGTACCTGAGGCTGGGTAGGTCATAAAGAAAAGAGGTTTATTCAGCTCACACTTCTGAAGGTTGAAGAGCATGGTGGGAGCATCTCAGCTTCTGGTGAGAGTCTCATGACACAGGGCATCACATGGCAGGAGCATGTGCCAGAGTGAAAATGTAGGTGGAACCAGAAGAGGCTGAAACACTAGAGTGCACCTTGCTTTAGAACAACCCACTCTTGCTTGCACTCCTGAGAGATCCAGCCCAGCCTCTCAACAAGGCCATTAAGCCATCCATGGGGATGAGTCCCCATGATCTAAGTATCTTTTTTTTTTACTTAAGTATCTCTTAAAGGTTTCACCACCTCTCACACAGTTATACTGGGAGTCAGATTTCAACACCAGTTTCAGTGGGGACAAAACATATTCAACCATAGCAATATACAAGAGAAAATTATTCAGTCATAAAAAAGAAAGAAATCCTGCCATACATGACAACGCGGATGAACTCTGAGGACATCATACTAAACGAAATAGGCCACTCACAAAACAAATATTGTGTAATTCCACTTATGAGGCATGTAAATTAGGAAAGGAATGGTGGCTCTCAGGCACTGGGTACAGGAACTGAGGAGCTGATACTCAGGATGCATAGTTTCAGTCATGCAAGAAGAAAAGTTGTGGAGATCTACTATACAATACTGAACTTAATATACTGTACACTTGAAAATTTTTAAGAGGGTATATTTCATATATGTTTTTTACTACAACTAAAGAAAAAGGAAGAAAAAGAAAAGGAGGAGGGGGAAGAAGTAGTAGCAGTATGGAAATTAAAATTTTGTGTTTATATTCTATTATATTTTCGGTTCCGTTTGATTTTGAGACAGTCTAACTATGTATGTAGTTCAGGCTGTCTTTGAACTCACTATGTAGCCCCAGGTTGGCCTCAAATGTGCAGCAATCCTCTTGTTAAATTGCTAGATTGCCTAGGCCGGACTTGAAGTTGTTGTGATCCTCCTGCTTGAACTTCCCACAGCACCAGGATTATAGGGATGTGCCACCACACCCAGTTTATTTTTATTTCTACATGTTTGCAGCACATAATGATTACATTCATCATGGGAAGTTGGTACATGTCCATAACACATCTTAATTCTTTTCACTTCCTCTTCCCTTTCACTATCTGCCTCCTGCCTCCATCTCTTTGCAGTAAACTTTTTAACTGAATAGTTAATTCAAATAAAACTTCTTGAAATTAGTTAAAAATAGTAAAGCACACAGAAAGACCCCTCAGGACCAGGGATGTAGCTCTGGTAGAGTGCTTGGTGAAGCCTTGGGTTTGAACCCCAACACAGCAAAGAAATAAGACATGTCCTTATTTAAAGAAATCACAAAATGGGTCATAAAAACATCATAGCATTTGTTGAATAAACCAAACATGGCATGAAAAGCTTATAAAAGTTGTTCTGAAAATAGATGAACCTGAAAACTTATAAACACATAGCTAATATGCCCGAAACAGAATTATTTTCATAGTTCACTAATAAGACACTCTAAGAAATAGAACAAAAGTGAAAAATCTTTGAATTTTTTTACATTCTAAGACAAGTGGTCAGACCATCCTATGAAACAATAGTAGCTGCCCTCTCATAAAAACAAGTGTGAGGCCAGGGATTTAGCTCAGTGGTTTGGATGCCTGCTGCGCAAGCGCAAGGACCCGAGTTCGATCCCCAGTACCAAAAAAATAAAAATAAAGTGTGATAAGGAACCTTGCCATACGGTGTGAGGAGGAGCTCAGTGCTACAACACTCGCCTAGCATGCACAAGGCCCTGGGTTGGATCCCCAAGACCGCACATACACACAAAAAAACCTCCAAGATATAATTAATTCAAAAATCTATTTAGGAGGGCTACGGAGTGTAGCTCAATGGTAGAGTACTTACCTAACATACAGGAGGTGGCCTGGGTTCAATCCCCCTAACCTCCAAAATCAATTTATGTACAAGTTTGCTGGAATTCATCTATTATATAAAGAAGTACAGAAAGTTCTGGATGATAATCTTTCTCAAAGCTACCATGTTTGACACAGAGACCAAAAACAAATTCCCTGGCCCTTAATCTGTTACTTAGTAAAAACAAGATTTGTGTTTTATTCTGAGGCAATCAGTGACTTAAAAGCTGTTTTTGTAAACAAAACAAAACAGTATTGGGGTGGGAGGGCTGCGGATGTCCTACAGGTAACTAGAGATAGAACAAAGTTTGAGCTTCATTTTGTATCCTTTTATTACCTTAAAACTTTGGGTCACATCCCTTTTATTATTTTTTTTGGGGGGGGTACCAGGGATCGAACTCAGGACCCTGTGCTTATGAGGCAGGCGGCGGCACCACTGAGCTAAATCCCCGGCCCCTCAAATCCCTTCTAGGCTTTGCACACAGACATGGTAACCATTTAGGAAGTGCCTTGTGCTTGCTTCGGCAGCACATATACTAAAATTAGGAAGTGCCTCTCCAGAACTTGGCAAAACAAGGTTGATTAGCCCTAACTTTACATAATCTATCTCATCCTCAATTCAAGACTAAGACTACCAAGATAACAGTTTTATAGGGACACTTAACTGTCCCCAGAAGTCTCCAGTCATTGCCCTACTCCTCTGGGCACCCTGATTCCAGAAGAGCCTGCACAACACTGAGGCTTCCCCAAACAGAAGCAGTGATCTCAGGGGGAGCAGCACTGTCCCCTCTCATCATCAGGACTTCTTTCAGAACAGACCCGAGACAAACACCGACTAGACCTTGGCCTGCCTCCGCCGATCCACGAAGGCTGCTCTCCTCTTATGAGCTGGCTACTCACTCAGAAGCTCTGTTCACTGTCCAAGCTAAAGCCTTTTCCCTATTTTCTCTTATTTCCTAACTCTGCCTAATAAGTCTGCCTAGGACTCATGCTGATGGATCCTGACATGCTTTTCTATGACAAGACTCCACAAACCTCTGTGTGTGTGTGTGTGTGTGTGTGTGTGCGTGTGTGTGTGTGTGTGTGTGTGTGTGTGTGGTGAGGGGTGACTTAAAGTTCCCAACTCAGGAGACCTCCATGGACTCATCTGGACCTCACAATTTCAAGACTAGCTTGGACAACAGAGTGAAACCTCATTTCAAAAAAAAAGTAGAACAAGTAAACTGTATTTAAAAAAAACAACCATGAATAGTTCTATCTCCACTATAGAAATTGAAAGTCTTCCAAAGAAAAGTTAGATGAGAAATTCACAGAGGATTCTGGCACATATGTAAGGAAGAAATGATACTAATTCTATTAAACAGTTCTAGAAAATAAAGAGGAGGAAACAATTCTCAACTCATTTTAGGAGGCCAGCCATTACCTCAGTGCTATAACCAAAGACATCAGGAAAAAAAAACCAAAAACCTAAAAACCCCCCTAAATTATCCCTCTCATGAAAAGACATAAAAATACTCAACAAAACACTACAAACAAAATTTAGCAATGTATTTAAAGAATAAAGCACAGTCAAAAGAGGTTTCTCTAAGGGACACAAAGCTAGCTGGTCCAACACTGGAAAATCTACCACTAGGTAAAGGAAAAACAAATCGTTTTATCTCTATTCACACTCAGTTCACGGGGTTTCTCCCCACATACCAAGCAATTCCCCAACTCTCTGGACACCAGCAGGGGTCCTAGCATTCAATTCAGTTCTAACACTGTCTCCCTGGATTCCACATCAGATTCCACAGTGAAGGGTTCAGCCCCACAGGCTGCCTCACTTCAGCTGCCAATCATAAATCTGACCTTTCCACACTGCCGACTGCTCTTGCAATAAATAAACCAGAAGTTCCTGTGCTGTCCTCTCATGGAGGAAAACTACAAGAATGGTTCCTGGAATTCACAGAAACACTCCAGGCCCAGGTCTCCCCAGAAGCTCTCATGTCCACCAACCTGGAAGCTCCTCACATCTTGTGGTTCAAGTTTCTAAAGAGCTTCATTTCCAGCACCACCACCCCTCTCCTGGAGGTAGTAAGTGGGCTGAAAACTGCAACCTCCTAATGCTCTAATCACTTACTCTAGGGGTCCCAACCTAAGTCACCTCATTCATATAAACTTAAGTGTTATCAAAGGTGCTTATCATGAGTAACAAAAGCTGACTTTCACTCAGAAGATTCCATGGGTCTAGGGAGCTTTGTGACATGAACTAAGAATAAAAACCAAATCTACTTCATGTTATCCTACATATACAACGTCGGGCTGGCAATTTAGCTCAGTGGTTTCGCCACCTGCTACACAAGTGCAAGGACCCGAGTTCGATCCCCGGTACAAAAAAAAAAAAAAAAAGAACTCCAACTACATATACACCATAACAACTGAAGAAAAACTGTATTATCTCAACAGATGCTTAGAATAATTTGACAATTAAACTTCAAAAAAAAAAAAAAAAAACCCCTCTCAGCAAAGTAGGACTAGAAGGGAACTTCCTAGACCTGATGTAGGGATCTATAAAAAAAAACAACCTGTCACTGGCAGGTGTGTAACTGAAAGACTAGATGCCTTCCAGCTAAGATCTGGGACAGAGCAAAGACATCATTTCCAATACTGCTATTCAGAATCATGCCTACTGGCCAGTGTAATCAGAGAGGGAAAAGAAAAACTATGTAACACAGATGAGAAACATTTTTTTAAAAAACTAAACAAATGAGCCTGTGGTGCACACCTGCAAAATCAGTCCTTTGGGAGGCAGAGGTAGGATGATTTCGAAGTGTGAGACCAGCCCAGGAATTTAAATATTTAGAGCCAGAGGCAGGATAATTTTGTGAGCCCAGCCCAGGAATTTAAATATTTAGACTTTGTCTTAAAATAAAAAAGGGCTGGGGGTGTAGCTCAGTGTGATCATGGGTTCAATTCCCTAATACCATAAAAAAAAAAATAGAAAAAAAGAATAAAGGTAGAATATACGCAATACATAGAACAGTCAAAATATTATATCAATTACCCACCAACTGATCTACAGATTCATGACAATCACAATAAAAATACAGCAGTTTTTCTTTTATTTGTTTGCTTTTACAGTACTGGAAACTGAGCCCAGAGCCTTTGCCCTGAGCTACATCATAGCCTCTTTATATTTAATAATTTTTTCAGACAGGGTCACTAAATTGCCCAGGCTTGCAATCCTCCTGCCTCAGCCTTTCCAGTAGCTGGGATTACAAGTGTGTGTCACCACCAAAACTAGCTCAGAATTACTCTTTTAGAAATAAACAGCTGGGGGTCCAGGGATTTAGCTCAGTGGTGCCGCTGCCTGCCTCACAAGCTGAAGGTTGAGTTCGATCCCCGGTACCAAAATACAAAGCACAGAAATAAACGCGGTGAATCTAAAAACCATATGAAAAGACAAAGGAACTAGGATAGCCAAAACAATTTTGAAAAAAAAGGAGGACAAGTTAGAATACAATACTCGATTTTAAGATTTATCTTTAGATAAAACTACAATAATCATGACAGTGTGGTTCTGGCAAAAGGAGACACACTTACAGATCAATGAAACACAGTAGAGTCCAGAAATTGACCATGCATACGATCAACTGATTTTTTGTTTGTACTGGGGATCAAACTCAGGATGGCAGATATGGTGCCACTGAGCTAAATCCCCAGCCCAAAATTTTGATATTTTGTTCAGCATGAGTATTTTTTTTTTTTTTTTTTAGTACCAGGGATTGAACTCAGAACCTTGTGCTTGTGAGGCAGGTGCAGTGCCACTGAGCTAAATCCCCAGCACTGGTCAATTGAGGTTTATTTGGGTTTTTTTTTGGCACCAGGGATCGAACATGAGACCTTGCACTTGCATGGCAGGTGCTGGAACCACTGAGCTAAATCCCTGGCCCCTCAATTGAGTTTTGATAAAGGTAAAAGGCAAATCAATGCAGAAAGGATTCTCTTTTCTACAAATGCTAGAAGTACCAGACATCAGATGCAAAATAAAACTCATTTCACACATTATATTAAAAGTAACTCAAAACATCTCACAGATCTAAATGTAAAATTTTAAAACATAAAACTGGTGATCATAATTAGGCAAAGATTTCTTAGACACAATAGCAAAAGCGTAAGATACAATTGATAGGGGCAAGGGATGTAGCTCAGCAGCATAGCACCTGTCTGATAAGCGAGAGGCCCTACATTCAATTCTTGGTACCAAAAAAAAAAAAGATACAATTGGTAAACTACACTTCATCAAAACTAAAAACGTGTCCAACATGGTGGTATATATTTGTAATTCCAGGACTCTAGGGGGCTGAGGCAGGATAACTGCAGCTTTGAGCCCAACCTGGGAAATTTAAGTGAGCAGTTTCTGTAGCATACTGGTTATCACGTTTGCCTCACACACGAAAGGTCCCCAGTTCGAAATTAGATGGAAACACATTCATTTTCAATTATGCACAATGTACATTGACTTCTTAGTCTCTTGCTGACTGAGCCCATTCAAATCAATCCATAAATTGTACCCAACATGGCAAATTTAGTGACTTAGTGAGACCGTGTCCCAAATTAAAAAATGAAAATTGTGGTTCTGGCGCCTGCCTCAAAAGTGCAAAGTCCTGAGTTCGATCCCTGGTACCAAAAAAAAAAAAAAAAAGAAAATTGTATGGGCTGGGGATTTAGCTAAGTGGCACCGTGCCTGCCTCACAAGCACAAGGTCGAGTTCGAGCCCTGGTTCGATAAATAGATAAATATAGATAGATAGATAGATAGATAGATAGATAGATAGATAGATAAATAAGAAAGATGTATGATGTAGCTCAGTTTGAAGGTCCTGGGTTCAATCCCCAATAGCAAATGCACATACACACACACACACAAAAATTTAAACTTAGCTGGGGATACAACTCAGTGATAGAGTACCTGCTTAGCATTCCAGAGGCCCTGGGTTCAATTCCCAGCATCAAAACACTAAAAACTCCTGTTCAAAAGACATTTTTAGAGAATGATAAGACAAAACCATTATAAACAGAAAATTCTGTAAGTCAAAAATGTATTTAGAGGGCCAGGGATTTAGCTCAGTGGTTCGGGCACCTGCCTCACAAGCGCCAAGGTCCGGAGTTCAATCCCTGGTACCAAAAAAAAAAAATGTATTTAGAGCTTGATGTGGTGGTGCATATCTGTAGTATCAGCACTCCGGATACTGAGGTAGGAAGATCACTGTGAGTTTGAGGCCAGTCTGGGCTATGCAGTGAGTTCAAGGCCAGTCTGAACTACACAGTGAAACTCTATCTCAAAACACAAAGTGAAACAAACAACAAAAATGCATTTAGAGGTTGGGCATGGTGGCACACACCTGTAATTCCAGCCTTCTGGAGTCTGAGGCAGGAAGATCTTACATTCAAAGCCATCCTAGGCTACATACAAGGCTAGGCTACATATCAAGTTTGAGGTCAGCTAAGACTGCATAGCAAAGCCCTATCTCAAAAAACCAAAACCAAAACCAAAAAAAAATGCATTTAAGCCGGGTGTGGTAGCACACACATGCAATCCTAGCTATTTGGGATGCTGAAGTAGGAGAATTCCAAGTTTGAGGTCAGCCTGGGCAAAGTAGCAAGACCTTGTCTCAATAAAATTATAAAAGCTCAGCACTAGAGCACTTGCCTCGCGTACAAGAATCCTGGGTTTGATCCCAGTACAAACGCGTATGCATGGCACACAGACACAAGCACAGACACAGAAAGAGAGAGTTGTTGTTGGGGGCGGTCTGTCCTTACAATTTAGTAAAGTAAATTTTCAGATAGCCTATGAATTCAGTTATCTGGAAGAACAGTCACTACATGTGGATACCCCAAAGCAGAAATGCCTTCATGACTTCACATAACTTTCTTTCTACAAACAAAAAGCCAGAGTATAGAACCCTAAAGCTCTGGAGCAGTGATGTGGAACCCATAGCACACGTGTACCACTGAAAGCTCTAACAGGTTCACCATCACTGCCCTAGAAGCCACTACCTGGCTTACCTGGCCTGAGGCTACAATGAAGAGCCCTCGGAGAAAACTCTTCTGTCTGACGTGCCCCAAGTCTATCATTAGAGCACACACTCTGGAGGGGATCACCTTGCCAAAAAACAAAACCACAGCAAAGCTATATCCTCCCTGGGACTGTGCACTGTCTCTCAATTAATCTACATGGAGGAATGAACAAATTGCAAAGATCCGAGTTAAAAACAAATCCATTTCTTAATCCTAGTAGAGACTATGTCCCATTGGGATTTTCCAGGAACTACTAAATTAGATTGGAGATTTTGTTTTGTTTGGTTTGGCACTGGGGAATGAACTCAGAGCCTTGTACATGCTAACCATGTACTCTTAACACCGAGCTACACCCTGACTCCTAGACTAAAGGTTCTTAAATATAAATAGCAAACAGTATTGAAGACACACCTAGTGATGGCAGAGACCAGTCCTGCCCAGAAAAAGAAAGATCTCCTTGACCTTAAATTCACTCAGAAACAGTGTAATATTAATGCTTAACCAAACACAAGCACTAAACCGAATTTAAATATTCCAATCAACGGGGGCAGTTCTGAGACACAGTGTCCAAGTTCTGTGACACTCTTTCCATCAAGAGGAGGGGTTTATGTCTCTTGCTGGGGATCTGGGCTCTAGAACTTGTTACACAACAGAACAGGGTAGAGGTCACACTGTGTCCATCTCCAGACTTAGGCTGTAAGACATTGGCAGCTTCCTCTTGTTCTCTCTTGGAATGCTCATCATTGGCACCCAGCCACCATGCTGTGTGAGAGCCCCAGCAGCCCCTGGAGAGGAATCTGAACCAAAAACAACCTGCCAGCCAAGCGAGTGAGTGTCTTGGAAGTAAACCCATCAGCCCTAGACAAACCACCCCATCCACCACCATGTGAAACAGATAGGAGCTGTCTTCACCATGCGCTGCCCAACTTGCTGCTTCTTGAGCAAAACAAATGACTGTAGTAGGGCCGGGGATTTGGCTCAGTGGTTTTTCCGCCTGCTGTGCAAATGCAAGGACCCGAGTTCGATCTCCGGTACAAACAAAACAAAACAAACAAAAAAACCCCCAAATGACTGTAATAGTTGTTCTCTCTAGTTTGTTACACAGCAATAGGTAAATGGAAGATAGCTTGCCTTAGAGTGCTTGTCTAACATGTGAGGCCCAGGGTTCAGTCCTAAGCAGCAGAAAAAAAAGGAGATAAAGATCAAGATGAAGGAAAGGAAGAGGAAGAGGACAAAGAGGAAAAGGAAAAAGAAGAAGAAGAGGAAGGAGGAAGAGGAGGAGAGGAAGAATGGCTTATTCCTCCCTTGATGTACCAACTCATATTACCTTCGAGGACCAGGTAACACAATGTCAAGATCACAGTTTTGGAGCTAGACTGCCAGGATTTGAATCTAGACAAGTTGCTTACTCAATGCTTCTATTTCTTCATCTATTACAGAAACACAGTAATAGCCTATCTCCCAGGCTATCTGGACTAATGAAGGCTTTCAGCACCAAAAGGAAAAGAAGCTGTTTTTCAGAAACAGGTAACAGAAGTCAGTATGGTGATGCATCCCTGTTATCCCAACACTCGGGAGGCTGAGGCAAAAGGGTGGCAAGATGGAGCCCAGCATGGACAAGTTAAGGTCTCAGTGAGATACAGTCTAAACATTAAAAACAGCTAGAGATGTGGCTGAGTGCAAAGAGTCTGGGTTCAATCTCCAATACCAGAGGGAGAAAGAAGAGAAGTCAGGGGATGGAAAGGGAGTGGGGAGAGGGGGGAAAAGGAGACAGGAGGGAGGAGAGGCAAGAGAGAGGAGAGAGCAAAGAGAACAGAGGAGAGAGCAGACAGGAGAGAAGACAGAGGACAGAGGAGAGAGTGGAGAGAGAGGACAGGGGAGAGGGGAGAAGGGAGAGAAAGGACAAGGGACAGAGGGAAGAGAAAAGGAGAGAAGAGGAGGGGAGGAGCGAGGAGGGGAAGGGGAAGGGAAGGGGGGAGGACAAAGAAAGGAGGTTAGAAGCAGAGGGAATGATGATGGGGGGGGGAAGGAGAGGAAAGAAAGGAAGAAAGGAGGGTTACAGAGAGGAGAAAGCAAAATATAGCTAAAAAGAAAACATGATCAGAAGTGTTGGAGGCAAGGAAAGAGGATCACTGAGGCAGGAAGTCAAGCAGAGGCCTGGAAAGAACAGGTTGCCAGCAGACCAGACATCAGGGGACAGTGGGCTCCGGGGACTATAAAGACCCAGCTGGCAGCACAAGTGTCTCTGGCTGCGGCAGCTCTAAGCCTCCCAGAACCTTCAGGGACAGACCAGCTAAATAACAAGCAGTCACCCTGCTGAGTCCTGGGCCCTTGAGTACCCTCCAAAAAAACCTGAACAGTTTATCTTTCTTTCAGTAGCCATCCACATCTTCTGAATTCATTGCTAATGCCTGAAATTCCTTAAAGAAGGACAGAAACACTTTCATTCCATATTCAAAGAAAAAAATGACAAAAATGCAAAGTTTGGCTAGTAGTGAGTTTAACCAAGGAGTTTCAGGTAATCACCTTGCCAAGCGGGGCCTAGGCACACATCTTTGGGAGTGGATGGATAAACAGTTTATTCAGGATGATAAGCAGTGGAATTAAATCAATCACTATAGTTTCCAATCCCTTAATAAATACTTACTGAATGATTTACAAACAAACCTAAGTATACAATCTGTCAGACATTTCCCTATGTCTACAGAGGGAGGATTTGATCACCTGGAGAATCTCAGGATCAAGTGGAAGAGGTCAATGTCACCAGGGAATAAAAGGTTATGCAAAGCTCAGCACAATGGCACATGTAATCCTAGCTACTCTGGAAGCTGAGGCAGAGGATCACAAGCCCACCATGCCAACTTAGTAAGACCATGTCTCAGAGTAAAATTTTAAAAACAGAAGGGGAGGCTGGGCATGATGGCACACACCTGTAATCCCAGCACTTGGGAGGCAGAGGCAAAGGACTGCCATGAGTAGAGGCCATCCTGGGACACATAGTAAGTTTAAGACCAGCCTGACCTACATAGTGAGATCTTGCTTTAAAAAAAAAAAAGTAAAATTTTAAAAAGGGATGGGGAGGCTGGGCATGGTGGCACACACCTGTAATCCCAGCACTCAGGAGGCTGAGCCCAGCCTGGCTGACATAGTGAGCTTAAGGACAGCGTGAACTACAGAGCAAGACCCTGTCTCAAAATAAATAAATAAAAGGGCTGGGGATTTAGCTCAGTGGTGCCACCGCCTGCCTTGCAAGCACAAGGTCCCGAGTTCAATCCCCCGGTACCTAAATAAATAAATAAATATTAAGATTAAAAATTTAAAAAATAAATTAAAAAGGACAGACATATAGCTCAGTGGTAAATTACTCTGAGGTTCAATCCCTGGCACCCAAACACCACCAAAAAAAGTCATACAAAAAGGAAAAGAAGGGTTCGGTAGTTCAATAATCGACAGAGTGTATAGCATACAGAAGACCCTCGGTTTAATTCCCAGCTCTTAAAAAAAAAAGAAAAAGAAAAAGAAAAAAGCCAGGCATCGTGGTGCACACCTGTAATCCTAGCACTTGGGAGGCTGAGACAGGAAGATCGACATGACTTTGAGGCCAGCCAGGGCTACATAGTAATTTCAAGGCCAGCCTGAACAAATAACGAAACTCTTGTCTCAAAAAGCTAAAACCAAACCAAACAAAACAATAACAACAGAAATGATAGAGCTAAGAATGCAGTAACAGAAACTGTAAATTTCAACACAAGCTAGAATGAGATTCACTGTCTTGACCAGTGGTTACAAGGATAAACTCTGAAGTCAGACAGTAAGGATTTAAATCCTAGCTTTGGTATTTACTAACTATGAGACTATTTACTAACTATGGGTAAGTAATATAACTTCTCTCTGCCTCAGTTTCCAAACTTCTTAAATGGAGAGCTACATCTATTTCACTGGGCTACTGTAAGAATCGAACTAGTTATGAGCCAGGGATTTAGCTCAGTGGCACTGCATCTGGCTTCAAAGTGCAAGGTCCTGAGTTCAATCCCTGGTACTGCAAAAAAAAAAAGAAAGTAGTACCGGTAAAATGAAGTGCTTAGAATACTACCTGCTATCAATAGTAACAGTAATTACTGTTATTATCTGGTCTGAATCTATCAGGTCAAGGAGCTCTGTCATTGCACAGAAGTACTTTCACACATTTATGTAAACAAGGGACAGACTCAGAGAAGGGGTATGATTAAAGAAAACTCATGACTACTTGGGGAATTAAAAAGGTCTCAGATTTCTAGGTCTTAGATTCTGCTTCCAGTGTGTCCCCCAAGGTCCATGTATTCAAGTCTTGGTCCCCAGTCTGGTACTATGGGGAAGTGGCAGAAACATTAGGAGACTTGGTCACAGAGCAGGCCCTGGAGGGGGAAAGTGGAAGCCCACACCCTTCTGCTTCCTCTTATTGCCTGTCTTGAGGTGAGCAGTTCCAGTCTGCTGCACCTGCTGCCATGATGTGGTGCCTTACCACAGGCCTTGAAGCATCAGGGCCAAACAGCTATGGACTGAACCTCCAAAACTGTGAGCCAGAATAAACTTTTCTCTTGGGAAGTCAATCATCACAAGTATTTATTATAGAAATGGAAGTTGACTAAAACAGACTTATTTTTTTTTCTGTTGGTGTTTTTCTGGTTATTAAACCCTTCTTTCTTCTGAAGAGATGAGAGGAAGAGTCAAAAGTAAGACAGAGCATGAATTAGTGTATTCTGACAATTGCTGACAGCTTAAATGGTTTGTGTGGAGGTAAACAACACTGGCTCAGATAAAACCATCATATATTCTCCATGTTTTATAGAAGAGACTGAGAATAGGAAGAACTTGAGACAAGCACTCACAGTAAAATTCCATCACCTCAAGACTTAAAAACTTAGAGGACAGGGCCGGGGATTTAGCTCAGTGGTTTCACTGCCTGCTGTGCAAGCACAAGGACCCAAGTTCGATCCCTGGTACCAAAAAAACAAGAAAACTTAGAGGACAGTTTGCTACACTGAGATGAGTACAGTGAAAATCAGGCACCATTTACTGTTTTGAATCAAAATGGGGCTTCAGGTGCAATGATGTCTACCTATAACCCCAGCTACTCGGGAAGCTGAGGCAGGATGAAAAGGCTTGCAAGTTCAAGCCCAGCCTGGGCAACATAGCAAGACTTTGTCTTAAAATTAAAACATTACAAGCATTGGGGCTATAGCTCAGTGGTGGAGAGCTTGCCTAACATGCACAAGATTCTGGGTACCATCCTCAATACAGCCAAAAAAAAAACCCCCTAAATAATTGGGTTTTGGTTTCCTGGAAGAGCTAGTTAAGAAATATACCTATATTTGCCGCCTGCTGCACAAGTGCAAGGACCCGAGTTTAATCCCCGGTACCAAAAAAAAAAAAAAGGAAAAGAAAAGAAATATACCTATAGGGCCAGGGATTTAGCTCAGTGGTTCTGCCGCTTGCCTCAAAAGCACAAGGACTTGAGTTCAATCCCCAGTACCAAAAAAAAAGAAATATTCCTATAGAACATACATCTCAGATAATAAGGGAAATTTTTCCAGTATAGGAAGAAATGGGTTAAGAAACAGGGAATTAACTGGTAGTAGGAGAAGCTAACTTTCAGTTTTATTTTAAAGAAATGTATATACAGGTATATGTACACTGATATGTTGTTTCTGTTAGAGACATGACTGACAAAGGAACAAAGTTCATGGCTTCTGTATTTTTTTTTTTTGGTACTGGGAATCAAACTTGGGTCCTTGTGCTTGCGCAGCAGGTGGCGAAACCACTGAGCTAAATTCCCGGCCCATGACCTCTGTATTTTCAAGATGGACTTTTATAAGGGTTGTTTATTTGTTTGTTATGGTACTAGGTTTTGAACCCTTTTTTAAAGTTTTAATTTTACTACAGTTGCCCAGGGTGGCATGAAACTCTCCATTCTCCTGTTAGCCTCGCAAGTAGCTAAGATTATAGGTGGGCACCACTATGCTGAGCTATGAGGTATTCTCTCTACCTTTATTTACTAGGAGGAAAAGAAATGAGAACATATGAAGTACCAAGAATTTTTTTATACACT
The DNA here is from genome assembly GCF_053883595.1 of Heterocephalus glaber. Lineage (NCBI taxonomy): Eukaryota > Metazoa > Chordata > Mammalia > Rodentia > Bathyergidae > Heterocephalus > Heterocephalus glaber. Next base: position 8,360,402 of record NW_028258351.1, on the reverse strand, counting down.
ATCTCAGTTAATCTTCTTAGTAACTTTATGAATCCAGATGAGAAAAATGAAACAGAGAGATATAAGGAAAACTCCCCAAGTAACACTAGCTCTAAATGATGGAATACACTCAGGATATTTTCTTTTTTTTGGTACCAGGGATCGAACTTGAGTCTTTGAGCTTGCGCAGCAGGCAGCGAAACCACTGAGCTAAATCCCTGGCCCCACTCAGGATATTTTCTTTTTGTTTTTTGTTTGTTTGTTTTGTTTTGTTTTTGGAACTGGGGATTGAACTTGGGTCCTTGCGCTTGCACAGCAGGCGGCGAAAGGATATTTTCAATTCAAACCTCAGATATACTCTGTGCACTTCACTACACCGTCTAAAGAGTGACAGATATTTTAGTATCTACTTGCCTGAATGTTAATGTCTGTCCACAGAAATAGGTCGGAGCTCTGGAGTAGAGAACACCTGAGGATTCAGAATCATTCCGAAGTGCTATGTTTCTTCGACTGCTCAAACTGTACCCCTCAAAGCCAGTTGTCCACTCTTTTTAAAAGCAAAGATATTGAAAATTATTAGAATCTCTACAGGGATAACTTGAATACAGATACATTAATCAGAACTTAGAAGCAGAAGTGACTATTCATAAAGGTCATGGCTAAGTTTAATAAAATAAAAAATTCAATAATGGGATATCATGGTTAATTCCACAAATTACAAAAAAGATTTTAGAATATTTCTGTGCAATTTTGGCATGGAAAATCAAATGTGTGCTACTTCCTATCTAATAAAATTATGGTTCAAGCTTACCTGTCTGAACTTACTCTAACATGATTAAGAACTAATGAATATATTGGGCCGGGGATTTAGCTCAGTGGTTCCACCGCCTGCCTGGTAAGCACAAGGACCCAAGTTCGATCTCCAGTACCAAAAAAAAAAAAAGAACTAACGAATAGGGGTAGGAGGTATAGCTCAGTGATAGAGTGAATGCTTAGCATGTGTGAGGCCCAAGGTTCAGTCCTCAGTCATACACACAAATTTCACGTTATCATCAATTCAGGATTCATCCTTAGGAAAAAGGGTATTAGTGCACATCCACCTGCACAGAATATAAGCAAATTCCAACACACAGTTAGGCTCCAGGAGTGAGAAGGTAACGGCATACCATGAGGCACCAATGTGGAATGACCTATTTGGGGGATGCTCCAAGGACTCCACTCCTGTCGGCCGTCTCCTCGAGCGCAGACTCTGAACTGATAATCAACATTGGGGTCTATGTGCAGTACTATGAATTCAGTTTCAGATCCTACGTATACGTCTTCAAAATGATGTGAAGTGCATTTACGGAACTGAAGCCTGTAATCTTGGGCTGTAAAGTCATCGTCCACCTAAGGAGAAAAGTATTACATTAGGTAAACATCAGAAAATGAATGGGGACATTCTGGACCAGCCACACAGAAACATGTGCTGAACAGGACCCATTCTGGGAAGGTATAAGTAAATACACTGTGGCTGTGACAATTTCCTCTCTTTTCTTTTTTTTTTTTTTTGGTACCAGGGAATCAAACTCAGGACCTTGCACTTGCAAGGCAGGGAGCTAAAGGCACTACTGAGCTAAATCACTGGCCCTCCTTTCTTTTCTTTATTAGACCATGTGCTCGATACTTTCCAGTCTGACATTAAAAAAAGAATTGTTTCCTTTGAAGAAATGGCATACTTTTCTGAACAAGAATGTCAAAGATAAAATATCTGAAATTTAAGAATAAGTATCCCACTACTATACAGCATTCGTATAACTAAGAATTAATACCTGGAATATATAAAAGACTCCTAAAATTTGATAGGGTAAAAGCCACCCAGTAGAAAAATAAAGAAAAATTAAGAATAAAACAGACTAAGAAGTATAAAGTGGGACCAGGGATTTAGCTCAGTGGCACCTCTCCCGGACTTGCAAGGTTCTGAGTTGATCCCCAGCACCAAAAAAAATAAACAAAAAAAACAAGTATAAAGGGCCAAGGGCTGGGGATTTGACTCAGTGATAGTGCACTTACCTAGGTAGGAACCTACCTAGGTTCAATCCCCAAAAACATATACATACACAAAGGAAAACAAAACTAAACTAAAAAAATACTTCAAAACTGAATTTCATTTGGGCATGATAGTGCCCATCATTCTGGCAGAATGAGGCGGGAGGACCACAAGTTCAATTCCAGCCTGGGCAATTTAGCAAGACCCTGTCTCAAAAGAAAAAAGAAAAAAGGGCTGGGGATATAGCTCAGTGGAAAGACCCTAGGTTTGATCCCCAGTTCATACATACATACATACATACATAAATGTTTGTTTCAAACTAGAAGAGCAACTTCTGTTCAGGTTCCCTATGACTTTATTCTCATTGTAAAGCAAAAAAGATTTTTGCTTGGGAAGACAAGAAAGCATTCAAAATCTCAAATCCACAGTCACAGCCACTTCTGCAATTCCAAACTACATACCTTACACCATCGCACGATGATGCCCCCAGGCTTCTCTATCAGCTCTTCTATCTGTACTGGTGGACGGGATGCTACAGTCCCATGCTTAAAAATGTGGTCTTTCACTATGTTCAGAATGGAATCATCCAACTGAGCAGATAAGCAAGGCACATCAACCAGCAAAGGTACTTCCGGTAAACTGAGGAAACAAAGCTCAGTGTTTATGAGATTTCATTAACAGAGTTAAAAATACAAGAAATAGTTAGATCACTTAAAATGCTGGAAGGATCCTGAGGTCTCCAGTAAATAATTCTCACAGCTGTGGAAGGGTTGTTGTTTTTTTTTTTGGTACCGGGGATCAAACTCAGGACCTTGAACTTTTGAGGCAGGTGGTGGAACCACTGAGCTAAATCCCCAGCCCACGTGGAAGGTTTTAATGCGAGAGGTTTTAATCTTTATATTCCATAAAGATCCGCTTCACAAATAAATATAAGCAAGACAGAAATCTGGAAGAATTACAACTGTCAGGTTAATACCAAAAGATCTAGTTTACTGAAATATGACTCAATTTCAACGATATATTCAAGTTCTTCTCTTGTACAAAGGCCATGTTAATTTATGTATCATTCAAATTTTATTTTACATGTTTGTTTGTTTGTTTTGAGACTGGGTCTTGCTATGTAATTCAGGCTGGTCTTGAACTCATAGCAATCTTCCTGCCTCAGCCTCCCAAGTGCTGGGATTACAGGCATGTGACACTATGCTGGGCTTATCATTCCAATTTTAGCATATGTGCTGCTGAAACAGAGTCCCAGAATTTAAAAAATTTTAACAACTGTCTTATATATTAGAATTGAAAAGTATCTGCAGTAATACTAGGTCAAAAATTATAATCACATTTATTTTATGCTAATAGTAGTGATAATGGGCAGTCAAACTTTGAAAAATACACTATCTATCTACTTTAATCAGAATCTTTTATAGGGGGAAAAGAGAAGACATAGTCTAAATGGTTAAGCCCAAAAATCATAAACTCTTTTACCTGTCCAACTGAATGTGTGAGGCCTTTTTGGTAAAGCTCCACAGTTTCTCATTCTGTTCCTCTATACCTCCAAGAATGGCAATCTCACCTACAGCAAAAGCAAGAGAACTAGTACAGTGAAAAAGGGCCACATCAGAAAAGTAAGCAACATGACTTGTGTCCATGTCGGTCTCCAGTTTTCTTCCAAACAATATCTACATGATGCCACAGTTAAATTCCAAGATAAAAGTAGAAACTATTTCAGAAGTGACTATGGAAAGCCCAAATAGAGAAGGTAGACATAGTGCAACATTGTGCCAGAGCTGAAGATGCTGCTCTAGACAAGAAAATCTGGTCAACCAACTCCACACAAAGCAAAAGGCAAGGGACTTGTCCTACAGAATCTTTATCAGTTTGAACAGGAACAGAATATTACAGAGACAGGAGCTAGAGCGTATGGGGTCTTTTTTTGTTTTATGGTACTGGAGACTTAGCCCAGGGCCTTCATATTGACTATAGTCCCAGCTCCTCTTTTTTTTTTTTTTGGTACCAGGGATTGAACTCAGGACCTTGCTCTTTTTTTTCTTTTCTTTTTTTTTTTTTAGTACCGGGATCGAACTTGGGACCTTGTGCTTGCAAGGCAGACGCTGGAACCACTGAGCTAAATCCCCAGCCCCTTGGACCTTGCTCTTTCAAGCCAGGCGGCTGCACCACCAGGACCAGTCCTAGCCCTTTTTATTTTATTTTATTTTACTTTATCTTATTTCATTATTTTAGTTTTTAAACCTTTCTGTCTTACAGTACTAAAGATTGAACCCAGGGTCTTCACACAGCTACATTCCCAGTCATTTTTTTTTTTTGAGACAGAGTCTCACTATGTGGTTTGGGCTGACCTTGAACTTACTATGTAGCCCAGGCTGGCCTCAAATTCAAAGCAATCCTCCTATCCTCCGGCCTCAGTCTCCCAAGTCCTGGGATTACAGGCATGTATCACCATGTTTGCCTTACTTTTTATTTCTGAGATAGGGTCTTGCCAAGTCCTTATTTTGAGACGAGGTCTCAATAATGCCCAGTTTGGCCTTGAACAAACCATCTTCCTGTCTCAGCCTCCTGAATAGCTGGGATACACACATGTGCCATCATGCCCAGGAAGGCATATGGTCTTTTAAAATCAAATGATCCCAGGTGTGGTGGCACACAATTAGAATTCATACGACGAGATCCTATCTAAAAACCAAAACAAAACTAAAAGACAAAGGAATGGGGAGGTAGCTCAATGTGAAGGACCTGGGTTCAATTCACAATATAAAAAAACAAAAAAGCCAAGTGATGCAGTCAGATTTTCCTAAAAGAACATCATGCATTAGATCAGAAATTACACAACAGAATAAAAAGTAAATGCTACACAGATAGTATGAATAAGGCCAACTTCTACATCCTCCACAGCGCTTAAGGACACTGCCTTCAGAATGCACCCTGGAGCTACTCAAATTTTTGAGACCATATGACTGTCTTCACCTACAGAAAAACAGAAACATATTGAAGACTGCCTCAAATGCCATAAATAAATTTTTATCTCTTGGGAGGAAAAGAGTTTGAGATTTTAAAAATTTCTGAAGTATGAAAAATATTTAATAATCAAATGCTATAACAAACATGGATGTGCCTCAAATGATTTATTTTCTAAAATAAAAACACTTCTCAGTCCTGTGAGTAATAGGTGTGAACTCCTGGCCTGTGCTGACCTGCTTCTGGGTTTGTTTCCAAATGCAAAGCTCCAGGGAAAGACATTCTGTGTCCTGCCAAAAACTTTTTTCAAAGGCAGTTATGGTCAGTGGGAAAAACAAAAAAAACCCTTCCCAGTGAAGATAAATTGTAATTAGATGTAGATTAACAGCAGCATAACATTCTAAAAATAAAAAAAGAATCACTGATCAACTAAAGTCAAAACAAAACAAAAACAGGTGGGTGTGGTAGTACTGGCCTGTAATCTCAGCACTTGGGAGGCTGAGGCAGGAGGACTGAATCAGTTTGAGGCCAGCCTGGGCTGTATAGTGAGTTCAAGGCCAGTCTGAACTACATAGTGAGACCCTATCTCAAAAAACAAGGGCTGGGGATTTAGCTCAGTGGCACAGAGCCTGCCTTGCAAGTGCAAGGTCCCGACTTTGATCCCCAGTACCAAAACAAAACAACAACAACAAAACCGAATCACTGATCAGTAAATTCATCAATAATTCTACTTCCAGATCTGGACATAGCAGTGCAAGCGTATATTCCCAGTTCTCAGGAGGCTGAGTCAGGAGGATCACTGTAAATTTGAGGCCAGCATGGGGTACAGAGTTGAGTTCAAGGACAGCCTGAACTACACAGGGAGACCGTCTCACAAAATAACAACCCCTCCCAAAATCTATCTCCAAAAAATCTCTTAAAACCACCCGTGTCTCATTTTCTTTCTTTCTTTCTTTCTTTTTTTTTTGGTACCAGGGATTGAACTCAGGTCCTTCGGCTTGCGCAGCAGACGGCGAAACCACTGAGCTAAAGGCCTGGCCCCCATGTCTCATTTTCACTTGCCACTGTCTTTACCATTTCCTACCTGGCTCACTTCCACAACTTTTAATCAATCTCTTTTGCCTCCAGAACTTACAATTTATTTTTTGGTTTGCTTCTTTGTTATTGCTGTTGTTCTGTTTTATTTCGTTTTGTTTTAAAGACAGAGTCTTGCTTTTGTAGTTCAGGCTGGTCTTAAACTCATTATGCTGCCTAGGCCTGCCTGGAACTCACAGGTGATCCTCCTCCCTCAGCCTCCTGAGTGCTGGAATTGTAGGTGTGCGGTACGACACCCAGGTGAATTTATAACTTCTAATTTAGTCTCCAAACTGTTGGCAGGGCCATTTTGATACAATGTAAACCAATCATATACCTCTACTGCTTAAAATACTTCAGCGGATCCTTCAATATGACACTGCACTCCACTCCTGATGGTACTTCTGCTTAGAAATCAGTTACCTCCCTTTTTTTTCCTTGTCTGTTTGATGAATTTCTTCAAGCCTTTGTGGAACTGCTCCTATAGAAAGCTTCCCTATACTTTTCCCAAAAAGACTAAGCAACTTCTTCCTCTGTGTTTCAGTAAATCTGAGATATATCATAAGGTATGTACAGACCCCTCAGTGGACTGTGAACCCCAAAAAACAACTATTACTTTACCTTTTTTTTTTCCTGAGAAATGAGATTGAACCCAGGGCCTCACACATGCTAAACAAGCATTCTACCACTCAGCTTACTTTCTCCTGGACATGAATAACCACTCAAAAAGTTGGCTAAAGACAGGAATACAGCAATTAAACTTTAATCATATTTTTTAACAGGGACAACAGAACCATGAATATTGAAAAATATTTGAACAATCTCACAATGATCTGAAAATTGTGTTAACAATGAATTAGAAGCCATTATAATAGAAGCATTTGAGACAAATCATTTGCTCCTTATTTTGTAAATGATTCTAATATTTCAATTACACTTACCTTGAGACACCTCACAGTACAACTGCCATCCTATATTACAAACTGTCTAAAGGAAGGAACATCCCAAGTATCTCAGAGATAGCAAGAAGCCTGCTGATAGCCAGAGAAATCAGCCAAATGTCAATCTGAAAGATAAGCATTTAACAGGCTCCCTAGGCTCCCACCTTCTTGGACTAAGTCCTCTGCAGTGTTCACTCCGTGCTCTATGAGCTTCTGGCAGTCATCTAGTGGTTTAATGGTCTCCTGCTCAATGGTGTCCACCTCTTGCAAAAGAGTCACCAGGCGCTCATCCAGGAGCTTCCCAAGGGTCTCCTTTAAATCACTAAAATGCTGTTTGAGGACATCCCTTGTTCGTGATGCACTCTCTTTAATCTGAAAAGAAATAAAAGTTCAAAATCAGAATCTCTGGAAAAGATTAAATCACAGGTATCATTCAGAACTATCTATGGCCGGAGATTTAGCTCAGTGGTGCTGCCACCTGCCTCGAAAGCACAAGGTCCTGAGTTCAATCCCCGGTACAAAAAAAAAAAAATGACACTGTTATTCTCAATAAATAATTGTTAGAAATTATTATTTGCACAGTGTAGTTCTTGGCAATAGCATGTTTTAGTACAAAAAATTAAATACTGGGGATTAAAATTCATTTTACTGCAAAGAAGCAAAGGAACAGTATATAATACAGCTGGGCATTCTGGGAGCCTGGGGCAGGAGGATCCCAAGTTTAAGCTCAGCCTGGGCAACTTAATGAATTAGTGAGACCCAAAATAAAAAATTAAGAAGACTAGGGCTGTATCTCAGTGCAAAGGTCCTGAGTTCAATCTCTATGATCAGAAAAAAAGAGGGACAGCTGTTCACCTAGTAGCAAATACAAAGTCCCTGGTTCAATCCCCAGCACCACCAAAAAGAAAAAACAAAACAAACAAAAAAAAGTCTTGTGGATAAAATGCCCTTGTTATGGTAAAAGAACACTAAGAATTTATATATAATCCAAAAAAGACTCAGAGGCAGAACTGGTAGAGTAGCTTAATTTTTTTTTTTTTTTTTTTTTTTTGTACCGGGGATCAAAATCAAGACCTTGCCCTTCTGAGGCAGGTGTGGTGCCACTGAGCTAAATCCCTGGCCCAGGAGTAACTTAATCTTCATCGGGTCATGGTGCGCTTTGTGAACTCATGACAGGATCATACTCTCCCCCTAAAAAAATGAATAATCTACACCCTAAAAACTTATTTAATTCCAAAAGTTCACAAATTCCCTCTGATCCAAACTATGGCTTGCCTGAGGCAGTAATTATGACACCTTCTTTGCAGAAGAATCATGTAAACTGCCTGTCATCCATCAGACGTCAAGGTTCCATCCAAAACCTACTGAATCAGAAGCTTAGAGAAGGGGCTCGAGGAATGTGTGGATGGGGTTCTCATTCTTCACAAGCACACCAGTGATTCTGTAACTTACACCCTAAAAAACACTGCCCTAGGGCTGGGGATTTAGCTCAGTGGCACTGCACCTGCCTTGAAAGTGCAAGGTCCTGAGTTCGATCTCCAGTACAAAAAAGAAAAACAGCCCTAAATCCACAGAGCCAAAATTAAGAACTCTTGATCTAAAAGATGTGACAGAAAAAATTGGTACATAACATAAACATTTTAAAACAGGTTGTCTACACAAACATGTATTTTTTAAAAACATAATTCAAACAACACAAAATTCACTTTCTTACAGATAATCCATAGCTGGGACACTCAAACTAAATTAGACACATGGCTGGGGATGTGGCTCAAGTGGTAAAGCATCTGTCTAGTTTGCAAGGCTTGGGGTTTGATCCCTAGTGCTGAAAAAAAAGTATTGTACAGTAATTGCTTTGTAAATATTAATATATTAGTTTCATATAAACACATTGGGCTTACTACTCTAATCCTTTTGCTTTCTCTTAGCAAGAGAATTTGAAATATAAGAAAAGTATACCAAGAAAGAATACATTGCTGGACCTGATGGTGCATGCCTATAATCCCAGCACTCAGAAGGCTGAGGCTGGAAGATTGCTGTGAGTTTGAGGTCCGCCTGGGCTACATTGTGAGTGCAAGGCCATCCTGAACTACATAGTGAGACCCTGCCTCAAAAAGAAGAAACGATTAAAAAAAAAGATTAAAAAAAAAAAAAAAGAAGAAAAGATATTTGTGTAGTAAGTAAAAGAATTCCTTAAATCATAAAGAAAAGAAGAAATCCTAATTTCATTGCTAACTAATCTCTGTGGTTACTAGAGAATATGTATGAAATAAATCCGTTTTTTTTTAAAAGGCCATTAACCCAGAATGTACTTGATTTGGTACATTTCTGACTTAACCCTGGGATCCTTGAGAATCAGGCCCCATTATACACAGCACCTGGAAAATAATGTTGACAAATGAAAGTAAGCACGTGTGTTTGCAATAACTTTTTTTTTTTAATTTACTGTTTGGTTTTTTTTTGGTACTGGGGATCAAACTCAGGACCTTGCGCTTTCGAGGCAGGTGCAGTGCCGCTGAGCCAAATCCCCGGCCCTTGCAGTAACTTTTTAAAAGAACCATGGAGGGCCGAAGATTTAGCTCAGTGGTTCTGATGCCTGCTCTGCAAACACAAGGACCCAAGTTTGATCCCTGGTACTGCAAAAAAAAAAAACAACAAAAAAATACAATACAATACAATAAAAGAACCATGGAAAGTTAGCCTGTGATCCCAGGACTTGGGAAACAGCAGGACTGCAAGGCCATCATAGGCTACACAGTGAGTTCAAAACCAGCCTGGACAACATAGTGAGACCTTGTCTCAAAAAAACAAAAAATATGAACAGCGGGCGTGGTGGTACATGCCTGCAATCCTAGCATGTGACAGGCTGAGGCAGGAGGATTGCTATGAGTTTGAGGCCAACCTGGACTATGTAGTGAGTACCAGTCTGTACAGCAAGATTCTATCTTAAAAAACCAAACCAAAACCAAAACAAACAAACAAAAAATGTAAAAGAAGAGCTGGGGATGTAGCTCAGTGGTGCCTCACCTGCCTGGTAAGCACAATGTCCTGAGTTCAATCCCCAGTATGTGTGTGTGTGTGTGTGTGTGTGTGTGTGTGTGTGTAAAAGAAACAGAATGCTTTATGATTTTGATATACACTGGGATATTGTAAGAAAAACAAAAACTCAAGCTCTATCCAGAACTACTAAATCAAAACCTTTATATTTATTAAGATGCCAGGTGATCTGTACACACCACTCAGAACAATAAACGAGGCCAGGGATTTAGCTCAGTGGTTTTGGACCTGAGTTTGATCCCCGGTACCAAAAAAAAAAAAATGGCCTTGAAGAACAATAAATGAAGACATGTCAGAGCAGTGTAAATACACTTCAAATCCCCAATACCAAGAGGAAATTTTGCAGCTGAACACTACAGCACCAGGGTCCTGTGGAGCTCCTTAATGGATATGGCACACACAGGAAGTGCACTGGTTAGGTAAAGTCGATTTCCTCTTTAGAAATAATTCAAAAGCTCCTTCAGAGTTATACAGAATCACTATGTTTTGTTTTTGTTTCAGAACCTCAGAGAGAAAAAAAAAGGAAGTAAACACAAAACAGCAAAGGGCTATGAAGGGGAGAATTCATTCCCAAACCCATCTCCTGCGCTCTCATTTATCAATTTTGTTCCTTTTGTTCACAGAATCCCACCATTCCCATTTCAAACTTGATACTACCTTGGGATCAGTTTCTCCTCCCAGAAATAATTCATAATTTTAAAGTTCAATCACCTTTAACACAACCAGGTAACTAATCAAGTTCATTTGCTTGGCTTTATGAAACTGATTTTAAAAAGAAGACTTTACTCTGGAGTGAATTTCCTCATTTTTTATTTGGTATCAATGGTCCAATTCATCACCTCACTAAATTTTCACAACTCCTAGAAAGGAGGCTGCATTGTTTAGGGTTAAAGAATGCAGTTCCAAGAAGTAATTTTACCCAAGGCTTCACACTGCCCAAAACAGTCTGACTTCAAGAACCATGATCTTCTGATCACACTGTTGGTTTGCTACTTAGAGATCCTATTTTTATTTTGGGGGGTGTTTTTTGTTTTTGTTTTTTGAAGCAGGGTTTCCCTTTGTAGTTCAGGCTGCCCCTAAACTATGTAGCCCAGGCTGGCCTCAAACTTGCAGGGATCCTCCCACCTCAGCCTCCCAAGTGCTGGGACTACAGGCATGCACCACCACGCCCAGCTCTAGATATCCCATTTTAAAGAGTTCCTAGGAAATCTTGTAAATTATGTACCGTGTTGGCTGAAGACACTTCCGCTATGTATTTCTTGCCCCTGCATAAAGCTTTGTGAGGTTACTAACCATCACCCCCAAATGCTACCTTGTCATCTACAGCAAAAACTCTGGTAGTTTGTTTTTGTTCTTTTTTTCAACTCTGGTAGTTTGTAACAAAGTAGACTTAAAAAGAATACAAAACAGAAACAAGTCAAGGACTCAAAAAGGAAACTGTAATATACATTTTTACATCGAGTCATCATATTCTGATCTCATTTTCCACTAAAACTTCTATTGTAACAATTAAAACTTACTTAACAAAGTTTCCACTGCAGCTGAATCAGCCCCAAAGTAAATGTTTTTAAAGTTTTAGGGCCAGGGATTTAGCTCAGTGGTTCTGCCGCCTGCCTTGTAAGCACAAGGACCCAAGTTCGATCCCCGGTACAAAAAAAAAAAAAAAAAAAATCTTTCAGGGCCAGGGATTTAGCTCAGTGGTTTTGCCACCTGCTGCGCAAGCGCAAGGACCTGAGTTCAATCCTTGGTACCAAAAAAAAAACAAAAACAAAAAATAAAGTTTTAACAGGATGATGAACTCACAAAATGCCACCTATCAATATAAGCCACTCAAAAGCCTCGGGAATATTTATTTTACAAACCACCAAACCAATATGACTGACATGTTCTCCTTTAGAATGTAGTACTAAAAAGTCATAAAACCTAGGTAGAACCTGATTTAAGACACTTCTGGGCTGGGGATACAGTGCTGTAGTAGAGTGACTGCTTAGCACATGTGAGGCCTCAAGTTCAGCTCCCAGATGGGGAGTGGTTAACTCTGAGCAGCTGAAAAAGGACAATGGCAAATTTGAGCCCAGGCTGGGCAACTTACCAAGACCCTGTCTCAAAAATTTTAAATAAAGGGGCCAGGGACTTAGCCTAGTGGTTCCACCACCTGCCTTGAAAGTGCAATGTCCCAAGTTCGATCCCCGTTACCAAAAAAAAAAAAAAAGAAAAGAAAGAAAGAATTTTGGTTAAAAATTTTTAAATAAGGGAAATAAGGGAGGAGGTGTGATTCAGATCAGAATGTAGCTTAGTGTGAAGGCCCTAGGTTCAATCCCCAGTACCGAAGAACAAAACAGCTTACTTGAAAGATTACAAAGAGAAAAATTACTATATAGTATGCTTTGGTAGGCTCCCTAGTTCACTCCCATAGAATCTGAGCTGGGACTGACCAGCAGCAGTCACATGTACATAGCAGTACAGTGAAAATGGCAGGCCAGGTTCAGGCCTCAGTCTTAGGACCGCTTGCAACTTCTGCTTTTGTGCTTTTGGAGGCCCTGAGCCACCATGAAAGTAGTATGGCTATCTTAGCAGAGATAACTGGAAGTGGAGAAAAAGGGGGAAAAAAAGAAGGAGAAAAGAAAGAGGGAGAAAAGGAGATAGAAGAGAAGAGAAGAGAAAAGGAAGGGGACAGAGAAGTAAAAAGAGAGGGAGATCCTCCGTTAGCAACTGAGTCCTGCTAACACTAAGGCTCCAAACACGTAAGTGAACGTTCTGTCTGTCTTGAACACTCCAGCCTCAGCTGCCATCTGAACGCAACCACAAGAGTGTGTCAACCAAAACCAGGAGAACCGCCTAATCAGCCCAGACACCTCCAGAACTGTAAGCAAATAAAACAGTTTTAAGGTATCAGGCTTTGGCACAGTTTATTATGCAGTGAGATAATCAAACCAAATGATAAAACATAATTCTTGATTAATTGCATTAATGAATAGGGTGTGTGTAATCAAGACGACAGACAATCTAAAAAGGAGGTCTGCAAAATTGCACCCACATTTATAAAGGCACTCGTTCAATGCTTACGGAGTCCAGTATATGCCAGGAATTGGGGCTATAAAGATAAATAAGGCACAGTCCTGACCTCAGAAGCTCATTTTATTAAGAAAGATAGCTGCGTGCATGAAATGTATCAAATTCTTACATAAGTGGGACAGCCACAAACTGCCATCAGAACTCAGAAAGGGCATTCTACTGGGAAAGAGAGTGGGAGACATTTAAAGAATAAGTTGGCAGTTGGAGAAGTAGATGCCATCTTGAAAAACAATAATATCTAGTGGTTTATTATTATGGCTAATATTAATTAAAAATGTCCTATGTCGTAGGCATTGTGCTAAGCATTTTAAATATGCTTCTTTAATTCTTGTGCTGGTCAGGTAAAACACACACTAGCTTTATCTTCATTTTACAGATAAGAAACTGAAGATCAAGAAAGCCAAATTTCACTAGATTTCATGAATAACAGGCACAAATACTGCAAATATTAGTGATTCACTGACAGCCCTCAATAATAAAAGGTTGCCCTACATTTGTTTAGCTTTTTAGATGAGAAATTAATCATGTTTACCAGGCTTCTGGTAATAAGAATAGTTCTTGTCTATTAAAATTATATAAGCATTATAATCTACATTGAAAAAGTATCTGCACACAAAAATATACCTCAATGACATTCACACACTGAGGGAGCTGGTAGTGGAGAATGAACCTAGGGAGTGCTGGGTATATCCCTAACGCTTATTTTTGAGACAGACTCTCGCTAAACTGCAGGCTGGCTTTGTATTTGTGATCTTTCTGCCTCAGTGTCCTAAACAGCTGGGATTATAGGCATGCACCACCTTCTCAGGGCACACACTTTTTAACTAACAGTTTAACTACTGATTCAGAATGCTTGTTTCAATTCTTTGTTGTTTTTTTTTTGTACCAGGGATCAAACTCAGGACCTTGCACTTATGAGGCAGGCACTGGAAACACTGAGCTAAATCCCTGCCCTTGTTTCAATTCTTGATCTCCTTCTATATTTCAATTGAGTTTTGGACTCAACACGCGGCTTTCAGAGTGTCATATTTAAAGACAATTTGTAAAAAGAAACTGAAAAACCAATGTAATTATATGTAGATACACATCTTTTGCACACAAAGATATCTGCAGCTCATCCCTTCACTTCTTGATTGCAATTACTTAGTATTGTGTGCAAACTTGCTTGCCAAGTTTTGCTTCCAGTATTTTGGAAGTCAGTATCTTTCAGCCTATCACCACCAAATGCTTCCTAAGTCTCTAGGAGATAGACTCTATTCACCTCTGCATTAAAAATTATGCAATATTCTAATTTTTTCCCCTATAGTGGTGATCAGAACCAGAGTGCTCAGCAAGCATTCTGCCACTGAGCTACAACCTGAGCCCTTGAAAATATTCTTGAGAAATACTTATAAAGCTAACTAGAAGAAAAAAATTAGATACAAAGTTGCAAATATTTCTTTCAAGTTTGCAAAATAATATGCATAGAAAGATACAGCACAGGGCTGGGGATATAGCTCAGTGGTGCTGCTGCCTGCCTTGCAAGTGCAAGGTTCCAAGTTCGATCCCTAGAACCGAAAAAAAAAAAAAAAAAAGGATACAACAGGTGTCTAAAAGTGGTAGAATTATAAACTATTTTAAAGTTATTTAATTTGTTCTTGGTTAACCTTTTCTTAGGATACTATAACAGGCAGATTTTAAGTGCTTCTACTGCAACAAATTACCTTCAAACAGATTTTTGTACTGTTTTGAAAATGGGTAACAGAAGGGGAAGTGAGAGATAAAAGGAGCAATAACAGTTTTCTTTTCTTTGCTAAGCTACTAAGACTTCCTGTCTTGGTTTTCTGAAATAACTTTTTTTCCTTCACTGAGTTCTATATATGTCCCAGATTTTAGTATGTTATGTTTTGAAATCCTGTCCTCTCTCTCTCTCTCTCTCTCTCTCTCTCTCTCTCTCACACACACACACACACACACGCACACACACACACAAACACACACACACAGAAGAAAAGGAAAAAAAGAAAACAAAATATTATGGGAAACCAAATGGCCACATTACAGATATTAACAACAAACACTGATTTGAGATGATCAGTTATTCATCTGTACGTCTTTGCATTACTATCTAACAAACAAATGTATAATATTTCAAACATTTTAATCTTGAGGATAAATCACAGCAATTTATGAAGACACACTGTTAAGTTTTTGGGTTTCAGGTTTTGTTGTTATTTTCATTTTTGTTTTTTTGGTTTTTTTGGTACTGGGGATTGAACTCAGGTCCTTGTGCTTGCGAGACAGGCAGTAGAACCACTGAGCTAAATCTCCAGCCCCTCATTTTTGTTTTTCTTTCTTTTTTGGTACCGAGGGTTGAACTCAGGTCCTTGCGCTTGCACAGCAGGCGGCGAAACCACTGAGCTAAATCCCTGGCCCTCATTTCTGTTTTTAACAGGGTCTCACTAAGTAGCTCAGGCTGGCTTCGAACTCACACCAATGAGTTCTGCCTTGGCCTGCTGAGTGCTGGAATTAAGGCATGTGCCACCACACCCAGCTGACTGTATTAGTCTAAACCAGTGGTGGTGAACCTATGGCACTCATGCCACAGTGGGCTATTTGTTATCACTGAATGCTCTAAAAGATTAACCATCACTGGTCTAAACCACAGAAGTAAGTAAAGAGCTGATGGAAGGACAATGGCAGTGTGCCTCAATCTTTAACGTACATACATATCACACTTGTCTTGCTCAAGTACAGGTTCTGATCCCAGTGGGTCTGGGGTGGAGCCTGAGACTGTGTGCATTCTGCACAAGCTCCAGGTGATGCCCTGCTGCTCACAGAGACACTTGTAGTCTCAAGAATCTAAGGTAATGGGGGTGAACCTACAGCACATGTGGTACAGAGGGCTGTTTGTATCACCGTAAGCTCTACAAGGTTCACCATCACTGATCTAAGGGGTAGCACTGGCCAGAATTGGGAGGGCCCTCACACCAAACAGTATCTCACTTACTTACCATGATCTGACCATTTACTCTGAGTGAGCAGAGACTCCCTTTTGTCACTGTCCAGAGAGACACAGAATCATACTACTAAAAGGAACACTACATTCATGTAATAGAATGAACTCTTAACTAGACACAGACCAAAATATTGGCATTTCTCACTGTAGGCATCTCTAGTACTTCAAGCTAATTTTCCTTCAGTAATATAGAAAGATAGAGATTCTGGGTCTGCAAAGCCTAAGGACCAAGCCCCAGACTGGCATCCTAGAGTGGACACTTGACATGCATTTGACCTACCATTTCTACTTACAACCAGCAGAAAAGCCAATGCCGTAGAAATAGGGCAAGTAATGAAAACACACTGGAAGTAAAATCTAAAAATAAATATCCAAGAACTTGTATTTTTCTTATTTTTATTTTTGTTTTTGGTAGTGGGGATCGAACTCAGGTCCTTGTGCTTGTGCAGCTGGCAGCGAAACCACTGAGCTAAATCCCCGGCCCTTTGTTTTTATTTTTAGGGGTGATAACCTAATTACCAGACAAGGTGAAGAGAAAACACTGGAAAGCAGCGCCCTGTTTCCACAGTATATTGTACCTAGAAGTACCTCTGATGCCCAATAAGTATTTACTGAGTGAATGAACAAATAAATATTTAAAGAGTGGGAGTTAATTTCTTTGGTATTTACATCTTAGCACCAAGGATTCCAGAGAGCTATAGACAATTACTGTACCCTTAATGATTTCAACATGAGGACATACTGGCTGTAAACATTATCTGATTTCCTGAATGCAACAAACCTCTCTCTAGCCCTTAGCTTATTTAACAGTAAGACAGACGAGACAACCCTTGCATTCCTACACAGAACTTCCTTTTCTCTGAAAACACAGGGGAGGGCCTAAACTTAACCACAGAGGCAAAACTGCTGCTTGTTAGTTGTTTTTGACAGAATAACTTAAAATGATTTTCAATTTTCACCCTTCTAGACTTTCATACACATGATTTCTTAACATGAGACAAATTTTATGAGGGCTTTATTTCCCTCCCAGGACTGGCAATTTAACCCAAGCCCTTCACCCTGAGCTATATCCCCAGTCCTTTTTTACTTTGGGACAGGGTCTCACTAAGTCACTAAGTTGCCTAGGCTAGGCTCAAACTTGGAATCCTCCTGCCTTATCCCCCACAGTGCTGGAATTACAAGCAAGTACAACCACCTCCAGCTTTTATGAGAGATTTTTGTGTTTTTTTGTTTGTTTGTTTTTTGAGACAGGGTCTCATCCAGGCTGGCCTCGAACTCAGGGCAGCCCTCCTGCCTCAGCCTCCTGAGCGCCACCATGCCCAGATGAGAGAGATTTTTAAAGGAAAAGAAATAAAAGAAAAGATAAAAAGTATGCCAAGAATTCCTAAAAGGTTAAACACAGGTTAAACAGAGTTATCATATGACCTAGTAATTTGCTGGTATATTCTAAAAAAATTAAAAACATGGTCACAAAAATGTATACATAGATGTTCACAGTGGCATTATTCATAATAGTCAAAAAATAGAAATAACCCCAGTATCTAGCAACTGATGAATGACTTAACAAAATGTGGTATATCCACACCACAAATAGTATTCAGCTATAAAAGGATTAAGGTACTGACTGATGTATGCTACCACTTAGATGAACCACGTAAACATACTAAGTCTAAGATGTCAATTATGAGGGCTAAATATTATACGATTCCATTTATATGAAATGTCCAGAATAGGCAAATCCATAGAGACAGAAAGTAGTTCTCAATGGTTGCTGGGGCCTGGTGAGACTGATTGCTAAGAGGAATGGAGTATTGGGGGAGGGTGTTGAGGGGTGAAAGTGAAAATGTTCTGGAATTAGCCAGTGAGGATGGTTAACAACTTTGTAAATACACTAAAAAATATCACAGAAATGTACACTTTAAAAACATGAAGTTCAGCCAGGTGTGGTGGTGCACACCTGTAATCCCAGTACTCAGGAGGCTGAGGCAGGAGGACTGCCATGAGTTTGAGGCCAACCTGGGCTCCATAGTGAGTTCAAGGCCAGCCTGAACTACACAGCGAGACCCTGTCTTTAAAAAAAAAAAAAAAAAAGATGTTTATGGCATGTTAATTATATCTCTCTTTTTTTTTAAAATCAAAGTCTGGAATGATAGCTTAGTGAAAAAGTACTTGCCTAGCATAAGCTTGCATGAGGCCCTGGGTTCAATCCTTAGTACCACAAAAAAAGCATTTGACAAGCCAGATATAGTGGCACATGGCTGTAATCCCAGCACTCTGGAAGGCTGAGGTGGAGAATTACAAGTTCAAGCCCTGGGCAATTTAGGGACTTAGCAAGATCCTATGTCGAGCTTCGGATTTAGCTCAGTGGCACCACCCCTGCCTCGAAAGTACAAGGTCCTGAGTTTGAAAAACAAACAACAACAACAACAAAAAATATATACATGAAGGATTCTATCCCTTACTCTTTGCTCTTTTAATCCTTCTCTATGCAAAATCTTTGGCTAAGAAGCCATATATTTTACATTTGTTCAGAATAGGACTGGAACTCTAAAAACACCCTAACCACCAAACAAAAGGAGCTGCTTATTTTGATAATATTTTTTGTAACAGACCTTCTTTAAATGCAAGTTGACAGAAGACTTATGCTATAAACCCAACCATGCACAATCAACTAGAATTAGCTGTTGTAACTGGCACTGGCACAAAACACATTCCAGCTGACAAAAGAGAACTATATTATTAGTCTAGTCAGAAAGCAAGGTCATCAGAAAACTGTGATAGATTTTCTTTTAGTGTTCTGTCTCAAGCCTGAGACAACGTCCTTTAAAACAAAAAAAAAACGAAACTAAAAATACACACTAAACTATACTAAATTACAGGAAAATATGTCCTATATTTAAATTATTGGATATAAAATTTAAAAGAACGTAGGTTTCAAAGTTGAGAACTAAACTATGTAGGATGGGAATCATACTTACTTTTTTTATGCATCCACTATCACATAAGAGATTTGTTAAGTACCACTCCCATGTGCTAACCTCATTCCTTAGTGTCAACTCTACTGCTACTTAATTACTAATATTATTAAACAATAGTCATCCTCATGTATAAGATATTTTAACTGGTTAAGACATAGTCATGTATTAAGAGATGTTATAATATCTTTTCAAACAATTTCAGCAAGACAGTGGGACACGCCTGTAATTCCAGCACTTGAGAGGCTGAGGCAAGAGGATAGCCACAAGGTCAAGGTCAGCCTGGGCTCCATAGTGAGTTCAAGTCCAACCTGATCTGGGTACCAAGTCCCTGTCTAAAAAAAAAAGCAAAAAAATACAGAACCTTTATTTTTTTTATTTTTTTGGTACCAGGGATCAAACTCGGGACCTTGCACTTGTGAGGCAGGCTCTGTAGAACCTTTTATTTTAAAATAGAAGTATGCTGGCCACAGTGGTGCATGCCTATAATCCCAGCACTTGGTAAGCTAAGGCAGGAGAATCACCGTGAGTTCCAGGCCGGCCTGGACTACCTGACAAGACCCGGTCTCAAATTAAAATAAAGTAAGAGGAATATCCCAGATGTTTTCAAAGGGAAATCCAGATGAGTGCACTGGAAGGCCCTGAAGAGTATTTACCAAATCAGGCTAATAATATCTAGATTCTTCTCCCAGTTGAGTTTTGGTGGCTTATATTTTATTTATGTATTGGCTTTTTGATTTTTTTTTTTTGGACCAGGGATGGAACTCGGGTTCTTGCACTTTTGAGGCAGGCGGTGGAACCACTGAGTTAAATCCCCGGCTCTGTATTGGCTTTTTGAGACAGGACCTCCCTAGATAGTTCAGGCTGTCCTCGACTCAGATCCTCCTGAGTGCTGGGATTACAGCCATGCACTCCCAACGACAAGCTGCTAGCAGTTTTAATACTAAAATGAGAAAGATGGCTGGCCTATACAGTACCAGCTCTACAAGGGTTTTCAAAATACATAAAACTCAAAGCATGTTGAGTATTCTTAATGATGACAATATTCAAACACAGTTATCATAGCTACTCTACCATTTTCAGATTCTATGAAGCACAGGACTTATGAGCATGACAATATATATTAATATCACACATGACTGGAGAAATTCAGATGGAATCCCAATCACTTAAAAAAACATTTATGAAGCACTTTTGTGAATAGTGGCTTAAGGATTATCCTTATTATCCATTAGCAGTGGGTAATCTCTTGTTCTAAATATGCTTGTGGGTGCAGAGAAACTATATAGCTTTCCTATATCTTTGATAACTCTTTCCCCATGGAACAGATAACTGCACCGCTTGAAAGGATATTTAGCTTCTCCTTTCAGCACACCTCTCTTTAAATCTTTTTTTCCATTTACCTTCACATTTGTATACCTTCCCTCAAGCGACTCATTTTCCTTCTTCTGGACCTTCAACAACTTTCACCTTAAATCCTAAACCATCTAGAGTGAGATTTCTCTAAACGATTTCTTTCAAAAATCCATTCTGGATCACACATTAACACCATTCATTTAGCACGATCGCTATTTCTCAACCCTCGCCTTCCCCTTCTGTCCTTAGTCCTTCCCTTCCAACGCCCATTTTCTCTCCACTTTTAGCTCTCTTCAGATCACTGTCCCATATTTCCTTCGTGTTCTCTAATGTCAATTTCTACCTACCTCGGATTTTCCCAAATAACCCTCACTTCCCTAACTTTGCGGCCACCACGACCTTCTGGGATCCCTCGGATTGTGCTGCGGTCCTTCACTCTGCCTAACCACACTAACGCCACCCACACTGCACTCCTCCCACTCTCCCGCAATCCCCTAAACTTGTCTTCCCATGAAGACCCCGAGCGTCCCCCTCCCCATTCCCAGACCCTCCCAGGTCTCCGGAAGCCTTCAAAGCCTCTCCCTTCCCCGGCCCAAGTTTTCGGGCACTGTCACCGCCGGAGCGAGCCCTCAGCGCCCCCGCCCGCGCCCTCCCTCGGCCCGGCTCTCCGACCTGCCTCTGCGCCTCCTGCAGCCCCTGCAGCCGCTGGCCCAGCTCCCGCCGGTAGCTCTGCGCCGCCTCCACGTTCTCGCGGGCCTCCTGCAGCAGCAGCTCCGGCTCCAGTTCCATGGCCCCCCTCATCCGGCCGCGCGAACTACAGCTGAGGGCGCGGCTTGCCGACTGACTCGTGCCAGGCGCCACCGAGCGGCCCGGCGCTGCCTTCCGCAGGCGGAAACGCTGCCTCGCCACGCCCTGTCCCGCCACGCCCCGCGGCTAGGTGACTGACAACCGCGCGGCACCGCCTCGGCGTGAGGCATCCGGGCCCCAGCGACCCCTCGCTCCCAGGTTTAACTCGGCCCTTGGTCCCTGCGGCCCGGCGGTGCCAGCTCTGGCGCTTGCTCAGGAAACGCGTGGAGACAGACAAGATGACTACGAGCGCGTGGCTGAGTGCTTTTCCACGTCTTATCTCTTGCTTGTCTCGGTTACAGCCCGGCTTTTTATCTTCACTGCACAGCGGAGGAAAGTGAGGGACAGAGAGGGGACAAGCAACTCTCCCAAGTCAGCGTTGGAACCCAGATCTTAACGTTCTTGGCCGCTACCCAGAGGCTCAGTGTAAGGAGGGAGCCCAGGGAAGCCAGAGTAAAGGCCAGCAGTACAGCAAATCCTGGCACAAGGCCAAGACGGGCGTTGGCAATTTTTTTTTCCTGTCAGGGTCATGTAGTATTTTGGGCTTGGTGGCCATAAATTCTCTGTTGCAATGTATCAAGTGGGTGTGACAAAGTCTTGCGATTCTGGCTCTGAGCCTGTATTCCCAGCTACTCAGGAGGCTGAGTCAGGAATATTTGAGCCCAGGACCTTGACACCAGCCTCGGCAACACCAATAAGACTCAATCTATAAAAAGAAACAAAAATCTAGTGGACACTGAAATTTGAATAAAATTTAATTTTCACATATCACAAAATAGTCTTTGCATTTTTCGCCAGCTTTTTTTTTTTTTTTTTTTGAGACAGGGTCTTGCCATGTAGTTCACAGTGATCCCCCTGCCTCAGCCTCCTGAGTGCTGGGAGTATAGGTTTCAGCTCCTATGCCCGGCTTATTTTTTCTTTTTCTTGGCTTGTTTTGTTTGTTTTGAGACAGGGTCTCACTATGCAGTTCAAGCAGGCCTTGAACTCACTATGTAGTTCACTAGCTTCAAACTCAGGGCAATTCCCCAGCCTCGGCCTCCAGAGTGCTGGGATTACAGGCATGCGCCACCACACTCGGTTTCTCCAGATATTTAAAAAGTAAAAATGATTTGTTGAAAGCCGTATAAAAACAGGGTATAGGTTGGATTTGGCCCCTAGGCCATGTCTTGGTAACCCCTAGTCCAGGATGTCAGCTGAAAGATGCCTCAGCCAACACCAGATGAAGCAGGTGATTTGTTGGGCCGGGGATTTAGCTCAGTGGTTTCACCGCCTGCTGCGAAAGTGCAAGGACCTGAGTTCGATCCCCAGCAACAAAAAAAACAAACAAAAAAACAAAAGAAAGTGATTTGCTCAGAGTTACACCATGAATCCCTACTAGAGGCTAGATTCCCCCTATTCTGGGCCAGAACAATGCTTTTACTGCCATGTTGTTTCCTGCTAAGAAAGTGACACTTGGAGTTAGAGAAAATTAGGAAAGGATGGATTTCTGGAAAAAATTGGAAGTTAGTTTTATTCTGAAGATAAGGTAGCCTGGCCCTTAGTAGGTACTCAACATCTGTTGAGTGAAGATATTATTATTAACTAACTAGAAAAGAATAGGAAAAAGAGCTAGGCATGGTAATGCATGCTTTATAATAGCAGCACATAGGAAGCTGAAGCAGAAGGATCATGAGTTTGAGGGTAATCTGGACTATCTAGTAAAACTCTGGAGTGGGGGTGGGGGAAGGCCAGGCATAGTGGTACACACCTGTAATCCCAGCACTCTGGGAGGCTGAGGCAGGAAGACTGCAAGTTTGACCCCAGCCTGGGCAATTTAGTGAGATCCTGTTTTAAAATAAAAAATAAGGGTTGGATGTAGCTTAGTGCAAAGGCATAGAGCTCAGTCCCCAGAACTGCAAAATATATACATACAGACAGACAGACAGACAGACACCTCAGGGAGAACAAACTAGGTAGGAAAGAATATTCAAACTTAGAGATAGGAATACAAGTGGTACATTAGTCAGCTTTTCATTACTAGGACATAATACCCAAGAAAGTTAAAGGAGGAAAGATCTATTTTGGCTCATAGTTTCAGAGATTTCAGTCCATAGACAGCTGGTTCCATTGTTGTAGGCCTGAAGAAAGACAGAACATTGTGGTGGAAGGCCATGGTAGAATAGAGCTCCTTACCTCATGTCAACTGGTAAGCAGAGAGGGAACAAGACAGATAGGAAGGGACTGGGATCAGATATACAGTGGAACCTTGACTTATGAACTCAATTCATTTCCAGGGGCTGGTCGTAAGTCAGGTTGGTCAGTTGCCTTCAAAGTCTCTCTCCTGTATAATTTTAGGCCACACTTTCTTCCAGGCAGATGTCAGTGTCCTTAGAGAGACATTGGCATTGGCCCAGTATTTCTCAACACCACACAGGAAAGGATGTTGTAATGTTCCTTCCAGAACTCTTTAAGGGTTAAATCTATATCTGAGACTATCTGGAAGCACAAGCAGCTGGCATTCAGGTTATAACTCAAGACTTTGTTCATAAGTTAAAACTAAAATTCCATCCATAACCCAACTTGTTTGTATGTCAGGTTGGTCATAACTTGAGAGTCTACTGTAGTACCCAAGGTGTCACCAGTGAGATCTATAGCCACATGTAAGATGGAAATTCAAAATGGGCTAGTTCTTCATCCACTTCTCTTTTGCTGATGACCAGTCAGGCATGGTGGCACACACCTGTAATCCCAGCACTTGGGAGGCTGAGGTAGGAGGATTGCCAAGTTCAAGGCCAGCCTGGACTGTGTAGCAAGACCCTGTCTCATAAATAAATAATAAATAATTTTTTTTTCCAGAACTGGGGATCAAACTCAGGACCTTGTGCTTGCAAGGCAGGCAAGGCACCACTGAGCTAAATCCCTGGCCCAATAATAAATATTGCTGATGACTGTGGCCATCGTCCATCATCTTCTCTAGGGCCCTGTAAAGCGGAGAGTTCCTGTATAAGCCACCAAGGTATTACCAACTGGCTGAGGGATTTGTTTTTTTGTTTTGCTTAATTCACATAGAAATTATGAATAGGTGAAGTACAGATCTTTTAGTGTTAACAAGCCTGAGCTTTGTATGCCAGCAGCTATCTGCAGTTATGTTAGTGGCCCTCCTCACCACTTGGAATCAGCAGCTATCAGTAGGCCTCAGGAACTATTCTGGCCACCAGATATGGGGGCCTCCAGCAATTTTCTATTGATCTCCATTCTGTTGCTCTCTGGCTGCTGGCTGCCTTCAGTGTTGCTAGCCCTGACTGCAGGATTTCAGTGACAGCAAACTCTGGTATTAACCAGAGCAGTGTATCTGCTCAGCATGCTGCTCAAGGTAGAAAGCAAGAATTGGAAAAAAAAAAAAGAAAGAAAGCAAGAATGGGAAAAAATGTGTCATCTGAAAGATGAATTATTAGAACTTGTGCTACAGCCTTGGGGGAATCAGTGCATAGCCAACCCATTAAGGGTATGGAAGAAATTGCTTATATAGAAAGAGGAGTTGGGGATTTAGCTTAGCGGTGGAGCTCCTACCTAAAAGCCTAGCATGTGTGAGGCTCTAGGTTCAATTCCTAGCACTGCAAAAAAAAGTTTCTCCTATATTTGCTGAGGATATAGCTCAGTGTTAGAGCAAACAAAAAAGAAAAGAAAAAAAAGGCTCACATATGCACAGTGTCAGATTTTGTTATTACTGTTGCAGTACAGGGGTTGAACCCAAAACCTTCGCACTGATCTACATTCCCACCTCCCCAGCCCTTTTTTTATTTTTCATTTTCAGACATGATCTCACGAAGTTGCTAAATTGCCCAAGCTGGGCTTGAACTTGCGATCCTCCTGCCTCAGCTTCCCAGAGTGCTGGGATTACAGGTGTGCACCACCGTACTCAATCACACTTTTCTGTTTGGTCACGGGTAGCAGAGGAGTGCCTCAAGGATTTCATTGAAAAGGGCTACAGAGGGATGAAATCATCTAGGGGGGTTGCAGGGTGGAGTCTGCGGCTGTTGCATTGAAAACAAATGTCTCCTGGAGCAGCCATGTGGCATCTGATGTAGCTGTGGCTGGTTACAAGATATTTGACACAGCTGCACAAGAAAAGTAAAAAGTCCTCGGAGGATCCAAGCCCTAATGTCATGTTTCAAATGTCATGCCCCATCATCCACTCCTTTCAACTAGGCCATACCTCCTGTTTCCACAACCTCCATAATGACATCAGATTATGATCTCATCGGAGGATTAAACCACTGATCACATTAGAGCTCTTGTGAGTCAACAAATTTCCAAAAGCCCAACAGCAAGCAACCCTTCCACACAGTGAGCCTTTTGGGGGACAGTTGGATTCCAAGCCATAGCAAGTGATTTTTTCATAAATAATAGATGTACCTGGACACAGTGGTGCATATCTGTACTCCTAGCTACGTGCAAGGCGGAGGCAGGAGGGTCACAGGTTAGAGGCCAGCCTGGACAATACAGTGAGACCCCGAGATGGCCTCAAACTTGCTATTTGGCACAGGCTGGCCTTGAACTCATGATCCTTCTGCCCAGGCTCCTGGGATTACAGGTACGTGCCACCACACCCAGTTAAAAAAAAAGACATTTTGATTTTAATAAATACATATTGAAAATTTTTTATGTGCAGTATCATTTGCAAAACAATGTTTTAGGAAGATAAATATACAAAAGGTAGAGCTCAGGTCTGTCTTTAAGATAGGACTTGGCATGGAGTAAATTCTCAATAAATACTTGTTTAGTGAAATGAATATACATAGGATAAATGGAGGGTGAGATAAATAAGAAGAAATATGGCATTAGTTGAGGTATAATATGATAGAGGCTTGAATTAGAATGGACGCCATTACAAAGGTTTGAAGAGAATGGTCAAATGGTTCGAGAGAATAGAAGGTCATAGGATTGTGTCAGTGAAAACAGGATTTATTAAGTTGTTTTTTTGTTTTTTGGTACCGGGGGATGGAACTCGGGTCCTAAAGCTTGCGCAGCAGGTGGCGAAATCACTGAGCTAAATCCCCAGCCTTATTAAGTATTTTTGAACAAAGTTTATTCTGTTTGCTAAAACCACTTGAACAACTAAAGGTTTTACTACATAATTTTTTTTCTTTTTGGTATTGAAGTTTGAACCCAGAGCCTTTGCACTGAACTACAGCCTTAACTCTTTTTTCATTTTTAAATTTTGAGACAGTTTTGCTAACTCTCTAAGTTGCCCAGGCTGGGCTCAAATTTACAAAACTCCTGCCTCAGCCTCCTGGAGTGCTGGGATTATAGGTGTGCACCACCATAGAACACTGGGACTTTGTGTTTTTGGCTTTGGAGCAAAAATTCCAAAAGAATAAATCCTCTTGTCTATAATAGAGAAGTGCTCACTTTGGCAGCACATATACTAAAATATAATAGAGAAGAAGATGGTTTAGAGTGACAATGACCGATACCAGCTGGCCTTCATTCAGGATTTTAAAGAGTCCTCCCACCCCTGCGTGGGGGTGGGGTGTAGAACCCAAAGTCTCTTGCAGTATTCTTTTTTTTTTTTTTTTTTTTTGGTACCCAGGGATCAAACTCAGGACCTTGTGCTTGTGAGGCAGGCTTCAGCACCACTGAGCTAAATTCCCAACCCCAGCCCAGGATCTCATCCACTAAACCCCCAGCCCAAAGAAATTGAAGTGTGTGTGTGTGACAGTACTGGGGATGAAACCTAGTGCCTTGCACACGGTGGAAAAGTGCTCTACCACTGAGTTACACCTTCAGCCCTACCAAAAATAATTAGATTCTGGGTGAAGCTGCTTGTACCAGTAGTCTCAGCTACGTGGGAGGCTGAGGCAAGGGGATTGCTCAAGCCTCCAGGGCTTGAGACCAGCTTGCACAACATAGTGAGACTCCTATTTCAAAAAAACAGATAATCTGGGACTGCAGATGTAACTCAGTGATGAAACTCTTGCCCTTCATGCACAAGAGACTCTGGATTCCATCCCCAGTAATGCCAAAATATTTTTTTTAATGAGATAACTACAATCTTGATTTGCATAACCTAAACTTTTATCAATGCTCCATTTCTAGATATGTATTTTGTTGATGATGGTGGTGGTACTAGGGATTGAACCACCTTGAGCAGGCCTAGAACACATTCTACCACTGAGCCTACAGATATTTTAAATTTGAAAATTCAAAAAAAAAAAAAAGGAAGAAAGAAAACTCACAGAAAATCTCAAACTTGCAGAAAAGTTTCGAGTACATTGCACACAAATTTTCTTTCTTTCTTTTTCTCTTCCCACCGGGGATTGAATTCAAGGGCTGCCCACTGAGCTACATCCCCATGGCCTCTTGATTGATTCAAAATGACCCTAAACATCTTTAGTATCTGTTTGCATCTTTTATGTAAGTCCATTACAGCTTGAGTCTCCCTAGTTTTCCTATCTGTGCCTTGGTCTACCTTATATTCTTTTGGATTCCTTCAGTTGCATGTTACAAAAATACTTAAACTTCCCCAGAAAAATAAGGGGATTCATTTGCTCTGTAGGGTTAGTTTGACTCTGGTACCAGGGATTGAACTCAGGAGTTTGTGCTTGCCAGGCAGGTGCTGTGCTGCTGAGCCAAACCCAGCCTTTTTTTTTTTTTTTTGAGACAGAGTCTCGCTCTGTAGTTTATACTGCCCTTAAACTCACTATGCAGCCCAGGCTGGCCTCAAATTCATGGTGATCCTCCTGCCTCTCAGCCCCTAGGGTGCTGGGATTACAGGCATGCACCACCACACCCGGCCCTAAGGCTGTTTAATTTCATATCACATCTGTAGGGAGTGAGAGGATTCTTTCCTGGAGCTAGCTCAGAAGCATAAACATGCTTATCGCCCATGACATTCAGAAAATCTGGGATGTTTCCTGGGGACACTAGGACACTATCCACCAACTTTGAGCCACTCATTAGCCAAGAACCTGGGTGATACAGATTAGTTTAGGGAGATCCAGAGCCAGAGGTAGAATCAGCTTCCCCAAGTAGGGAAGTATGGGCCAAGTTGGGGAAAGTGTGGATACCAGAGTGACAGCAGAAATGGTTATCAAAAGAAAGGTATATTATTTAAGGAAGAAAATGACATCTTTCACTTTTTCACCATGTGCTGATTGCAATGTGTAACTGCAAAACAAAAACAAAATACTAAAATTGAATTTAGGAGACTTGGCTGAACACTGACATTGGAAACAGTTTTAAGAGATAGTTTCCACTTCTGTAAATTAACAGTCAGATGAATATCTTCCTCAAAGAGCTGATGTAAAGCCTGAATAATATGCCCATTGTAAAATCACACATTCATTTACAAAATGTTTAAAGAGCATGATGTATATGTCTGGTCCTGTGCTGGGTACTCGGAATCACAACAGAAATGAGCCCTAGTGCTTGCCTTCCTTGTGTAATAGGGTAACACACAGCTAAGCAGGAATTTATAATACAACCTACAGAGCACACAAGTGGTCTAGAAGGTGTGATGGAAGCTCACAGACCTGCCCCAAGATTTAGCCTGAAGCACAGTGAATGGGCAGAAGTAATAGAAAAGATTTATTGGACTGGGGATTTAGCTCAGTAGTTCCAGCGCCTGCCTAGCAAGCACAAGGTCCTGAGTTTGAGCCCCGGTACAAAAAAAAAAAAAAAAGATTTCTTGGAGAAGTGAACTTTGAGATGAATCTTAAGGTTTTTCTGGAGTTGACTACATGGGTTTATCTCCTTTCCTGTCAAATAATAATAAAGGTATTCAAGATTGGATTTTAAGGTCAAGTAGAACCAGAAGTACACAAAGAGCATTAGAGAGATCCACAAATTTTTAGAAATTAGGAAGCAAATAAAACAGGAGTAATTGTCCAAGCTAACCAAAGTAAGTTAACATCCTAAATTTCAGAGAGAACCACTCAGAAATGGGCCAACTTTACCTGAAGACACCTGAGAAAGTCAGTCTAGGAGGCCCCAGATACATCCTTGCCACTTTTTGTGTGCATGTATGTGTGGTACTAGGGATTGAACCCAGGACCTTTGTACTGAGCTAAATCTCCAGCCCTTTTTTTTATTGTTTTATTCTGAGACAGGGTCTTGTTATTCTGAGGGCAGAATATCAGATATAGAAAACAGGATTGCATTTAGTGACCAGGAAAAGAAAAATTTCTTAAAAATAGCAAAGGACCATGAAAAATCAATCCAGCAGCTGCTAGGCAATGCAAAGATGAATAACATAAGAGTGACTGGAGTCAATGAAGAAATGGGAGAGAGTGCAAACGATATAAAAAAATTGTTCACAGAAGTAATGGGAGAAAATTTCCCAAGCAGGGGAAAAGATACATTTAAGTGAGGCATATGGGACTCCAAGAAGCCAAAATCAAAAAAAATCTACAGTGATTCCAGCCCCTGCCTCACAAGCACAAGGTCCTGAGTTTGATCCATGGTACAAAAAAAAAAAATCTACACCTAGGCATACAACAGTTAAGATTCCAGAAACCAAACAGAAGAACAAAATCCTACAAGGGAGTTAGAGAAAAGAAACAAATCACATACAAAGGAAAGCCCAGCAGACTTCTCAACACAAACTCTCAAATCAAGAAGATCCTGGAGTAAAGTATTTCCAGCCCTAAAAGAAAACAAACTCCAACCCAGACTGATGTACCCTGTAAAACGATCTTTCAAAATTGATGGAGAAATAAGATACTTTCATGACAAAAAGCACCCGAGGAACTTTATGAATACCAAACCAGCACTCCAAAAACTTTTACACAGTATCCTAGGAAAAGAAAATGAAGATCACAGTCCCAGGAAGCCCAGAAGAATGAATCCACTGGACAGGACAAGAAATTCAGTGCAAAGGGGGAGAATCCAACAAAAAGAAAAGTCATGACAAGGATCAGTCAATACGTATCAACTATAACCATCAAAGTTAATGGTCTCAAGTCACCAATCAAAAGAATTAGACTGGCAGAATAGGTCAAGAAGCAAGATTCAACAATATGCTGCATACAAGAAACACATTCAATTCAAAAAGAAACTCATAGACTGAAAGTTAAAGGATGGAAAACAATACTCTATGACAGGAACCCTCCCCTCCCATAAAAAACAGGAATAGCTATCCTCTTTGGAGATCGAATGGATTTCAAACCAACACTGATAAAGTCAAACGAAGAAGGCCACTACATCCACGTAAAGTAAACAATCCAAGAGGAAGAGATGACAATCATAAATATATATGTAACAAACACTAGTGCACCCAACTATATAAAACAAATACTAATGGACATGAAAAATCAAATAAGCACTAATGCATTAGTAGTGGGGGACCTAAATACCCCACTGTTACAAAGAGATAGATCAACTGGCCAAAAAAACCCCAACAAACTACTAGAACTCAATCAAACTCTTGAACAAATGAAGTTAACAGATGTTTACAAGGTGCTCTACCCCACAAAATCAGAATATACATTCTTTTTGGCTGCACACGGGTTATTCTCAAAAATAGACCACATACTAGCTCATAGAACAAATTTAAGTACGTTCAAAGGAATTGAAGTTATCCCCTGTGTATTATCAGACCACAGTGTGATGAAATTTGTGGATCAACAGCAAAAGAAACCACAAGAATTTCATCAACAAATGAAAATTGAACAACACACTTCTGAATAGCCAATGGGTCACAGAGGAAATTAAAGAAGAAATCAGACAGTTTCTACAATTAAATGCCAATGAAAATACAACATATCAGAATCTGTGGGACACAATGAAAGTAGTCTTATGAGGGAAATTCATAGCAGTGAATACTCATATTAGGAAAACAGAAAGAGCTCAAACAAACAACCTGATGCTAAACCTCAACCTTGTAGAAAAAGAAGAGCAGGACAAACCCAAAGCTCATACAAGGAAGGAAATTATAAAGATCAGAGCAGAAATCAATGCAACGGAGACTAAGAGAATGATACAAAAAAAAAATCAATGAAGCAAAGAGTTGGTTCTTTGAAAGAATAAACAAAATTGACAAACCCTTAGCAAACCTTATCAAAAAAAGGAAAGCAAAGACCCAAATCCATGCAATTAGGAATGAAAATGGTGAAATTACAATGGAACTAGCAGAAATCCAGAGGATCATCAATACCTACTCTGAGAATCTAGACACCAATAAGATGGAAAACAGAAGAAATGGACAGATTTCTAGATAAATATGAATTACCAAAGTTGAATGAAGAAGACCTAAAAATTCTAAACAACCCAATGTCAATCAACAAAATTGACAAAGTAATTAAAAACTTACCAATGAAGAAAGGCCTAGGTCCTGGTGGCTTCACTGCTGACTTCCACATGACATTTAGAGAAGAACTATTGCCATTACTGTTTAAACTCTTCAGTGAAATGGAAAGGGATGCAATACTCCCAAATCCATTCCTAGAAGCAAGCAACACCTTGATCCCCAAAGCAGAGAAAGCCCCAACCGAAAAAGAGAACTACAGGCCAATCTCACTAATGAAGATAGATGCAAAAATCCTCAATAAGATACTGCCAAACAGAATGCAGAAGATCATCAGAAAATCATACACCCTGACCAAGTGGGATTCATCCCAGGGATGCTGGGATGGTTCGACATATGCAAATCAATAAATGTAATACACTATGTCAATAAGGCCAAGGACAAAATCCATCTGATCCTCCCAACAGACGCAGAAAAAGCATTCAACAAAATCCAGTGACCATCCCTAATAAAAATCCTACAGAAAATTGGAATAGATGGTCTCCATCTCAACCTGATAAAAACCATATATGAAAAACCAATAGCTAACACATCATACTAAAGGGTCTACAACTGGAATCCTTCACACTAAAATCAGGAACAAAACAAGGATGTCCACTATCACCACTTCAATATAGTTTTGGAAACATTAGCCACAGCAATTAGACAAGAGAAAGAAATAAAAGGAATTAAGACACAAAACAAAAAAGTTAAATTGTCATTATTTGCAGATGACCCGATACACTATATACAAGACTCCAAGAACTCCACCAAAAGTCTTCTAGACTTAATAACCAAATTCAGTAGAGTAGCTGGACACAAGGTCAACACACAAAAGTCAATAGCCTTCCTATACACGAACAACAGACTCGCTGAGAGAGGAACTGGAGAAACAACTCCTTTCACAACAGCATCCAAAAAAGAAACAAAGAAATATCTAGCAATCAATCTAATGAAAGAAATAAAAGACCTCTACTCTGAAGACTACAGAACTCTGAAAAAAGAGATCAAAGATAATATCAGAAAATGGGAAGCTATCCCTTGTCCCTGGGTAGGAAGAACCAATATATTGAAAATGGCCATACTTCCAACACTGCTAGATAGATTGGATGCAATCTCAATTGAAATTCCAACAGCATATTACCCAGAACTAGAGAAAATAATCCAAAAATTCATTTGGAACAAGAAGAGACCCAGAATAGCAAAAACAATTCTAGGCAACAAAGACAAGGTAGGGAGTATCACAGTCCCCAACTTGAAACTATGCTACAAAGCTACTGTGATATAAACCGAATGGTCCTGGCAAAGAAACAGACCTAAGGATCAGTGGAAGAGATTACAAGATGCAGGAACAACTCCAGACATACTCAGCCACCTCATCTTTGACAAAGGACCCAAATACCCTCACTGGAGGAAAGATAGCCTCTTTAATAAATTGTGCTGAAAAGGTCCCTGCCAGCACAGAGGAGGTGAGCCACTCCCAGCACACAAGAGGTTGCTTCAGGGCCACCGTACCACCCCTGCCAGCACAGAAAAGGTGAGCCAAGCGGGCACCAGCAGCACACCCCTCCCCGTCAAAATGAGAAGCCATGTAAACAAGTCTCAAAACCAGACTTCCAGACCACCTACAGCAACCCCAAAGGGAAACCAGATGGAACACTCTGATACTCAATCACCCGGACTCCCTGAACTGGCAACAAAAGAGGATCTGGAAAAAATGAAATCAGAAATAATTTCTCAGATAACAGCAGGGATTGTGCTCATAGTACAAGACATGATTCATCAACCTAGAGAGGAGCTCAGGAACATGATGGAATCCCAACATACATAGGAAACAAATGGAATCCATAAAACAGATGCAAACAGATTTGCAAGAGATTAAAAACTCCATTGATGGGGCTGGGGATTTAGCTCAGTGGTTTCGCCACCTGCCTCCCAGGCGCAAGGACCCGAGTCCGATCCCCAGTACCAAAAAAACCCCCCCAAAACCAAAAGAAACTCCTTTGAAAGTCTACAAAGAGCCAGTCTTGTGAAGCCAAGGGCTGTGTCTCTCCCACCCCGTGGGGAAGTAATGAAGAAGAGTGTCAAAGGTGATGGGTGTGCTTGTGCAGGCACATGAGAGATCCAATCATTACGAGAATTGTGTGGATTTATGAGACACTCTCACATCTACACCTATATTACAGTATGCACCTCACATGTGTATCTACCTAATTTAAAGAATACTATTTAGGTATAAATTTACTATTTTCTATGAGACAAGCATAGTGCTAAGCCTAATCCTCTCTGCTCCTGCCATATCCTCACCACTGGGGAGATTGATTAATGAAATATCCCCAGGCACATAAACGGATTTCCTTGTAATCAACACTGTCTATCTACAGTTTGGATATGAAGGCCAAGATATGGAGATTCAGGTCAGTGACAGAATTTCCACTAGATAAAAGGCGTCCATCTACATAGGCAAAGGATATTAGCAAGCCTGCAGTGCTGTGAGTACTTCCTGGGTCCTGGAACTCTAGTGATGTCATCGAGGGGTCAAGTACACTGCCGAGCCCTTAGTGATAACTGACATCACATCAACTGTGGTGCCCAACTGATCACTGCTCCATACAGTGATCTGGTCAACACACCTTCCCGTGGTGTTTTTTGGTTTGGCTATACAAATTTCATTCTTTATCAGCCTTGACTAACACTGTGAGAGATATATCAGAGAGAAATTTACCTGATTTCAGCGATTCTCCAGAGAGTGAAATCATGAACCATAAACAGAAGAGAAAACATCTAGAAAGCAGACTCTCACCTCAACCTGCAAAGATGTCAAGAGGTACATGTTAGTATATTCTCTAAGAGGGGAATGAGGACTTGTCTTTAAAATGAGGGGGAAGAAAGGATTTGTAGTTTGTGGTGAGGGAGTGAAGGAGAGAGACAGAAGTGGCTGAATGAGGGAAGATTTTTGTCTTTCCAAGGGCTCAGGTAGTCTGAGGGTGAAGAGAAGGTTCGGGTGATCCAGATTTTATCTCTGTGGCAGAAGGGGCAGTCTATTCAGAATCACTCTAGTTTACACTGTCACATACACAGTCTAGACAACTTTTTTTCTTTGAAGAATGGATTTTCTGTCATTTGATTTCCTCCTAAGGATATTGGGAGTGTAAACAAAGTAACGATTTCTGAGTACTTTCTTCATTTTGATGAAGAAACTGGTTCATGGAACTGAAAGAAGCATTTAAAAAGTCATTATTTATTTATTTAAGCAAAAGTAAAAAAAATTTGGAGATATGTCTGTATGACATATTGGAGATATGTCTGTATGACTCCTATGTGAAATGTAAGAAGAATCAGGACACACACAAACACACATGCACACCCACACAGCCATACATGAATTAGCTATGAATGGTGAATTAAGGAGATAAGATTTGGCTTACAGAAAAATTAGAAACTGAACAGTTGTTGTTGCCTTGGAGGTTAACAGGAAACAAGTAAGTCCTGTGATGGACAGCTGTTGTTCACTGATGTGAGCAGGAAGATTGGAGCTGACTCCAAAATTCAAAGGAGTGGCTCATATTCCTAAGAATAGTCTGAACTTTCCAAAAATATTTTGAGCGTCTGTATTTTCTAATAATCCTTTGTACAGGGGTAAACTTGTCTTTTTTACTTTCATTAGCAGCACATAATAAAAATGTTATAAATAGTAAACTATGAAATACGCAAAGCACATACTCACATGTATTCATATACAGACACACAGATAAACAGGCGCACACACACACACACACACACCCACACACAAAGAAGGCAAAAAGTAGGCCAAAGAAAGGTAAATACTAACATCCACCACAACTGTCCACATACTATAGACCAAATGAAATTATGTTCCCCTTAAAAACACAGTACAACTTGACTTCACTAGATGAGGTCAAGCTACAGTAACTAGTACACACAAAATCTACTTCTTACTTGTGTATGTTCAAGGAAATAGAGCAGTTGTCTTTCCGGAGCTAATGCATAGGGTGAGTCTAAAAATTATTGTCATCCACATATGGCTTTCAAAGAAACTCTGGATTACCAACATCCTGGTCAACTGGAAAGGGCAAGTGCGTGGATAGCTGCAGAGGTCTGTATGGCTATAGAAGTGGCACACGACACTTGTATTCATTTTCCCTTGTAGCAAATGTAATCCCGTGAGCAGAGCTAAGTACAAGGCAGTTCAGTAAGCATGTTGTCATAGTCTAAGTGGAAAGGCAGAAGCAAGGAGGCTCTGTACCACCCACAGGTTGGGCAAATGTGGTGATTTGCAATGCAGTGACAAGATAAAGATTATTCCACGTTTAAAAATGTTTACTAATAGGAACCATATTATTTATGAAAAAGGATGGAGGCAATATATGTTCACCGAAAATGCCAAAGGATAGACTCATATTATTTGCTTAAGAATAAATCAATACACATGAACACCAAACCGGGACCATATCTCTTCATCATGATTTACTTTCACAGGAGAGGTGACTATGCAAGCTGATCTTCAGGGTGAAGACGAGGTACTGGCTCCAACTCAACACTACAAAATGAGGGATATTTCTTACAGAGCTTCAGAGCACCTCTCCCATGAAGACAAATTTCGTGGTGCAGGTATGGAGGGACTATTGAACAGGGTCCAAAAGTTGGTTAGGCACATCCCAGATTTTACTTGAATGCTTCTGACCATCAGTTGATACAGGCAATTTAGTCAGAAAGAAACAGAAAATAACCAGAAGCGGAAGTAGTCAATACCAAAGGGAAAATGCCTAAGAAACCTGGAGTAAGTCCAGGATCACTGGAGGATGGGTTTCTGCTAAGGAAATGGTGGGAGATTGGCCGAGGGGTTACAAAATGATCAGAGACACAAAAACAGTGTGTTAGCATGATCAGGAAGACTACGGTAGACTGGCACGAAGGTGTGAAGACACTAGCCACTTAAAACAACCCCAACATCATAGGATCCTCAAAATACCTGGGTTTGAGATACATTATAGACACACCCAATGCAAAAGTACATCACATCCATGCATTTCCATAGGCACTATTCACACATGGGTCCCTTCCCAGACCCATCTGCACTGTCTACACTCCTCTCTCCCTTCCTTCTCATCTTCCACAGGCACGTGAGTTCTGTATTCTCAGTTTTTGTCCCAACTTTGCAAACAGTAATTATTACTCTAACTTCTAGATGATCTCACTCTCATTTTGTGTATTAAACTTTGTATAAATGAAAGTGCAAAATACATACCTTCTCTCTCTGTCCCTTCATGCATTCTTATATCCAGGAGCACTGGGCATGTAGCATGATTTCCGTTTTTATATTCTCATTATTGCATATATTTTTTTGTTTGAAGAAAAATATATTGACTGATTATACTTTGCCTGGCCACTAGAGTTGCTTTCTGTGGAGAGAATAAGGGGATGTTTTCAACATTCTCTTGCCTATATTTTGCTATATTAAGACATTTTTGTTGAGCAAAAGTATAAGATTTTTGTATCAACCAATTTGAACTCAGTCCTTCACTTTATTTTCTAAGGCAAACACATAAATGCCCACTTGGTCTTTTATAGTCTTCTTGGTACCCTCATTTTTTTTTATCCTCCCACAGTTTTGCATTTTCAAAACTCATGATTTCTTTTTCTTATATACCTTGATTTTTGCATACTCATAATCCTTGATTATTTCTTTGGATTGCACATACACTAATGGCTCTAGTTTCAAAGAGAATATTTTCGCTAATTACACTGTATTTCTAAACAATGGCGAACAATACACTAGCACTCACACACAAATCCTTAAGCAGAGGGAATTCAGTCAACACACAGATATGTGTCAAACTAACACAGACACACCCCAGTGTCATTCCCTTTCAAGCAAAATTTATTCCATACTCAGATTTGTAGCCATCAAATCAGTCACACTGTAAAGCCTAATTTAATTTTAACCAACATGCGATTATCTCATACACACACTGCAGTCAACACACACCATGTCACTGCAATGTTTGCGTCATACCCATGTAGGACACTAATTGGTCTAATGTGAGATTTCTAATGAGAGATCTTGATACTCTAAACAGTTAAATAAAGGGAGGCGAACTTGGTTCTCAGTGGCAACAGGAACAGTGGCATAGTGAGATCATGAATATTTATTTCTCCAAACTGAACACTTGACCAAATCTTTCATTTGAGGTTGTGACTGTCTAGGAGGTGCAGAGAATAGTGAGGCCGATGTAAAGGGGATCTGAGCTTGGACAAGAGGCACCGCTGAGCTGCTGGCAAGACCACGTCTCACTTCACTCTTCCTTCACATACAGGAGGGGGCCTTAGGGCAAAGGACTAAGATTGAGGCCTCTGGGAGGGACGAATAGGAAATAAGCCTCGAAGCATATGACAAAGCTCCTCAGCACACATTTCCCTGAGAACACCCAGGCAACAGTGGCTGAGGCAGTGGACCACACTGAGATGTGTAGGGGATGGGATCAGCACCTTCCCTTCAGAGCGGGGTAAATTCAACTTCACACACTCACGTGTCACATATGTCATACTTCTTTATACTACGTTATGGGCCTATTTCTCTTTCATTATGCCTTTCTCTTTGGCAGATACTCTTCTCTCTCTCTTTCCCCTCCCATTCCCTCGTAGCATCACATGGGTACACCCTTGCACTCTTATTCCTACACACAGTTATTCTCAGATTCACCACTTTACACGTTAATCCCATAAAGAACTTTACTTCGCCTCGAAGGGATAACCTGTTTTAATCCTATATGTTTGATAGACCAAACACTAGAAAACGCATGAGCCCTGCAATATGTATATTTTCTTACCCAAACGTCACTTCTGCTCCCCTGTTATCAACTCTCCTTTGAGCTGCATGGTCTGAGGTCATAAACATTTCCCTTGCCATGGAAGGCTACTGTCACACCATCTAACAACACTCACCACTCATACAGGAATCACATGCCCTGCCACACAACACTGTCCCACATACGTATACACACACCCAGCACTATCTGCTTTGACCAGTACCAGAAACATTCACCAGATACGACCAGAATATATAGATGTGTGTGTATATATATATGTGTGTGTGTGGATAATATGTATTGCATGTGTGTATATAATATAGATGTGTACGCATATAACAATATGACATATCTCTGTTTATCTCCAGGCAACACCACAAACTCATGGTTCACATAGCTATACCGAGTACACACCTTGCATAACACATACCACACAGAATTCTGAAACATCATAGATACACGCATTCCCATCTCACAGGCCTTCACTCAAGGATGTTCTCAGGGCCATCTCATCCTCTGCTTTTTGAAATTTTTCCTAGAAACCAATAAATTACTTCAATATATTCTACATGTACCATCCCGCAAGAGGCCTCTGCATCAAGATTTGATGGGGTGTCAGGAGGACTCCTTCGTTTCAAGTTCCCATGGACCTTCCAAGCTCGCCAATAACCACTTGATGACCTCAGGATGTACTGAAAGGGAAAGAGTCATGAACGTGTACTACATGCGTGTCCTAACCAAAAGGGGGGTCGCTATCTTCGGGGACACCGATGGAGAACTGGAGCCTCCCCCGACAAGGATAAGCATAGCAAAACTTACCTTTCCTGAGGGGATTCCTCCAAGAGTCACCCTCGTAGACGATACAGATACACAGCACCTAACTAACAGCGAGGCTCACTGGGACAGTGAGGTCCAAGAGGGATGGGAAGAGGCTGAGAATGCATCAATGCCTCTGGCTCAGGAGCCAGGGCCCAGCGTCAAAACACCTCCGGGTCTGGAGGGCCTGGAGCGGGGCTTCCGTTGCATGGCCTGCTGCAGGGTCATCTCCACTCTGGAGAACCTTATGAAACACGTGGAACATGGCATTGAGGAGGGCTTTTCTTGCCTTACTTTCCACCTTGCCTTTGCCAGGCTAAGGAAAAAAAGGGAGCAGGAAAGAAAGAGGAACATTAAGAAGAGAGAATGGCAATATTAACACAACATCTGGAGGCTCTAGGGAGAAATTTCTGTGGGTTTGTTACATTTATATTTTTAATTTCTTTGACAATTTTTGTTTTGCTTTTTTTAACACATAGAAATTTTCATTGTCTTGATGGTTAGGAGAGTTTACAAATAAGATGAGACTTCAGTACCATAAACCTGTGGGCTTAAATCTCTTCCTTCTATTTTACACCTCTGTTCTGTTTCTGTGTCAGCGGTGTAGTCTTGGGAATGGAGATTATAACAGTTACAAATGATAATATTGGTGAGGGTTGTGAGGCCCAGGTAAATCTTCTAATCCAGATGGATTAGGCAAAAATGAGGCCGGACTCTTAAGGTGCTTCTGCATCTGGCAGCCAGAGGGAGCGTGGAGTCACTAACAGCTGTCACATAGAGTACCTCACTCTCAAAGCCCTGGGGATGGCCCTGGGAAATTATTCCCAGCACTTTCTGGCCACCTGTATGTGTGGCTGCCTGAAAGGGCTTGCAGCTGCAAGCCTGACACCTGCTTAGTCCTTCCCTGGTACTCTGGTCAGTTGTGGCTGACACTGTGAAGAGGGGTGGAGGACTGGGCTCTCCCAGGGCAAAGACTGAGGAGGGATCAGAGCACACTGATGATATCTATAAATCCCCAAACCTCACTGCCCATGATCTCGTTTGCCACCACATCAGGAGACTTCTGGAGAGCAGGGACAATCCCCATTTTAGCTCCCCCCATTTCCCAGAAATGTGCAGCGCTGTCAATCAAGCAGCTGCTTCTCCCAAAGTATGGCTACACTGTCACCATAACAGCTGTGGCCATCCTACGTGCCTCAAGACCCCCAAATACCTCTGAGACGTACTTGTCTTGGCCACAGCAGAAGTTGGAGGGAGCTTGTTGGCTCCTTCCTCCATAGGAGCAGCAAGAGACAGAAGGCTCCATCTGTGAGGAAAGGTCCGCAGTAGACACTCATAGGCTGGTACCTTGATCTTGGACTTCCTACCCTCTAGAATTGTGAGGAATGCTTGTCTGTTGTTGATAAATTACCCAGTACAGAATTTGTTACGGAAGTCCAAATGAACTCACATAGACAGACATTTCCTCCACCAGTTTTGCCCCGATACCCTCTTTTAACCCTTATGTCTTTAACGCAGTACCATTCCTGGGAGAAGTTTTTGTTCTTCGTTCTCACAGCCTCCTAACTTCCCATTCATCCCTTATATCATAACATATGACTGCTGCCTTGTGTCACATCACATGGCCTTTTCAATCTCCTTGCTTTTCATTTTTCTCCTGCTCCCTTCCATTCTGACCTAGAACGCTCTGTGTTCTCAATTTCGCAGCTGACTCCTCTTAGCCATTATAGACTGACCCTTTCCACTCATGTGGCTTATCTACCATGTATGATATTCCCCCAACCCATAACTTCAGTCATAAAATATTTCCCAAGGCATAGAACCAGATTCCTACTACATCCTACAAGTATATTACAAGCACCTCAAGATCAACATTTCCAATCCTAAGATTGTTATCTTACTTCTGAAACCCGGCCTTCCCCTTTGTAGTATGTGTTTGTATAAACTGTACAACTTTACTCGTTTGCTGAAGTTAGACTCTTCAAAGTCAATGTATGCAATATTTATATATTATACATATTCCCATTTTGTCCCTACATTCAGTGGAATCCCTTTCTGCAAGTTTTGAATGTAACAGGTCCTCATCAAATGGCAACTTCAGACGCGCTACTTCTAGCACTCTTTTGGAAATTCGTTGTGTATATCAGTTAAATAAAAAGCATCGTTTTCACACACCTAATATGTGTTCTATCTTCTTTCAACCTTCAATAAAACCCATGGTGCTCTTGATGTGGGTATCAAAATCTTGAGTAGTCCAGAAATATTTCTCTATCAATATAAAGCATAGCATGTACAATACCCATCGTTATTTTGAGTGGGTGACCAAGTATCTGAGAACATCTCTTTAAATATAAACACCTTGGATTGTCTACACTGGTAGCGGGATGGTGTGAAGGTAGGTAGTAAAAATGGTGCTTATCATAGAAAGAGCTGGAAGAAGGGACTGAGCACCTCTAGTGTAGAGCACAGAAGGAGTGGGGCCTGGACATCCTGAAACAGGCCAGGGAACTCAGTCTGTTTTTTCCAACATTGCTTGAGTGCCAAATGTAACATGGAGGCATGAGACTCCAATGCAGACAGAAGCCCAGTCCCCAGCTCTCTGGGTATTGTCAAACAATGATTGAACTGTTCTCAGATTACCTAGGGGCAAAGAAATGGCACAGAGAAGGTTCCGGAAAGTTTGACCCCATTGTATCGAAGGCTGATTATAATTAACAATATTGTTTCACATATTCAGAAAACTAGAAGAGAAGATTTTGAATGTTCTCCTCAAAATGAAATATGATTATTTGAAATTGTGGATAACCTTAGTGTCTGGAGATCATCAATACACAGTGTATAAACATACCAAAATATCACACTGTATCCCATAAAGGTATACACTTACCTGTCAATAACAAAATATAAAACCTACAACAAACAAAATACTCTGGTCAAACAGCATCAGAACAGGAAAATACAAGTAGTTATTACCACTGCATTTATCACTGAACAAAATTATAGGTCATAAGCAATAAAAACCATAAAAATTATACTGACTGAAATGGAAAAAGCCAGAAATGTGATTTTTTTTGCATATAGCATAATGTATTTTTAAAAACTTCAAAGGCCTAGAGACAGTAAGAGCTAATGAGTTAGGTCACCCAAATGTCTAGTATAAACACAATGTTGAAGGTGATTTTCTGCATTTCCATACACAAAGACATGTTAAAATTTATTTTAAAATTCTAGTGACAAAAATCTGAATGCATATAGAAAGAAATTAAAACTATGGATATGTCTTTAAAATAGAACAAAACATTATGTCTTGAAAAACATTAGGAACATAAAGCAAAATTTATACCAACAGGAAAATTCCTTGATCAAGATGTGGTCAATTTTTATATATCATTATGTGAATTTTCTTGTAAATTGGTAAGTCAAATTAAAAAATTGTAAGGACGAACAAAGGAACAGAAGAAGCATGACACTTCTTAAAATAGAATTATTTGAATGGTTATGTCTCTTCAGCATCCTTTGAAAATTACGACAAATAATATTTCCCTGAATGGGCAGAGACAATTAACCACTGGAATATTAAAAAGAGACAAGAAATAGAGGGAGGTATTTATTTGAAAATCTGTTATTTTAAGCTGGCCCAACTAAATTTAATGATGAAAAGTATCTGCTTTATAATAAAATTATTTGGAGCCGTATTGAAATGTTATACATGAATACCCAAAAAACAATTCTCATAACTATATTCCTTATTCAAATACTCTATATTAATCCCTTAGAACGTATGACAAAATCATCAGTGTCAGCATTCTTGAAGTAGTGAATTACAGTAAAATAAATGTTCATCAAGAAGACAAAAACAAGATATCTGTACTATGTTCAAACAGCAAACCTATAGAAATTGCTGGCCACCAAGCCACCACGGTACAAAGTACTTAACAAAATACCAGACAGACAGCGAGGCCAACGTTACCAAAGAACCCCAAGGAAAGGCTATGCCTAACAAGAGAATAAACAAAGAAAAAAGGGAATCAGCACAGAAAAAAAAAATACAAGGACAGGACCGGGGATTTAGCTCAGTGGTTTCGCCGCCTGCTGCGCAAGCGCAAGCACCCGAGTTCGATCCCCGGTACCAAAAAAAAAAAAAAAAAAAAAATACAATGACAGGTATCAACACATCATTCAATAACACTCAATATAAGTGGTCTTAACTCTCCCCCCCGAAATACACAGAATGATAGATTAGATCAAAATACACAACTATGTTGCCTCCAGGAGACATTCCTCAGCCACAAAAAACCCAAATAGATTGAAAGTTAAAGGTTGGAACTCCAGGAAAGCAGAGCCTGAAAACTGGCGGTAGTTATTCTAATTTTTGACAAAGCAGGCTTGAAACCAAAACCAATCACAAGAGACAAAGAAGGTCACTACATACATATTGATAAAGGGAACAATTCACTAGGAAGAGATAACAATTGTAAATACATATGCACCAAATGTCAGTGAACCTATTTCATAAAACAACCCCACATAAAGGACAGATAGAAAGCAACACAATCATTGTGGGGGGCTTTAATATCCCACTTGCACAAACCGACAAGTCAACCAGACAAAATTTCAACAACGAAAAAAATCACAGCTGAACCATACCTTTAACCAATGGATTTAAAAGATATCTACAGGGAGACCCCAGGGTCGCGCGGACGCCAGCAGCCCATCCAGTGCGGAAGCCAGCAGCCCGCGCGCCCCGACGGCTACCCCCAGGTCGCGCGGACGCCAGCAGCCTGCCCACCAGTTGAGAAAGTGGTGCCCCGCCGGAGACTGCAGGGCATCTGAATCCGCACAGCAGAGGCGCCAGGGGGAACATAAAGGCCATGGTTATGAGCCCCAGAAGACAGAGCAGAAGTGAATAACAGAGAGGGCCTTTCTGATGCTCCTTCATGAAAACTGAAGCCCACTGGGAAAGTGAAGAAAATCTCTTCAATGAAAGCACACTGGACCATCGTGGTTGGTAA
The DNA here is from genome assembly GCF_053883595.1 of Heterocephalus glaber. Lineage (NCBI taxonomy): Eukaryota > Metazoa > Chordata > Mammalia > Rodentia > Bathyergidae > Heterocephalus > Heterocephalus glaber. The sequence continues at coordinate 8,316,180 of NW_028258351.1, read as the reverse complement.
GTTGGTGGGATCAGCACCTCCCATAGAAACCCGGACTCGCATGGGGGGAGGGCAGCTGGAACCTGCAGTAAAATCTTGCAGAGTTTCATCCTGCAGGAGGTCAGGGACCTCAACTTAGACCTTGCAGCCAGAAATCAGTCTGAATCTCAGTAGACTACTGCTGGCTTGCTGAGACTAATCGACTTGGACCCACACACTGCTGCCCACATTGCTTACCAGGACAGCAGAACCATATCCTGAGGGAGGCCTTTTTTTGTTTGTTTGTTTTGTTTTTATATATATATATATATATATATATATATATATATATATATATATATATATATATGTATGGGTTTTTTTTCCCTTTCTCTCTTAACTTCTGGCTCTATATTTCTCTCCCTCTTTGTTCCTATTGCTGTCCCACTCTGAATTTTTTTCTCTCTCTGTCCTCTTGACTGTCACTTTTATAGAAAGGTGAATACAATGTCTAGCTTCCCTATTATTGTCAGTTTGTTCTGTCCTTGTCTCTGTTCTTTCCCTCTGTCTCCTCCTGTCTTCAACAGATCCCCACAATTTGCAGGATCTCCCCATGTCCTCTAGCCTCACCTCTAACTTTTCCCTCTCCCTCTATCTCTCTACCCCTCCCTCCCCAACCCCTGCTAAATCCTTATCTGGAAGGGTAAATTTGCCATATTGAACGGTTTACTTTACTACAAACATATTTTGGGCTGGCCCTCGATTTTGATCTAGCTCGCATGGTTAAAGGTGACAGATTAACTGCTGCCACAAATCGTCATTTTCTAAGCTGTGTTTGATGCTGATTGTGTCTATTGGGCTAAGGTGTCATGATTGATCTAATCAGTTCTCCTCCCTGGTATACTGAAAATGAGATTGCCTAAGAGTCATTAGAGATTCAAAGCCTAAAAAGTCCAGCTATACCTGGAAGATATCTCTGAGAAGCAAACACTCCGTAGGTAGGGGCTCTAAACACCAGTAACAAAGGTACTCAAAATAAGAAATATTGGAGTATCAGCCCAGGAATTAAAGCAAAAACAGCACCAACAACAGAATTAAAAATGAGAAGACACCTTGGCAGGACACAAACAGACTCCCAGCTCACCAAAAGCAAATTCTGGGGGAAATGAGGTGGAAAAATATGACAATCAACCATCTAGACACCCTGAACTGATAGCACAGGAAGTAACAAAACAGATGAATGAGGCCCTAGAAAAATTCAAAACAGAAATAATTTCCCAGATAACTACAGAGATGGTGAGCAGAGTGAAAGACAGGATTAGACGCTGTAGAACAGAAACAGATTAAAAAAATAGATGAGCTCAGAACCATGCTGGAAGCCATGAAGGCCAGCATAAGAAAGAAATGGAAACCATGATTACCCAACATAGGAAAGAAATGGAATCTATGAAACAGATTCAAACAGATATCCATTGAAAATATTCACAGCAGATTAAGGGAATGTGAAGATAGAATATCACATAAAGAAGACAGGATTGCGGTTAATGACCATGAAAACAGAGATTTCTTCAAAATAGTAAGGGACCATGAGAGATCAATCTAGCACCTGTTAGATGATACAAAGAAGAATAACATAAGACTGATAGGAGTCCACAACAAAGCAGGAGAAAGTACAAATGACATAAACTCTTCACAGAAGTAATGGTCGAAAACTTCCCAGACAGAGGTAGAGAATTGGATATACAGATAAGTAAGGCATATAGAACTCCAACTAACCATGATAAAAAAAAGCTACCCCTAGACATATAATAGTCAAGATCCCAGAAATGCAACAGAAGAACAAAATCCTACAAGCAGTTATAGAAAAGAAACAAATCACATACAAAGGAAAGACCATCAGAATCACAGCAGACTTCGTAACACAAACCCTCAAGTCAAGGAGAGCCTGGAGTGAAGTATTTCAAGTCCTAAAAGAAAATAACTTCCAACCTAGACTGCTGTACCCTGCAAAATTATCTTTCAAAATTGATGGGGAAATTAAGATACTTACACAAGAAAGAAAACCTGAGAATTTTATTTTATTTTATTGGTACATTTTAGGTATACACTATAATGACATTCATCATTGGAAATTTGCACCTTTATATATTCTCTCTTGGTTGTTATTTTTTTCCCCCTTCCCCTGCTCTCCCTTCAACCCCTCCATCCTTCCTTATTTACAAAGACTTTGTTTCCAGTTTTTCATTTTCTCATCTTAATTCCATTCCCCTCTTTCCTTTCCCCTATCCCTTCCACTTCTGCTTCCCCTTTGCCCCTTTTCTTCCTATTTCACATTATCTATTATACCTTTTAGTCCTTATTTACACTTTCAGCTTTTCACACTACAGAAACTATTTGGTATTTGCACATGTGTGTCCTATTTATTTCACTTACGAGTATCGCCTCATTGTGCATCCATTTAGCTATAAATGTCTCTAATTTCTCATTTTTTATGGCTGAGTAGTACTCCGTTTTATCAAAAAAACCACATTTTCTTTATCCAGTCTCCAGTTGATGGAGAATTGGGCTGCTTCCAAGTTTTAGCTATTACAAATTGTGCTGCTATGAACATGGTTGCACATATATCACTGTGGCATGATTCTTTCAATTCTTTGGGAAAGATACCCAGCAGGGGAATAGCTGGGTCAAATGGGACTTCCAGTCCTAGTTCTTTGAGGTATCTCCATACTGATTTCCACAGTGGTTGCACCAGTCTACACCCCCCCCAGCAGTCAGCAGTGTTTCTCTTTCCCCACAGCCCTGCCAGCATTTGTTAATGGTTGATTTTATGATAGCAGACATTCTTTATGGAGTGAGGTGGAGTCTCAGTATTGTTTTCATTTGGATCTCTCGAATGACCAGTGATGGTGAACATTTTTTCATATGTTTATTTGCTATTTCTACTTCTTTGCCTCAGAAATGTCTGTTCATTTCAGATGCCCATTTTTGGACTGAGTCTTTAAATTTGGGAGGTCTGATTTTTTTAAGTTCTTTATATATTGCAGATAGTAGACCTTTGTCTGAGGAACAGCAGGTGAAGATTTTTTCCCACATTGTGGGTTGTCTCTTCACACTGGTGGTGGTTTCTCTTGCTATGCAGAAGCTCTTTAATAAGAAGAGATCCCACTTGTTGATTGTTTGTGCTAGTTCACCGGCAACTGAGGTTTTGTTCATAAAATCTTTTCCTACACCAATATCTTCAAGGGTTCTACCTAACCTCTCTTCCAGCCGGTTCAGCGTTTCTATTTTAATATTTAGGTCTTTAATACATTTTGATTTAGTGCATGGTGAGAGATATAGGTCTAGTTTTAATCTTTGACAAGTTGAAACCCAATTTTTCCAGCACCATTTATTGAAGAGACTATCTTTCCTCCAGTGAGGGTGCTTGGCTCCTTTATCGAAGCTGAGATGACTGAATGTGTCTGGAGTTGTTTCTACATCTTCTCATCTGTTCCACTGGTCCTCAGGTCTGTTTCTTTGCCAGTACCATGCTGCTTTTATCACAGTAGCTTTGTAGTATAGTTTCAAGTTGGGGGCTGTGATACCCCCTGCCATGTCTCTGTTACCTAGAATTGCTTTTGCTATTCTGGGTCTCTTCTTGTTCCAAATGAATTTTCGGATTATTTTCTCAAGGTCCAAGAAGTATGTTGCTGGGATTTCATTGGGGATTGCATTGAATCTATATAGCAATTTTGGAAATATAAGCATTTTCACTATGTTGATCCTTCCTAGCCAGGAGCAGGGAATGTCTTTCCATTTTCTGATATCATCTTCAATCTCTCTTTTCAGAGTGCTATAGTTTTGGGGGGTTTTTTGGTACCAGGGATCGAACTCAAGTACTTATGCTTGCAAGGCAGGCAGCGGAACTACTGAGCTAAATCCCCGGCCCCAAGAGTGCTATAGTTTTCAGAGAAGAAGTCTTCGATTTCTTTCATTAGGTTGATTCCTATGTATTTCAGTTTTTTGGGTGCTATTGTGAAAGGCATTGTTTGCCCTATTTCTGTCTCAGTGAGTCTGTTGTTCACATAGAGGGAAGCTATTGATTTTTGTGTGTTGACCTTGTATCCAGCTACTCTACTGAATTTGGTTATTAAGTCTAGAAGACTTCTGGTGGGATTCTTGGGGTCTTCTATGTAGAGTATCATGTCATCTGTAAATAATGACAATCTGACTTCTTCATTTCCTATCTTTAATCCTTTTATTTCTTTCTCTTGTCTAATTACCGTAGCTAATGTTTCCAAAACTATATTGAACAGGAGTTGTGATAGTGGACATCCTTGTCTTGTTCCTGATTTTAGTGTGAAGGATTTCAGTTTTTGACCATTTAGTATGATATTGGCGGTTGGTTTTTTATAGATAGCTTTTATCAGATTGAGGTTGAGACTGTCTATTCCGTTTTTTTTTTTTTTTTTCGGTACCGGGGATCAAACTCGGGTCCTTGCACTTGCGCAGCAGGCAGCGAAACCACTGAGCTAAATCCCCGGCCCTCTACTCCATTTTTTATAGGGTTTTTATCATAAATGCCTGTTGGATATTGTCAAATGCTTTTTCTGCAACTATTGAGATGATCATATGGTTTTTGTCCTTGGCCCTATTGATATAGTGAATAGATACATTGATTGATTTGTGTATGTTGAACCATCCCTGCATCCCTGGGATGAATCCCACTTACACCTGAGAAATTTCATGAACACCAAACCAGCACTCCAAACAATTCTAGGGGCCCAGAATTTAGCTTAGTGGTTCTGCTGCCTTTCTCTCAAGTGCAAGGTCCCAAGTTCGATACCCAGTACCGAAAAACAACAACAACTACAAAAAAAACCAAACCCAAACATTTCTAAACAATATCTTAGAAAAAGATGATGAGGGTCATAACTCCATGAGGCCCAACAGAGGGAAGCCACCAGGCAAGGCAAGAAACTAAAGGGAAATGGAGAAAAATAAAAAATAAAAGAGCCAACAACAGGAAAACATCATGACAAGGATCAGTCAATATTTATCAATTATAGGGGCCAGGGATTTAGCTCAGTGGCTTCGCCGCCTGCTGCACAAGCACAAGAACCCGAGCTGGATCCCTGGTACCAAAAAAAGAAAAAATTATCAATTATAACCATCAATGTTAATGGCCTCAATTCACAAATCAAAAGAAATAGACTGGCAGAATGGATTAAAAAGCAAAATCCAACAATAGGCTGAACAGAAGAAGCACATCTAATTGAAAAAGACATTATAGACTGAAAATAAAAGGATGGAAAACAGTTCTCCATGTGACAGGAACCCAGAAAAAAGCAGGGGTAGCAATCTTATTTGCAGACAAAATAGATTTCAAACCAAAAGTAATTAAGAGAGACAAAGAAGGTCACTACAGCCTTCTGAAGGGAACAATCCAAGAGGAAGAGATGACGATCATAAATATATATGCACCAAATAGGAAGGCCCCAACTATACAAAATAAATATTAATGGACATGAAAAACCAAATAACTACTAATACAGTTGTAGTGGGGGACCTCAATACCCTACTATCACAAATAGACAGATCATCTAGACAAAAAATTAACAACGAAATTCTAGATCTGAACTAAGCTTTTGAACAAATGGACTTAATAGATGCCTACAGAGTATTCCACCCCACAAAATCATAAGATACATTCTTTGTGGCTGCACACGGGTCATTCTCCAAAATAGACCACATGCTAGCTCACAGGCCATGTTTAAGTAAATGGAAAAGAACTGAAGTTCTCCCCTGTATATTATCAGACCATAGTGGAATAAAATTGGAGATCAATAGCATAAGTAACTGCAAAACCCCCACAAACACATGGAAATAGAATAACACTTTCCTGAACAACCAATGGGTCACAGAGGAAATTAAAGAAGGAATTAGACAGTTTCTCCAAGTGAAGGATAATGCCAGTACAACATACAGGAATGTATGGGACACAATGAAAGCAGTTCTACGTGGGAAATTCATAGCACTGAATGTCCCTATTCGGAAAACAGAGAGAGCTCAAAGAACCTAATGCTGAACCTCAAGCTCCTAGAAAAAGAAGAGCAAGACAAACCCAAAGCTCATACAAGAGAAGAAATTATAAAGATCATAGCATAAATCAATGCAATGGAGATGAAGAGAATGATACAAAAAAAAATCAATGAATCGAAGAGTTGGTTTTTCAAAAGAATAAATAAAATCGATAAACCCTTAGCCAGCCTTATCAAAAAAAGGAAAGGCTCAAATCCATGCAATTAAGAACGAAACAGGTGCAGTCACAACAGATCCAGCAGAAATCCAGAAGATCATCAATACCTAGTTTGAGAACCTATACTCTTAATAAAATGGAAAACACAGAGGAAATGGACAGATTCCTAGATACATGCGAATTGCCAAAGTTAAATGAAGAAGATATAGAAATTCTAAACACTCCAATTACAATCAGTGAAATTGAAAACATAATTAAAAATTTACCAACATAGAAAAGCCCAGGTCCGGATGGCTTCACTGCTGAATTCTACAAGAGATTTAGAGAAGAACTATCGCCATTACTCTTTAAACTCTTCAATGAAATTGAAAGGAAAGCAATACATCCAGATTCATTCCTGGAAGCAAGTGTTACTTTGATTCCAAAACCAGGGAAAGACCCAACCCAAAAAGAGAACTACAGGCCAACCTCCCTAATGAACACAGATGCAAAAATCCTCAACAAGATACTGGCAAACAGAATACAGAGGGTCATCAAGAACATCATACACCCTGACCAAGTTGGATTTATCTCATAGATGCAAGAATGGTTCAACGTAGGTAAATCAATAAATGTAATACAATACATTAACAGAGCCAAGGACAAAAACCATATGATCATCTCAATTGATGCAGAAAAAGCATTTGACAAAATCCAACACCCATCCATGATAAAAAACCCTACAGAAAATTGGAATAGGAGGTTTTTATCTCAACCTGATTAAGACTATATATGAAAAACCAACAGCCAACATCATATTACATGGTCAAAAACTGAAAACCTGCACGGAAAAATCAGGAACAATACAAGGATGTCCACTATCACCACTCCTGTTCAATATAGTTCTGGAAACATTAGTCACAGCAATTAGACAAAAGAAAGAAATAAAAGGAGTAAAGATAGGAAAGGAAGAAGTTAAACTGTCATTATTTGCTGATGACATGATACTTTACATAGAAGACTCAAAAAACTCTGCCAAAAGACTTCTAGACTTAATTGACAGATTCAGTAGAGTAGCTGGATACAAGGTCAACACTCACAAAACAATAGTCTTCTTGTACACAAATAAAAGACTCACTGAGAGAGAAATTAGGGAAACAATTCCTTTCACAATAGCATGCAAAAAAAAAGAAATATCTTGGAATCAGTCTAACAAAGGATGTAAAAGATCTCTACACTGAAACCTGCAGTACTCTGAAGAAGGAGATCGAAGAGGATAGAAGAAAATGGAAAGATATCCCTTGCTCCTGGGTAGGAAGAACCAATATAGTGAAAATGGCCATCTTCCAAAACTGCTATATAGATTTAATGCAATGCTGATGGAAATTCCAATAATACATTTCACAGAAATAGAAGAAACAATCCAAAAATTCATTTGGAACCACAAGAGACCTAGAACAGCAAAAACAATTCTAGGCAAGAGACATGGTGAGGTGGGTATCACAATCTCCAACTACAAACTATACTGCAAAGCTACTGTGATAAAAACAGGATGGTACTGGCAAAGAAACAGACCTGAAGATCAGTGGAATAGATTAGAAGATCCAGAAACAACTGCAAACATACTCAGCCACCATTTTTTTTTTTTTTTTTTTTGGTACCGGGGATCGAACTTGGGTCCTTGCACTTTCAAGGCAAGTAGCAGAACCACTGAGCTAAATCGCCAGCCCAGCCACCTCATCTTTGACAAAGGAGCCAACCATCCTCACTGGAGGAAAGATAGCCTCTTTTTTTTTTTTTTTTTTAAGACAAAACCCCATTTATTAAATTGTTTTAACAAACTGAAAAAACCCTTGAAAGATTTGGGGTTACATATTAAAATGAGGCTAACTGGGCCCCCAAAGAGTGGGTCTTCCTTTGCACTAGGTGTTCCAGCCAAAAGGACGCATGCAGGGAGCAGGCCCTGTGGGCTTCCGTCCAGGCCCTCCTGGGTCCTCCTTCGGTTCAGACCTGCACCTTTTGTGAGCTCCTCTGCACTATGAAAACCACTCTGTAATCCTCTGGTCTGAACCAAACTTGAGGCCATGGTTATTGTGATACCAACCAGTAAGTTATTAAGGAAATAAGCCTGATATGTTATTCAGAAAGGCTTAGGAGAGTGTGCAATCTAATAAAGGCCTTTAAATCCCTGATACATGTCAGGAAGCTCCAAATGATGCCTCTCCTAACTGGGCAAAGAGGTGTCTCAAAAAAGCCTCCGTGGAAAACCATCCAAAAGATGATGATTGCAACGGGACTCTCGGTAATCACAAAAGGATTCTGGATCCCTCTTCCTCCCATGCTGGCATTTAGAACCATGGTCGACCTGTGTTCTACAAAGTCAGAAAAAAACAGCTTCTGAGCCAAAGTCTTAAGAGAGAAGCACGGGAATATCCTTCGTCTTTCTTCAGAGAACTTCCCTTCCACTTAACACTCAAAACGCATTCCTACACATCATTGCTTCTTGCGTCTTACTCGTGGGCACATTTTCATTTTCCTCACTTTTAGAAATGTCTCCATTTCCCTCCATTACCACGATCATTTTCCCGGCCTGTTTTTCTCTTTCTTTCGTTCTTTCTTTTTAAAATCAGAACCACTAAGCACCTAGAGCCGCCACGACTAGCAGGCGAGTGAAGTCTTCCTTCCCTCCAACTACCGGTACCTTTCCACGCCACGGACTTCAAGGTTTCACTCGCCACTTCGTTCCTTTCTCCCTCGCTCGGTTGAGGGGGCGGGGGTTAAGGGTACAAAGAGGCTGAACCCCCCAAACAGAAAAATAGAGGTCTCTTTGGGGTTTGTTATGTGGGAGAACGGGGAGGGGTGGATTTTTTTCTTCATAGTAAAAATTACTAGAAGCCGTACTTGGTTTTAAGGAAAAGTTGAGTCAATCAGATCGGAAGAGGGAAGGAGAATGAGAAAACGAATAAAAGCCTTCGGTGCACTGCGGGGGGACCCGGAGGATCGGGCTCCCCTCCGGACTCGGGCCCGGGCCGCAGCCCGCACACACATCCGCAGGGAGAGCGACTTTCGAAAGAGCGAAGGGAAACCTCTCGGAAATTTAAGCGCGAGTTCCTTCACCCACGGCCGACCCGAGGGTGAACCCGGCGGTCCTTTTCACTTCCCCGGGCTCCGCGTGCAGGCGCGGGCCGCGCACTACCTGGCTCGGGAATCCAGGCCCCTAACGGGCAGCGCCGGGGGCGCCAGGCCGGGTCAGGGGAGCCCGGGCCCCTCCCCGAGGGGGGCTCGGCCGCGGCCCCCGGCCCTTCTGCCCCCGCGCCGCCGCTCCCGGCCGAGCCCTGGCCGCAGAGCGAGGAAAGTCCAAAGCGGGCGACGGGGCGGGGTGGGGGCCGGGAGTGAAGGCGGAGGGGCTCGGGCGCCAGGCCAGGGCCGTCAGTCCGTCAGTCCGCCCGGCCGCCCCAGCCCGCGGGCCCGGCCGCCGCAACAAAAGACCCCGACCAGGCCGCCTCCCTCCGACCGCGGCGACGAGCCGCGCCCCCCGAGCTGCATTACCTGGTCGCAAGGGGTTCGGCGGTGCTGTCAGCCCCGAGTTCGTGGTTTGGGTCCAGGGCTCCCGACGCCTGAACGTCAAGAGACCGGGAGGGAAACCACCAAAAGCTCACGCAGAGAAAACGCCCAACTCCAACCCGGCTCCGTCCGAGGGTCTCTGCTGCTCCCTCGCCAAAATCTGAAAGCGGAGCCACGCGAACCAGATCCGAACCGGGCAGCAGTCTCCGGGGCGGCGGAGCCCGCGCGGCACGTCTCCAGCGCGGCCGGTCCCGTTGCCGGTCCCGGCGGAAAACGCGCTCCCTCGCTGCCTCCCCGGGCTCCTGCGCGCGGGGCCGGGCCGGGCCGGGGCGTCGGGGGTTGACGAGGGGCGTCCAGGCCGGTGGGCGAGGCGGAGAGCAGCGGCCACAGCCACAGGACAAAGGAGACCGTGTGCCGAGGGAGGGGAGGGGGGAGACGGAGGGGGGAGGGGAGGGAGGGAGGAGAGGGAGGAGGGCGCGCAGCACTGGCGGCTTCTCAGTGGTGGTCACCGCGGGCTCCCCGACAGCGGGTCCCGCCTGTCCAGCAGCGCCTCGGGCCGCCTGGTCCCGGGCCCGCCGCCGTCTCCGTCGCCGCCTCGGGAGCTGCTCGGAGTCTTCTGAGCCGATCCCGCCGGCGCGCGGCGCGGGCGCCTCCTGGCCAGAGCTCGCGGGCGGGCGCCCAGGCTGGCTGGGCTCCGGCCCGCTCTCCGCTCGCGGCCGCCTGCCTTGGACCCCGTGCGCGGCTCAAGTGAACTCCAGGGGCGGCCGCCGCCGGCGCCGCCGGCGCCGCGGGCTCCCGGGCTGGGCCGTGCTCCGCACTTTGCTCCCGGACGCTCGCAGCTCCCGGAGCGGGACTCCTTGGCAGGGGAACCCTCGCCGCCTGTGCCACCGCCCCTCCTCCGGCCAGCCCCCAAGCTAGCCTCTTTAATAAACGGCGTCGGAAAAACTGGATTTCAACCTGCCAAAGATTAAAACTAGACCCATATCTATCATCGTGCACTAAACTAAAATTGAAGTGGATTAAAGATCTAAACATTAAAACAGAAACACTGAACTTGCTGGAAGATAAATTAGAGGTCTTGAAGATACATGTAGAAAAGTCTTGAGGACATTCGCATAGGAAAAGACTTTTTGAACAAAATCTCAGTAGCACGGGTACTAGCACAAAGAATCAGCAACTAGGATCTCATCTTATTAAAAAGTTTCTGCATTGCAAGAGAAACCACCAACAGAGCTAAGAGACAACCTACAACGTTGGAAAAAATTTTTAGCAGCAGTACCTCAGACAAAGGACTACTACCTAGAATATACAAAGAACTTAAAAAACCAGACCCCCCAAATTTAAAGACTCAATTCAAAAGGGGCATCTGAAATGAACAGGCATTTCTCAGACAAAGAAGTAAAAGCAGCAATGAAAATGAAAATGAAAAAATGTTCGACATCACTGGTCATTGGAGAGATGCAAATGAAAACAATACTGAGATTCCACCTCACCCGTGAAAGAATGGCTGCTATCAAGAAATCAACCAACAACAAATGGTGGCGGGGTTATGGGAGAAAGGAACCCTTCTCCATTTTTGCTGGTGCAACCCCTTGTGGAAGTCAGTATGGAGATACCTCAAAGAACTAGGACTGTCTCATTTGACCCAGCTATTCCCCTGCTGGGTATCTTCCCAAAAGAATTAAAAGAATCATACCACAGTGATATATGTGCACCCATCTTTATAGTGGCACAGTTTGTAATAGTGAAAGCTTGGAAACAGCCCAAGTGCCCATCAACTGGAAACTGGATAAAGAATTGTGGGGCTTTTTAAATAAAATGGAGCACTACTCAGGCATAATGAACAAGAAACCAGAGACATTTATAGCTAAATGGATCCATATTGAGGCCATACTCTTAAGTGAAATAAATAGGGCACACATATGAAAATACTGAATAGTTTCTCTGGTGTGAGAAATGGAAAGTGTAAATAATGATTAAAATGGATAACTGATAATGGGAAATAGGAAGAAAAGGTCCAAAGGGGTAGGAAAAGTGGGAGGGATAGGGGAAAGGAAAGAAGGGAAAGGAAAAATTATGAGAAAAAGAAAAAATGGAAACAAAGTCTTTGTAAATAAGGAAGGGATGAGGGGGTGAAGGGAGGATAGGAAATGGGAAAAAAATAAGAACCAAGATACATCATGTAAAGGTAGAAGTACCCAATGATAAATGGAAATGTATTGAATACCTAAAATGTACCAATAAAAGAATCTAAGGAAAAATAAACAAATAAATAAATAAATAAATGAAAGATATCTGCAGAATGTTTTACGTAACAATAGCAGAATAGATATTATTCTCACCAGCTCACAGAAATTTCTCCAAAATAGAGGATTATGGCCCATATTTTGGGCCATTATGCATGGTTAAAAAATACAAAAGTGAAATAATCTCTTGTACCCTACTAGATCACAAAATGAATGAAACTAGAACTCGACAGCAAAAGAAAACACAAAAACTGCACAAATACATGGAGCTTAAATAATACATAACACATTCTTCAGTAATTAATAGGTCACAGAAGAAATTAGGAAAAAAACTTTTTAAAAATCCTAGAATCAATAACAATAAAAAAATGACAATGACAACACAACATAACAAAATGGGAGGGACACAAAGCAGTTATAAGAGTGGTGTTAATTTCTGTGAGTGCCTAAAATAGAAAACAAGGTGATCCCAAGCAACCTAATGATTCTAGAAAAACAAGACTATTCTCAAACCCCAAACTTGTAGAAAGAAAGAAATTATAATGATCAGAGAGAAGATAAATGGGATTAAGAATAAAAACAAAACTAAGAATCATAGAACCAATGATGTGATTCTTTGAATGTATAAATAATACTGGATAAACCCTAAACCAAACATACCAAAAGAAGGAAAGAAAAGGCCCATGTCAATGCAATTAAGAGTAAAAAAGGGAAAATTTGCATCAGACAGTTCCGGAATACAGATAACTCTAAGGAACTACTTTGAAAACTTTTATTCCAATAAATTGGAGATTCTGGAAGAAGTGAATAAATTCCTAGACACAACCAACTTACTAAAATTGAACCAAGAAGATGTACAATAAAATCCCCGAATAGACCAATAATAGTCAATGAAATTGAAGCAGTGGTACTCTATCCACTAAAGAAAGCCCAGGCCCTGATGGATTCACCACTCCTTCTGATCTGAACTTCAGAGAACTAATGCCAGTACTCCTCAAACTCTTCCCTGATACTGACATGAAGGGAACACTGCCAAACTCATTTTGTGAAGTCAGCATTACACTGATACCAAACCTTGACAAAGACTCAATTAAAAAAAAAGAAAGTACAGGCCAATATCCTTAGTGAGTGTAGGTGCAGCTATTCAAGTAAGAGTATGGAAACATTTCAGTATTAAAACAACTCTTATAGCCATATAAGCCTAGGATGAGGAGGAGGTGTTTTTTCTCCATAGGAAGGAATCTCAATAACTTGGAAACTATCTGCAAGAGTTATGTTTTCATTACTTAGGGTCATCCCATATGAATATTATATCTATGCCCATATATAAATAGTAGGAGAAATGAATGGCTGAATCAAACTCATCAAATTGTACACATAAAATATGTAGTTTTTATGCATGTACATACCAATAAATCTATCAAAATGGTTGCACAAAAAATGGATGATAGAGAAAGAATTTATTTTGAAGAAATTGAATCATACTATAACTATTAATTTACATATTAAATTTAATAATATTTAAATTTTTCAGGAAAATGAATTTGAAATTTAGCTGACAGTTTGGAAGTTTAAATATTTCATAAACACAAATTCATTAATACTTAATGTACTTACAATATAGTAAAGACTCAAAATATTCAGATGGCTATTATGTTAAGTGTTATATTACATTTCATTTTTAAACAGGATAATTTAAGTCCTGGCATTATAGACAGAGAAATTAACATATCTTTACCATTTTCTCTGTCCCTGTTTCCTGATTTTTGTCAATAATTCTATTTTGTAAAAATTTTTAAAATTTGCATTCTCTTTTCCAATCATAATTTCTAAAATTATTTTATCTCATTTTGTATACAAATTGATTCAGTGCTCATCCTTAGTCTTTTTACCATAGTCATGTAGGGATTTATAAAAATTGTTTCATGATTAAAAATGGTAGTATAACCCCCGGAGCAAACTACGACCGCTCCAGAACCTGGAATTGAGACACTTGGAAAACAACTTGGGGAAGAAAAGAAAAAGTAGATCTTGGGAACTGGGGGGGAGCTGACAAAAGAAAGGTAGAAATTATAGAGAAGCTTGAGAGGCACAGCACAAGGAGAGAGAAGAAAGAAGCAGTCTGGGAAGCTCCTTCCGTTCCTGGAAAGGTGACCTTGTCTCTGCTAACACAAGGTAACCAAGGCAAGGGTGGCTAAACTCGGTTCAGCATTGAAGAACAATCCCAACTGTCTAAGTAGCGAGAGAATACTAGCATTTCCTAAGTGATCAGCAGTGTCCATAACATTTTTTTGATAAAATGGAAAAAAAAAGTAAATATTCTGAACTCTCCAGCACTTCTTGGAATAAATAGGTATCAACTTCTATTTTTGAACATTCAGAAAATCATCAACCATGTATAAGGTTCATATGGAGAACTAAGTTTTTACTCACTGCTAGTATATTATTCAGATACATTTTAATAATTTGCTTAAGCTAAAATTTTTCAGCACTAGTTAAAATACTGAACTTCTTGAAGGCATGCAATAAAGAATTCAAATAAATAATCCAGATTATTCATTTTTTCCCTCCTATCCATGCCGTATATATATGTATATGTATATATATACACATATATACATATATACATGTATATACATATATATACACATATATACATATATACATATATACATATGTATACATATATACATTCCCTTTAATCCATACTTATATATATCTGCCATGGATGGTCATAATATCCATTTTATTAATGTCTCATTTGTCTCATGTTTAGTGAATGCATATCTATCTGTTTATAATTCTGTAAGTATAGTAAGCCATAGTAAATTAAGATGAATTATACTTTTGCTGAAGAATTTAATTTTTTTTTAGTTATTTTATTGGTACATTTTAGGTATACAATTCATTTACATTTATCATTGGGTGTTTGTACCTGTACATGATATACCTTGGTTCTTATTTTTTTTTCCCCATTACCTGTGCACCCTTCACCCCCTCTGCCCTTCCCTATTTACACAGATTTCCATTTCTGTTTTCTTTTCTCATAGTTTTTCCTTTCCCTCTTTTCCTTTCCCCTTCCCCTCCCTTTACTCCTTTGTTTTTGGAGATTTTTTCCTATTTCAAATTATCAATTATTCATTTTAATCATTTTAACCCTTGTTTACACTATCAGTTTCTCACACTAGTGAAACTATTCAGTATTTACACATGTGTGTCCTATTTATTTCACTTAAGAGTATGGCCTCGATATGCATCCACTTAGCTATAAATGACTCCAGTTTTTCGTTCTTTATGGCTGAGTAGTACTCCGTTTTATAAAAAAAACCACATTTTCTTTATCCAGTTTCCAGTTGATGGGTACTTGGGCTGCTTCCAAGCTTTAACTATTACAAACTGTGCCGCTGTGAACATGGGTGCACACATATCGCTGTGGTATGATTCTTTTAATTCTTTTGGGAAGATACCCAGCAGGGGAATAGCTGGGTCAAATGGGACCTCTAGTCCTAGTTCTTTGAGGTATCTCCATACTGACTTCCATGGTGGTTGCACCAGTCTGCACTCCCACCAGCAATGGAGAAGGGTTCCTTTCTCCCCACATCCCCGCCAGCATTTGTTATTTGTTGATTTCTTGATAGCAGCCATTTTTTCTGGGGTGAGGTGGAATCTCAGTGTTGTTTTCATCGCATCTCTCGAATGACGAGTGATGTTGAACATTTTTTCTTATATTTGTTTGCTGCTTTTACTTCCTTGTTTGAGAAAGGTCTGTTCATTTCAGATGCCCATTTTTGAATTGGGTCTTTGAATTGGGGGGTCTGATTTTTTTCAATTCTTTATATATTCTAGATAGTAGTCCTTTGTCTGAGGAACAGCTGGTAAACATTTTTTCCCATATTGTAGGTTGTCTCTTAGCTCTGTTGGTGGTTTCTTTTGCAGTGCAGAAGCTTTTTAATAAGATGAGATCCCAGTTGTTGATTCTTTCTGCTAGTTCCCATGCTGCTGAGGTTTTGTTCATGAAGTCTTTTCCTATGCCAATGTCTTCAAGAGTTCTACCTAACTTATCTTCCAGCAAGTTTAGTGTTTCTGTTTTAATATTTATATCTTTAATCCACTTTGATCTTAGTTTAGTGCATGGTGATAGGTATGGGTCTAGTTTCAATCTTTGGCAGGTTGAAATCCAGTTTTTCCAACACCATTTATTAAATAGGCTCTCTTTCCTCCAATGATGGTGGTTGGCTCCTTTGTCAAAGATGAGGTGGCTGAGCATGTCTGGAGTTGTTTCTGCATCTTCTAATCTAGTCCACTGATCCTCAGGTCTGTTCCTTTGCCAGTACCATGCTGATTTTATCACAGAAGCTTTGTAGTATAGTTTCAAGTTGGGGATTGTGATACCCCCAGGCATGTCTCTGTTGCTCAGAATTGCTTTTGCTATTCTAGGTCTCTTATGGTTCCAAATGAATTTTTGGATTGTTTTCTCTAGTTCTGTGAAGTATATTGTTGGAATTTCAATTGGCATTGCATTGAACCTATATAGTAATTTTGGAAGTATGGCCATTTTCACTATATTTGTCCTTCCTACCCAGGAGCAAGGGATGTCTTTCCATTTTCTTGTATCCTCTTGGATCTCATTTTCCAGAGTGCTGTAGTTTTCAGTGTAGAGGTCTTTTGCTTCCTTTGTTAGATTGATTCCTAGATAGTTCATTTTTTTGGATGCTATTGTAAAAGGAATTGTTTCCCTAATTTCTCTCTCAGTGAGTCTGTTATTTGTGTATAAGAAGGCTATTGTTTTGTGAGTGTTGACCTTGTATCCAGCTACTCTACTGAATCTGTCAATTAAGTCTAGAAGTCTTTTGGTGGAGTTTTTTGGGTCTTCTATGTAAAGTATCATGTCATCAGAAAATAATGACAGTTTAACTTCTTCCTTTCCTATCTTTATTCCTTTTATTTCTTTCTCTTTTCTAATTGCAGTGGCTAATGTTGCCAGAACTATATTGAACAGGAGTGGTGATAGTGGGCATCCTTGTCTTGTTCCTGATTTTAGTGTGAGAGTTTTCAGTTTTTGACCATGTAGTATGATGTTGGCTGTTGGTTTTTCATAGATAGCCTTAATCAGGTTAAGATAAAGACCTTCTATTCCAATTTTCTGTAGGGTTTTTATCATGAATGGGTGCTGAATTTTGTCAAATGCTTTTTCTGCATCTATTGAGATGATCATATGGTTTTGTCCTTGACTCTGTTAATATGGTGTATTACATTTATTGGTTTATGAATGTTGAACCGTCCTTACATCCCTGGGATAAATGCGACTTGGTCAGGGTGTATGATCTTCTTGATGACCCTCTGCATTCTGTTTGCCAGTATCTTGTTGAGGATTTTTGCATCTATGTTCATTAGAGAGATTGGCCTATAGTTCTCTTTTGGGTTGGGTTTTTCCCTGGTTTTGGAATCAAAGTAACACTTGCTTCCAATAATGAATTTGGAAGTATTGCTTCCCTTTTGATTTCCTTGATGAGTTTAAAGAGTAATGGCGTTAGTTCTTCTTTAAATGTCATGTAAAATTCATCAGTGAAGCCATCTGGACCTGGGCTTTTCTTTGTTGGTAAATATTTCATTACATTTTCAATTTCATTCATTGTAATTGGGGTGTTTAGAATTTCTATATCTTCTTCATTTAACTTTGGCAATTCGTATGTATCTAGGAATCTGCCCATTTTTTCTGTGTTTTCCATTTTATTGGAGTAGAGGTTCTTAAAGTAGGTATTGATGATCCTCTGGATTTCTGTTGGATCTGTAGTGACTTCACCTTTTTCATTCTTAATTGGTGTATTTGTGCCTTTTCTTTCCTTTTTTTGATAAGGTTGGCTAAAGGTTTATTGATTTTATTTATTCTTTCAAAAAACCAACTCTTTGATTCATTGATTTTTTGTATTGTTCTCTTAGTCTCCATTGCATTGATTGTTGCCCTAATCTTTATAATTTCCTGTCTTGTATGAGCTTTGGATTCGTTATGCTCTTCTTTTTCTAGGAGCTTGAGGTTCTGCATTAGGTTATTTATCTGAGTTTTCTCTGTCTTCCTAATATGGGCATTCACTGCTATGAATTTCCCATGTAGAACTGCTTTCATTGTGTCCCATAGATTCCTGTATGTTGTACTGGCATTTTCATTTACTTGTAGAAAATGTTTAATTTCTTCTTTAATTACTTCTGTGACTCATTGGTTGTTCAAGAGGGTGTTATGCAGTTTCCATGTGTTTTTGTTGGGGTTTTGCGGTTTCTTATGTTATTGATCTCCAATTTTATTGCACTATGGTGTGATAATATACTGGGGATAACTTCAGTTCTTTTACATTTACTTAGATATGTCCTATGAGCTAGCATGTGGTCTATTCTGGAGAATGACCTGTGTGCAGCCGAAAAGAATGTGTACTCCAATTTTATGGGGTGGAACACTCTGTAAACATCTATTAAGTCCATTTGTTCAATAGCTTGGTTCAGTTCTAGAATTTCCGTGTTAACTTTTTGTCTAGATGATCTGTCTATTTGTGGTAGTGGGGTATTGAGGTCCCCCACTACAACTGTGTTAGTGTTTATTTGGTTTTTCATGTCTATTAATATTTGTTTTGTATAGTTGGGGGCATTTGTATTTGGTGCATATATATTTAGGATTGTCATCTCTTCCTCTTGGATTGTTCCCTTCACAAGGATGTAGTGACCATCTTTGTCTCTCTTAATTAGTTTTGGTTTGAAATCTACTTTGTCTGCAAATAAGATTGCTACCCCTGCTTTCTTCTGGGTTCCTGTCACATGGAGAACTGTTTTCCATCCTTTTACTTTCAGTCTGTGAGTTTCTTTTTGAGTTAGGTGTGTTTCTTGTATTCAGCATATTGTTGCATTTTCCTTTTTAATCGATTCTGCCAGTCAATTTCTTTTGATTGGTGAATTGAGGCCATTAGCATTGATGGTTATAATTGATAGATATTGATTTATCCTTATCATGATGTTTTACTTTTGTTGGTTCTTTTATTTCTTATTTTTTCCCCCTTTCCCTTTAGTGTCTTACTTTGCCTGGTGGTTTCCCTCTGTTGGGCCTCATGGGGTTGTGACCTACATTGCTTTTTTCTAGGATATTGTTTAGAATTGCTTGTAGTGCTGGTTTGGTGTTCATGAAATTTCTCAGGTGTTCTTTGTTGTGGAAGTATCTAATTTCCCCCATCGATTTTGAAAGATAATTTTGCAGGATACAACAGTCTAGGTTGGAAGTTATTTTCTTTTAGGGCTTGAAATACTTCACTCCAGGCTCTCCTTGATGTGAGGGTTTGTGTTGAGAAGTCTGCTGTGATTCTCATGGGCTTTCCTTTGTAGGTGATTTGTTTCTTTTCTCTAACTGCTTTTAGGATTTTGTTTTTCCCTTGGGTTTCTGAGATCTTGACTATTATATGTCTAGATGTAGATTTTTTTTGATCATGGCTAGTTGGAGTTCTATATGCCTCACTTATCTGTATGTCCAATTCTCTACCTCTGTCTGGGAAGTTTTCCACTATTACTTCTGTGAAAAGTTTTTTTATGTCAATTGTGCTTTCTCCTGTTTTTTCATGGACTCCTATCAGTCTTATGTTATTCTTCTTTGCATCGTCTAGCAGGTGCTAGATTGATATCTCATGGTCCCTTACTATTTTTAAGAAATCTCTATTTTCATGGTCTCTAACCACGATCCTGTCTTCTATATCTGATATTCTATCTTCAGATTCCCTTAATCTCCTGTGGATACTTTCAATGGAGTTTTTGATCTCCTGAATATCTGTTTGAATCTGTTTCATGGATTCCATTTCTTTCTTATGTTGGGCAATCATGGTTTCCATTTCTTTCTTATGCTGGGTATTCATGGCTTCCAGCATATTTCTGAGCTCATCTTTTTTTTATCTGTTTCTGTTATAGATCCTCTAATCATGTCTTTCACTCTGCTCACCATCTCTGTGGATATCTGGGAGATTATTTCTTCTTTGAATTTTTCTAGAGCCTCATTCATCTGTTTTGTTACTTCCTGTGCTATCAGTTCAGGGTATCCAGGTGGTTGGTTATGGGACTTTTCCATCTCATTTCCCCCAGGATTTACTCTTGGTGGGGTGGAAGTCTGAGTTTGTGCCTTGCTTAAATGTCTTCTCATTTTTGTTTTTGGTACTGTCCTTGGTTTAACTCCTGGGTTGATAGTTTGAAATTGCTTATTGTAGGTATCTTTGTTGCTTGTAATTAGAACCCTTATGGAATGATTGCTTCTCAGAGGTGTCTTCCAGATATAGCTGGTCTTTAAATTTTGAGTCTCTAATGACTCTAAGGCTATCTCATTTTCCTTATACTAGGAAGGTTCATTGACTAGATCAATACCAACACCTTAGCCCAAGTGATACAATCAGCAACACCACTGCATCAAGTACATCTTTGCAAATGACATTTTGTGGTAGTTATTAACCTATCACCTTTAGCTGTGTGAATTAAATCAAGATCGAGGACCAATCCAACATATAGTGAATGAACTCTTCAATATAACAACTTTACCCTTTGGGGTGGGAAGTTAGAAGGGGCTGGGGAGGGAGGGATAGATGGGAAGAAGGATAGGGGAAGGTTAGCAGTGTGGTCAGAGGACACAGGTGAGAAGGAAAAAGAGAATAATAGGAAAATAAAGAAGAACTCCAAATGAGGACCAAAACAGGGACAAAAAGGGAAGATGAACAATGTGGGAGAGCAAGAGAGTGAGTGTAAG
The DNA here is from genome assembly GCF_053883595.1 of Heterocephalus glaber. Classification (NCBI taxonomy): domain Eukaryota; kingdom Metazoa; phylum Chordata; class Mammalia; order Rodentia; family Bathyergidae; genus Heterocephalus; species Heterocephalus glaber. The sequence goes on along the minus strand of NW_028258351.1, from coordinate 8,295,437 downwards.
AGAAAGGAAAGAGAAAAGAAAGAAGAAAAGAAAAGGAAAAAAAGGAGAGAAAAACAAATATTTGCAAAGAGTAGGGGAAAATGATTAAAGATAAGAGGAGCAAAAGAAAAGAAAAGAGAAAAAAAACAAAATAATAAAACTAATTTTGGGAATAAAACATAACCATGAAGATGAAGGGCCTCTTTCAGGGTATGTCTCTGCTGTCACAATAGACAGCGTGGGTTGCAGTGTGCAGATATAAGTCAATGAGTCTCAGCAAGCTAGTCGCAGACCCATGAGATTCAGGCAGATTTCTGGCTGCAAGTCCCAAGTTGAGCTCCCTGTCCTCCTGTAGGGTTGAACTCTGCAGAGTTGTATTGCAGGTTCCAGCTGCCCTTCCCCTGAAGATAGTCCCGGTCCTGATGGGAGGTGAAGATGACTCCAACTTACCCAGTACAGTGGTCTGGTGGTCCGGTGTCCTCTGCATCTTTGTAGTGTGGAACCAGGTGGCTGTACAGAGAAGAGGCCAGAGGAGCGGGAGGGGGGTCCAGTGGATTGCTGCTGGGGCGTGGGCTGATTCCGCACGTTGCACTCAACTTGCAACGTTGCTACGGCATCCCTAGAATTTAATTTTTTATGAATTGTGTCCAGTACTATTTTAGAAAGAATATTGCTTATTTTGTTGTGTATTTTCTTTATCTTCTTTAAAATGTTATGCATTATGGAAGAAAGAAATTGGAAAATGGGATTTTGTGATGATGAATACAGCCCAAAATAAACTGTTCAGAACTCAGAATATAAGACTTCCAGAAAGAAACCGATATGTTAAAAAATTAAGTCCATGCCAGGGATTTAGCTCAGTGGTTCCGCCGCCTTCTGCGCAAGTGCAAGGACCTGAGTTCAATCCCCGGTACCAAAAAAAAAAAAAAAAGTTCAAAGAAATAGAGAGACAAAGGAAAAACAAACAAAAAAATAAAAACATCTGAGCCATATAAATCAACTGTCATCATTTCTGATGAAGGAGTTCTACATATAAGGCAAGTTAAAGGGAAAAATGCAAAAGAAAGAGAATCAAAGACTGAAAATAACAAGATTTTGTAATTCAAATAAAAATGTGATGCATGATATAAGGAAAAAACTTTACGAAAAGAGAATTATTGAAGTGAATCAGAAGTAAAAGAGTGGGAAAATATATTGCAAATATTTTGAGGGCTAAAAAATTTAGTGAAATTTGAGGAACAATTCTTTACACTTTTTCTGAGATTAAGAAATACATGTACTTGGAAGAAGAAAAATTACCTAGAAATATGCTATTGAAGGTGGTTCTAAGGACAATAACAATGAGTGGATTCGAGACAGCATGAAATCACTGCCTTTACTTTTCTAGACATGAACCACTCAATTCTGAAATAGTATGGAATAGTACTACTTCTAGCAGCTATGTCAATTAGGGTGCTGCAAGAAAGACATCACTTGTTTATATTCAATGTCAGCAATAAGCCTTTATTTTTCTTTCCAAGAGAGTCAAGGACAGCTCTGTGTGTGTGTGTGTGTGTGTGTGTGTGCGCGCGCGCGCGCTTCACAGTTAATTCCAGTTCTGCCAGAGTCACTGCACCAGCTATGAGTTCCTAGTGGTGGCAACAGGGCTGCAGCATTACCTGGGATCAAGTCCTCGCACAGCCATATCCCAAAGCAGGAGTAATAAGTAAGTAAAGAGGGATACTCAGTAAGTATTTGTAGCTAGGGAACTGGGAATTAGAAATAATTTAATTAGTCATAGATTTCCAAGTCTCATTCAGCAAGATTGAAGCCATGGTAATTTTGAAAAATGTACAGTAATCACCACAGGCTAAATTTTCAAATTTCCAATTCTAAGAATGAATTTTTTTATACTTAGAAAAAGTCAATTTAACCATTGACTTTGGCAGGCAAGCATTTATAAACATTGAGTAGTGGCAGCATCCAAGTTACAAACAATTTAAAAAGAACTAAGATTATTGGTTATAATTTTTCCTTCCCTCTCCCCAGGAGAAAAAAACTATATAGAATAAAAGAAGAACAAAAGACAAAAGACTTGAAAATGAATGACTTCAAACACTACAAACATTGAACATTCCATCATGTTTTCTATCAGCCTTCTCTCCATCTTCTCTGTGCTTTATTTTATAAGATGTAGCTTCTCTTAAGAAGCATTATCTTCCAATAACTTGTACATGAGCATTTTCAGTCCAGGAAGCTCTTCCTTTATGCAAATGTGCACATATTATCCGAGTTTAAATCCCATTTGCAAAGGGAACGTTTATGTCTTGATTGAATGCTTGACTTCCAGTGGCAGGGTATCCAAAAGGTAATGTTGCACACCAAGCCTGCTTTCCTTGTGCCTTGGACACTGGCCCAGCTGGGCTGGCAGGTGGTCCTAGCAGTTGCCCTTCAGCAGCAGGTGACTGAACTGGGAAAGCTCACCATTTTTTTCTCAGAGAGACATGATGCAGTTTTGCCCTAGGTTCAAACTCCCCAGCTTCATGCATTTAAACAGTTGTTCTGGCAGAATATCCACTTTGTTCCCAGTGATATGCAAATGCTGCAGGTTCTAACATTAATCCTATTTTCACTGGAATGATTGAAATGTTATTGTAGTTTACACCTGAGTATCAAGGTGAGGCCGGCAGGCAGCGCTGCTCTGGCTCATGGTGTCGGGGAAGGGGCCCGGCCTGGCCTGTTGCAGACAGCTGCAAAAGCCACCTCAGTCATCAGGGGCCTCCTCTTCCTCCCTCCTGCTCAGGGACTCCATGTATAGCTCCGCGCTCTCACAGCCAGCCAGGCCTGGAGCAAGGGGCCGAAGGCCAGCTGGGGTTGGAAGCTGGGTGGGAGCCAACCGAGACTGAGACCCAGGCCAGAACTGGAACCGGAACCGGAACCCCGGCCACACCACCTGCAGGGCAGAGCCCATCCCGGGAGCACAGCCTCAGCACCATCCTCGCCACCTCACAGACTGTGCAAGTGGTGCCCCTGGTCCCCGAGGTGGTGGGGCTCCTGCTGGTGCCACCCAGTTACCCATCACCCCCAGCCCCTGTGACAGAACAGCGGGAGGAGCAGCCTGGCCTCAAGTCTGTGTTTTCCTCAGCACTGGAAGACTTTTCCTGTAGTAAAATCCAAGTTTAGATGAATAAAAGTCATATTTCCCAGGATTTGTGGATTTGGGACTTACAGGAATACTTGTTTGAGACTGCCTGCATTACCTGAGCATAGTCCATCTGCTTATTTTGAATCCCTGAGAGCCAGTTACTAAACCAAACACCACTGGGCCTTCCCTTCTTATTCTGCTTATTTATGAGTAAAGGCAGCAAAGACTCATGTGTACATTAACCTGAGGTGTAATTAGGAAGTTAGGAACCTAATAGAGATTCGAATTCTCCACGGGATCCATCTGAGTGGTTGCCCTCTCCCAGTGCCACAGGAAGTGCCAGCGGCCTGGCTGTAACTTACAGCCTTCTCCCCAGAAGCTGGCCACGTCTCTTAACCAACACCCTCATACAGGGGGATGTTGATAAAGTGACCAGACTGGGCCAGATGTGGGGGTGCACGCCTGTCATCTCACTGCTGTGGGAGCCTGAGGCAGGAGAATTGCCAAGTTTGATCCCAGTGTGGGCAACTCAGCAGTTTAATAAGGCCCTATCTCAGAGAATGAAAGGGCTAGGGATGCAGCTCAGTATGAAGGCCCTGGGTTCAACCCCAGTTCTGTACTTGAAAAGAAAAAGTGACCAGACAAAGCCAATCATTCTGGTTGATGGTGGCCAAGGAGGAAAAGCAGAAGGTGGCTCCTAGGCCCGGGCCTGGGGTCATGCTTGTGACTGGGCAGGACTGCGATCCCCTGCATCATGCGGCACCGCCATGCTGTGCCGATTGTCTGTCCCCCCGCCACTGCTGTTTTTCAACTCACTATCTGTGTCCTCTCTGCAAGGCGCGCTCTGTGTGCACACCACGGCCCCCCAGGAGTGGACGCCCTGGCCACCACCCCAGAAGCCTCTGCAGCCCCCAGTCAGGTCGAAGCAGGTAACTCCGGCTCAAGCGCCATCCTCTCCTTTCGCAGAAAGCTGGGCTGGCAGGCCGTCAGCTTCCAGCCTGGCTTCCTCTCTGCGCAGCTCCTCGGGGCTCCTCAGGTCCAGCTGAGGCTTGGAGGACTTGGCAGAGGTGGGCGTCGTGCGAGGTCGGCCACGGGTGTGTAGGCCCGGCCTTGCAGGCCCAGGGCCCACCGGAGTGTGGGAGAGCTGGACTCCCGTGTGAGGGATGGACAGAGCGGATGGTTCAGCTCTCTCTCCCTCGTCCTGATCTCCGCGGTGTCGGTGTCTCCTATGCCCTAGGCAGTGCCTGCCGGGTGGTTGCCGCCCGCCCCGGTCGGGCGCGCGTGGGCTGTGGTGCTGCCTCTAACCAACAGCTCCTTGCTTTCAGGGCCCAGAGGCTGCCCAGGACCTGTGACCAGCGGACAGAAGAGCTGTGACCACTCAAGGTAACAGCGCCGCCCAAGCTGCTCCTGCTGGGGCTCCAGACAGCGGGACAGCGGCCCCATCCCTGAGCAGCAGCAGACGGAGGGGACGCCCTAAATTTCTCCCCAGTGCTGGGGAGGCTGCATTCCGCTCCCCTTGAGGTGCTGTGACGCGAGTGCAGGACCTAGCTGCCCACAGCCTGCACTGAGGTCCATGCCTGCTCCACAGCTGGGCCCACAGCAGGCAGGGCGTGAACTCCCACTCCGGGAAGTAGCCCCGCCCACTTGCCCTCCCTCCTGCCCGCTCTGCCTCTGGATTCTCTCGGAAACCCCGCAGCCAGCTGTCCTGTAAGGCGGTGGTGGCTTTCCCTCCAGAGGCACCTGCACGGGAGCAGCATCGCGGGAGGGCTGGTGAAGGGGGCCTTGTCCGTTACCGCCTCTGCATACAAGGCCCTGTTTTCTGGGCCCCCTGTGACTGCACAGGTCAGTACCCGCTCAGCTGCCTGACCCTCGGGTCCAGGGCACCAAGGCCCAGTGGCGGGGCTGTGGGGAGAGCACGGGCCTCGGCGTGCTCTTCGGTTCGCACACAGCCTCGCTCGTTCCTTCCTGGGCGCCTGACTTCAGCCAAGTTCCTCAGCGAGGAGGACGGTGCTCACGGGACTGAGGACCTGCTGCAGAGGAAGAGGCTGTGGGACAGCGCTCAGTGGGCAGGGCAACATGCAGCCGGCCTTGGGCCCCCGGGCAGAAGGAGGGCTCACCAGGAATACGGTGGGCAGTAGTGGGCAGCACAGAGCCAGTGAGCCCCCCCCCCCAGGGAGGGTGTGGGTGGTGAGGCTGTCTTCGAAGAGGGCAGAGAAGGGCAGAGACGACGGATGCCGAGGCCTGGACGTCGCGGTAAGGCACAGGGTGATGAAAGGACGGGACTTGACGGGGCCACGCTGGCTTAGTGAGGCCCACTGTAGTGTGGAGGCTGATGGAGCCCGTGAAGGGCCATGTGGAGACCCACGGACAGCTGGAGAGGAGGGGTGGAAAAGGCAGTAGAAGAGATAGAAACAACGCCTGTAACCCTAGGACTCTGAGGCTGAGGTGGGAGGATAGAAAGTTGGAGCCCAGGCTGGGCAACTTAGCAAGACCCCGTCTCAGAACAGACAAAGGGCTGGGACAGCTCAGTGTGAAGACCCTGGCTTCAATACTGAATGCTGCAATTAATCAAAAATAATTTTAAAAGAGGGCCTGAGGATATAGCTCAATGGTAGTGTGTACCTGGGTTCCATCCCCAGTGCCACAAAGAAAAAAATTCTAGGCTAAAGCCTAAGCTTCTGGCTCCAGGCATGCAGAGGCCGTGCGGGTGGCGTGTGAGACAGGTTCACTGTGGGCAGCGCTGCATGCCAGGCTTACCCGGGTCCACTAAGGATGGTGAGGGTGCAGTGGAGGGGGGTTGCCCCTGAGACAGGCAGCCTGATGCTGATGTGTGGGTCACAGCAGGAGCCTGTGGGCCGATGGGGTTATCTGGGAAGATGGGGAAGGCCAGAAGCAGCCCTTGTGGATCAGGAAAGAGGACCCTGCACCAGGGACGAGGTGTGGGGGTCAGAGTCTGCTGGTCAGGTAGTCTGCGGGAAGGTTGGACCTGGTGGCAGGGGTCTGAGAGTTCAAGGACAGTGCCCCGAGGCCCAGAAGCCACAGCCCCAGGGCAGAGGGCAGCGGCCAGGCCGCCTGGCAGAGGGGCGAGGCTGGATGGCAAGGGCTAAGGACAAAGGCGGGGTGCGGGTCAGAGCCACCTCAAGAGCCCACTCACTCAGGTCAGGATGGCCAGCCGGTCTCCCTGCTCTGCGAGGGAGTGCACCTCAGAGCCCAGCCCTGAAATACAGTGACTCGGCAAGGCTCTGCCTCAGAATGGAAAGGGATGGGGCTGGGGTCAGAGCAGAGGCCCTGGGTTCCATCCCCAGTGCTGCAAAAAAATTAGATAAGAAATTAATTAAATATTAGCCAGGATGCAGGGAAAGGCAGCCTCCTGCACTGCCAGTGGGCACGATGTAAACTTAGCTACTGTGGAAATGTGTGGGCCGGGGATGTAGCTCAGTGGCACAGTGCCTGCCTGGCAAGCACAGGTCCTCAGTTTGACCCCCATACCCGGAAAAAAAAAAGAAATCGGTGTGGCGGCTCTTCAAAGAGTAAAGGGAGAGCCGCTGTTTGATCTGGAGGTCACACTCCTTGGTCTCCTTGGTGTAGACCAGTGGCGGTGAACCTATGGCACTGTGCCTTAGCTGGCACACACATCCCTCTGTCACACGAGTGCCAGCTCGCCCAGCAACCAAGCACTTGGGTTTAATCGCAGGGTTGGCGCTTTGCAATAAATAAGTGTTCTGGGTTGCAGTTTGGAGACTGGGTCTCTAGAAGGTTCGCCATCACTGGTGGATACTAAGAGAAAGTCCGCATAGCAAAGGGAAACCTACACACCCATGTCTCTCACAGCGCAGTAGCCAAGACATGGAATCAGCTAGTGCCCATCAACAGATAGTGGATAAAGAAAACCTGTGGGATATATCAGTATTTCTCAGCCAAAATAAAAACCAAAATTTTGGGGCTGGGGATGTAGCTCAGTGACACCGCGCCTGCCTCACAAGTGGAAGGTTGTGAGTTTGATCCCTGGTAACCACCCCCCCAAAAAAACCCAAAACTTTGTCATTTGCAGAAAAATGGGTGGGTCTGGAGATGATCTTACTGAGCAAGCGTTGCATGTCCTCCCCGGTATGTGGAATCTGGAAAAGACATGAAAGTAGAGGGGAGCTTATTAGACAAGAGAATGGGGAAAGGGCTTAAGGGTGGGAAATGGGGCATGAATATGATCAAAACACACACATGATAAATACATATATATATATAAATCTGTATCAGAACAAAATCTGAAACTCGGGAGGAGAATCTGCCAAAAATGAAACCCTCTCCATAGAACCAATATGCCCAATTAAAAACATGTGGGGCCGGGGGAGAGGATAATTACTGGAAAAAGATCTCCGGGGTGGAAAGGAGTAGAGACAAAGCGCTGTGTGTGGAAGGATCAGCCTGGGGAAGGGGAGGGAAGGGAGCATGAGGGGGAGGCTTGGAGGGGAGGTGGAGGTAGTTGGGGCTGAAGCTGAGCCTGTGTGCCCGCCCCGTGGGCTCCCCACATGCCTGTGACCTGGGGCTGGTGACAGATCAGGTGCACTCGGGAGGATTTAAAGGCTGCGTGGCACCACAGGGCATGGCCAGTATGGGGTCCCCAACCATGTGGTCCCTGCTCCCTTGTTCTCATGGGTCCCTGCCACCTCCGCCCGAGCACAGACTCAGGCCCAGAAGGCACTGAGGGCGGGTGGGCGGTCGGGCTGTGACCCCATAGTGGATACCTAGTGCTTCCCACACATCTGGGAAGGCTGGTGTGTGCAGGAGACGGGGAAACTGGAAGCTAGGAACCCTTGAGTCACAGGCAATGCTGTGTGTTGCTCTGGTCTCTCCACAGCCCATAGTTTCTGAACACCAGACCGCAGCCCTGATGGCTCACCTCTTTGAAATGGGGTTCTGTGACCAACAGCTGAACCTCAGGCTGCTGAAGAAGCACAACTACAACATCCTGCAAGTGGTGACCGAGCTGCTTCAGCTCAGCAACAACTGGCCCAGCCATCGCTACTGAGGTGGCCTTGCTGCCACCTGCCACTCCACGTGGTCTTTATTCTGTCCCAGGCTTGGGGGGGAGGCCCATGCTTGCTTTTTAATCTGATGAATCTCTAGAGCCCTTCATTGAATTTTCAAGACAGTATCTGTTACAGTATTTTTTGAAGCAAATCAAAGACCAGTACTTCACTTTAGGAACTGGACTAGTGGGAAGTCAGTTTTTCAGTTGATTTGGATAAAACACCTCCATTTTAGTGCATTGAAGAGTGTACCTTGAACTTCTGTAGAACCATTTTTCTTTCTGCTTGTACTGAAGTTGAGTATTTTCCTCTGGTTCATGTGGATGTTTTTAATGGGGATACCTGTTGATTGTCAGTCTTTGAAAGAAATTAGCCTTGGCGTTTGTTTTCACCAATTCTCCTGATTCCTGTGGCCCACACCAGGCCTCACAGCCACGTGGTATGGAAAGGGTACAGAGCAGGGCTGTTGTGCTTGGGTGGCCTCCTTGCAGGAATCTCCACTGAAGGGAGGACGGCCAAGCTCGGGCCACCTGAGGGCCTCGGCTCAGAGGTGCCACGGTAGTGAGCTTGCAGACATTTTTCTTTCATTTAAGAAGAGAAACTTAGTGTGAAATATTTCGCTAGTCCTATAGAGAAGGAAAAACCCACCTATTAAAGGGAAAAGTGAATTTAATAGTTACCTTTTTTGTGAATGTCAGGGACGTTCTTTATAGGAGAGTGGAAAGCAGGAGGGCACCGACATGAATCAGACTGGGGTGGGGGTGAGCGAGTGGGTGGCAAAGCCCGCAGGGCGAGCCCACTGGACAGCTTGTGGGTCCGCCTGCAGGCGGGAAAGAGTTCGCTCAGGGCCCAGGCCCTCGCTGTTCCCAGGTGAGCGAAGAGGAAACAGACGTGTTGAGGAAAATGACTTCCAGAGAAGGAAAAATCTGAACCCCAGCCCAAAGGGGCAAGGATAGTTAAAATAGTATTATTTAACCTGGATGGTATTTATAACAAGTGGCAATTTTAATTAATCATTAATTGTAATGTTTATGTCCAGTATAACTGTTGAATGCTACTAAATAAACCAGAATTCAGACTGTAAACCAGCCAGGCCCTCCCTCATTTAAAACGCTGCTGCGGGCCTCTGGTGACAGGGCTGATTTCAGGGGGCCCTTGCGTGTGCGGCCACCCGCCGCTGTACCGCACCTGACGGTCGCCGTTTAAAGAAAGGTGAAATAAACGGTCCTTGAGACTCGGCCTGGACTTCTGGCGCGGGGGCGGGGAGAGGGGCGGGGAAAGGGGCGGGCCTCCAAGACGTCGCGGACGGCCCAGAGGGCGCCCGGCTCCCGCAGTTTCGGTTCCTCTAGCCGCCGTTTCGTCTCCGTCCGTCCGGGGCCGGTGCTCTCGGGGCCTCCGCTGTCTTCCTTCCGGAGTCCCGGGCCAGAGCCTCCTCGACCGACGCCGGCCCTGTGCGGACCAAGCTAGACCGCGGCCTCGGGGGTCAGGGTAAACCCGCCTTTCCGCTCGGCCCCAGGGCCCTCCCGGCTCTGGCTGCGGAGGGAGCCGATCCCAGCCCTGAACCAGGTGAGGCTCCCTCTGCTTTAGCTACCAAGATCTGTAAGTGCGCCGGGCGTGGTGGCGCACACCTGTGATCTCAGGACTTGGAGGCAGAGGCAGGAGGATGCAGCGAGTTGAGGGCAGCCTGGGCTACATAATGAGTTCAAGGCCAGTCTGAACCTCAATAGCGAGACCCTGTGTCAACAAACAGCCCAGTCTGTGTGTGGCTCGACTTGGCTGTCTCATTCTGCCATCGCTGGGGCCCTGCGGGGAAGGACAGATTTAGCCTCGACCCTTCCTGGGCAGCGTGGCGGACGAGGCTGCCCCCAGGCCTCCTCCCTACTCCATCTTGGACGCGCGCCCCCCAGCACTGAGACAGGCAGGGCTCTTGGCCACACCTGGGACCCCAGCCTCCTTGGGGAACGAAGCCCTGCCTCCGTTGAACCAGTACCCCAGGCGCAGGGACGGAGCCCTCCCCCAGGTAGGCAGACCTCAGGCAGCTCTGTCCCCATGTGGAGACCTTCGGAGAAACCACACCCTGCACGCCTGTAATCCCAGTATTCAGGAGGCTGAGGCAGGATTTCCTGGAGTCTGAGTCCAGCCTGAGCTACATAGCAAGATTCTCTCTCTCAAAAAAAGAAAACAGCAAAAATCAGAATAATCCCAAGACTGGGGAGGCTGGAGGGACTTTCCAAATGGCTGTCTCCACCCGGCTCGATCCAGCTTCCTCCCTCTGAAATGGGCTGGCTCGGGTGGGGTGGGGTCCTCGGCCGTCCACCCATCACTTCTGGAAGTCTCATGACTTCTGCTTTTGGTTTTCACTTTTCTTTTTTTTTTTTTGGTACCAGGATTGAACTCAGGACCTTGCACTTGTGAGTCTGGCACCGGAACCACTGAGCTAAACCCCTGGCCCTTGTTTTCTACTTTTGTAGGCATGTTGGGCTCTTCTAGTCTGGAGGGGAGTGGAGGTGCATTAAACTTTCTCCTCCAAGAGCCCCCGGACTGCCCAAGCCCTTCCTCTGTGGACAGCTGGGCTGCTGCCCTGCAGTGGGGCTCCCGGGCATGGAGCCCTTAGAGCCAGGCCGCTGCCCACGGTGTGTCCGGGCCTTGCCCTGAACTGGATTCCTTTCTAGCAGAAAACCCACCCCAGCCATGGGCAAGACACTTTCCCAGCCTGGCTCCCCAGGAGGGGCGGAGCGCAGTGCCCTCCTGTCCACCCGCCCAGCCGGCAGCCGCTTCGTGCCTTGTCCTACCTGCCGGGGCAGCAGAGAGATCCCCCGAGGTGAGCGGCCAGGGCCTGAGTCGAGGCAGCTCCCGCCCAGGTCTGGGTGTGGAGTTGGGACGTCCGCCCCGCCGGCCGCCCACTCACGCTGTTCTTGTCCGCAGAGCTGGAAGAGCAGCTGGTGGCCCTTATCCCCTATGGGGACCAGAGGCTGGAGCCCAGGCACACGTAAGCCCCATGCCCTTCCCACAGTGCCACCCAGCGGCCTCACTGCTGCCTTCTCATCCTCTCCCCATGGTTGGCGCTCAGTGGGCTGAAAGTCCCAGCTCCTGAGAGGTGTTGGGACTGGGCGTAGCTCAGTGGCAGCATTTGCTTAGAGTGCGCGGGGCTGTGGGTGTCATCCCCAGCACCAGCACAGAATGGAAAGAGAAGCCAGGTGTGGCACAGCCCTGTCATCACAGCTACTCAGGAGGCTGAGGCAGGACGGCAGGGTCCAGGGCGGCCTGGGCAACTGAGACCCGGCCTCAAAAATAAGACAGGTCTGGGGACGCGGCTCGGTGCTCCCAGTGCGCCACCCCCCAACCGTGGGCACACACATGGCCATGGCCCTTTTCTGCAGTGCGTGGCAGAGTACCTGAGGCGTACGGTCCTTCCCAGACGTCGCTGCCCAGGCCTTGCTGTCCCCGGAAGGGAGCTGTGGCCCTGGCTGCAGGGCGTTTGGGCCGGGGGCTTTCCCAGTGCTTCCCTCCTGCTGATCGTGGTGCAGGTCAGACCCGCCGCTCTCTATCCAGTAGAGGCAGAAAACCAGGAGAGTCTACTCTGGGGCCATCCAGAACCTCAAGCAGCCCTGGGTTTCTTGGGGTGCTGGTGACCCTGCTCTTGGTCTGGGTTTGGGTGACACAAGGTCCTAGCTTTGGCTTGGAGCCATTGTCCCTCCTACCCCGCACTGCACCGGAATTGGAAGGTGGCACTGCTAAGTCCTGTCCCTGTCCCTCCTCACATCTGCTCCGAGTTGGATGCGAGAATGGTGCCCCATCCCAAGTGTGAGGCGGTACCGGCATCAGCTGGGCAGGAAGCAGCTGCTCGGGCTGGGGGGCAGCAGGCAGAGCCTGCGTCCTCCACGTCAGGTTTCCCAGCGCCCAGGCCCCTCATGGCTCCCCGGCGCCCTGCAGGAAGCTCTTCGTGTCCCTGGCAGTGCTCGTGTGCCTGGCCACCACGGGCTTCACCGCCTTCTTCCTGTTTCCCCGGAGTATTGCCGTGCGCCCCGCGGGCCTGAGCTCCTCCTCTGTGGCCTTTGACAAGGGCACCGTCCACCTCAACGCCACGGTGAGTGCCCAGCCCGCCCCTCCCAGCCACACTTCCGTGGCCTGTCTGGTGTCACAGCCTTCCGTGTGGCTCGCCAGGGATCTCGTGTCACCCAGGGAACCGCATGAGCGCCAGGACAGACCGCGAGGGATCGGGACCCTGTGTGGTGTGGAATCAGAGTCCAGGCTGCATGAGCAATGGTGGGGTGAGGTGGAGGTGCCTGCAACTCCCACGTGCTGGGACAGCGTGGCGAAGCTGTACGGACAACACAGGACCCACAACTTCTGAGACTTAGTCTCCCCATGTTGCCTGGGCTGCTCTCAGTCTTGGGCTCAAGTGATCCTCCCGCCTGAGCCTCGGAGTAGCTGGGACTACAGGCAACATGTGGGCAGCTCCGTGTGACTTCTCTTTCTTCTTCCCTCAGTACCAGGGATCAAACCCAGGGCCCTCACACTGAGCTACATCCCCAGTCCTTTTATACCTTGACTGTTTTTTCAGTGTTTGGAGAAAAGATCTTGCTCTGTAGTCCAGGCTGGCGTTGAACTCACTCTGTAGCCCAGGTTGGCCTTGAACTCTTGGTGACCCTCCTGCCTCAGCCTCCAGAGTGCTAGGATTACAGGAGTGCGTCACCACACCCCACCTGTTTTTGAGACAGGGTCCAGGGTGTCCCTAAGTTGCCCAGACTGAGCTTGAACTTGCAGCAATTCTGTCTCAGCCTCCCAGAGTGTTGGAACTATAGGTGTACACCACCATGCACCGCTCAGTGTAACTTTTTTTTTTTGGTACCAGGGATTGAACTCGGGTAACTTTTTCTTTTTGAGGCAGGGTTTCCCTATGTATCCCAGTCAGGCCTTGAACTTGCAGCAATTCTCCTGCCTCAGCCTTCCAAGTGGCAGGATTACAGGGGTGTGCCATCACACCTGGCGATGTAACATCTTTAGCTGGCCGGAGGGGTCGGTCATGGTGCTGACCCTGTGCTCCTGAGCCCTCCTGGAAGATCGCGCCCTGCCTGGGATGGGTCACCCCCATCCTGTCCCTTGTCCTCGTCCCCAGAGTGTCCTGAACATCTCCAACCCCAACTACTGCCCAGTCACCGTGACCCGGCTGACGGTCCAGGCCCTGCACGTGTCCCTCATGGTGGGTCAGCTCTCCGAGAGCCTCCTGCTGCACATCGGCCCTTTGGCCAGTGACCAGGTGACTGTCCTGGCACCGCCATCAGCTGGGGTGTGCGGTGGGAAGGGTGGCCGGTGGCAGCTGACCTCGTCCCCCTCCGGACAGATGCTCTACGCCGTGGCCACCAGGATCTCGGACGAGACCACGTAGTGAGTCCCTGTGTTGCGCTCCCTCCTGGTTTCCCGTGTGCCCAGTGGGCTCTGCACCCCTGGCCAGACCACCGCCTGCTGCACTGGGATGGGCAAGATCGCGGCCGGCCGTGGTTAATCTTTTTTTTTTTTTTTTTTTTTTTGGTACGGGGGGGCTAGAACTCAGGACCTTGCGCTTACGAGGCAGGCATCAGAACCACTGAGCTAAATCCCTGGCCCTGGCCATGGTTAATCTTTACCATGTATGGCTTTGCACTGGGACGTGCAGGGGCGAAGCACAGGGTGGAGCAGAGTCGCTGCAGGGGACCAAGCTGGCCCAGAAGGACAGGAAGTGGCATCAGGGCCCTGCTGGCAGGGGAGGACTCTGGGCCTGCAGGTCTCCTGTGTGCGACCCTGGCCTCGCCTCTGTCCCTTTCTCTGTCTCAGCAAAATCTGTACCTGGCTGGAAATCAAGGTCCACTATGTGGTGCTCCACATCCAGTAAGTGGGGCTGGTGCCCGGTGTCCCTGCTTGTGCTTCCTTAGGCTTGGTTTTGGTTTCAGGCTTTTTGTTTGTTTTGGCACCGGGGATCGAACTCCGGACCTTGTGCTTTCGAGGCAGGTGCTGGAACCACTGAGCTACATCCCCTGCCCGGTTTCAGGCTTTTTGAGACAGGAGCCTGCTGTGTACTGCAGGCTGGCCTCAAACTCCAGGCAGTCCTCCTGCCTCAGCCTCGCCTCAGCTGTGTTTTGGGGAGAACCCACCCTACCCCTCGACCTGGCTCTGGGGACAGCGAGCCCAGGCCCTTCCTGGTGGCTCTCATCTCACTCCCAGGCCCATGTGTGGCAGCAGAGGAGGGCAGGCTGGGGAGGCTGGGCCCCCAGCCTCCTCAAGCTGTGGCCTGGCCTTCCCTCAGAGGCACCCTGACCTACTCCTACCTGGGCCGCGAGGACCAGCACAGCTTCGAGGGCTCGGAGTACGTGGACTGCCGCCGGGGAAGCGCGCTGGCACCCCACCCGCCCTAACCTGCTGCCCCATCCTCAGGACCCACGGCCCCACGGCACCCACGTGAGGACGGAGGGGACGCATCCCCCCTACCCCACTTCCTGCTCTGTCTCCTCCTCCTCCACCCCTACCAGTTCTTTGGGGCCGGCAGCACCGGGTCCCCGCCTTGGCTGGTCTTGGGGAGAGGCTGGCCTGGCCCTGGCCCCCTGCTCCCCTTGCCCCTCTGCCCTCCAGGCCACCAGGGCTGGTTTCCTTCCTGTCAGAAGGTGGCAAACACAAGGTCTGGCCTTTGAACCCTGGGTCCTTTTTGAGGTCAGTGTTGAGCAGTGAGTAACTGGGGGTGGCAGTCTGTCCCTGTGGCCTCCCGGGACTGTGGACATGATCCCGAGGCACGACAAGGTGACTCTCATGGCTGCTGTCCAGAGCGTACCCCGGACAGGAAGGGCTCAGCCCTGTGGCCCTGCATCCTCCTTTCTGGCAGTGACTGTCCCTGGTCCCTGGGGAGCCACTTTGGGCTCTAATGCATTCTTCGCTAGAGAGGGGTTTGCTGTCCTCTTCTGCAGGAGCCGAGCAACGGGGGAGGGAGGTAGGTGGGGCCATACAGGAGAGACTTGCAGGTGCTTGGACACAGGCAGCAGCCACAGCCCAGCCTCGTTCTACCTCCAGCGCTGGCCAGGCTGCTCTGTTCCCAGAAGCCTTTGTGGTCTGTGCCCTGACATGAGAAACAGCACTCCCAGACCTGGCCAGTCCCAGCTCTTCCCATCCCTAGGCTGAGCCAAAGCCAGAGAAACCCGGGTTTCCACCTCCAGACAGCAAGGAAGAAAAGCTGCTGCTAAAGGCAGCCACGTCCTTGTCACTGATGGGTGGGGATGGAGTTGAAGGGGGCCAGCCGAGGTGACAGCTGGGAGCCTGTGACTTCGCCAGGGCCAGGGCAGGGCCATCCTGGGAGGCAGAGGCAGGTGTTGGACATGTGGGGGTCGCCAGATGTCAGGGATTCATATTCAGTAAACATGGAACTGCACTGGGAATAAAGCCACCAGCGAGAGGGGCGCTGGGCCATTCCCATCTCACCAGCTGTCTGCTGCTCTCCAGCGGGTGTCGAGGCCTAGGAGATGCCCTGCTGCCCACCGAGCTGGGTATGGAGCCCAGGGCCTTCCCACTGAGCTCCATCCCCAGCCCTTTTCCTTTACATTTTAAGACAGAGTCTTGCCAGGTTACTGGGCTGCTCAGTTTGGGTTTGAATTTGCCATCCTCCTGCCTCAGCCTCCCAGATGCTGCTGTAAATACCCTACTTTCCGGCTTCTGAGCAGCCACTTGCAGGCGGCCCACCTTGAGCTCTCTTCCTCCTCCCTCAGGAGACCCCTCTGCTGCCTGGGACCCGGGTCATGACTGCAAACTCCTTCTCAGGGTGGAGGACACCAGGACTGGGTCCCCCGGCCCTGTCCCCTCGTCCTGGGCTGCTGAGGGAAGGGAGCTGGGGCTGGGGAGCCTTGGGTCTCTGCTGGGTGGAGGGACTGAGGCCGGGTTCTTCAGGGTCCTGCATGGAGTGGCCTCCTGCCCAGCTGTGCTCCTCCACTACCCACCAGCTGCCTCTCTGCTGCTGGGCTGCTCGGGCATGACACCCCCTCGAACAGGCTGGGGGGGTGACACCCCAGTGACTGTCAAGACCCCTGACAGCTGTGGCTACAGATCAAGAGCAGGAGCCACAGCAGGAAGTGCAGGCTCAGGAGGCCCAGGGCCAACTTGCACCCTTGACAAAAGCAAGGAATTGCCGGGCGTGGTGGTGCTGTGATTCCAAGACTCAGGAGGCTGAGGCAGGAGGATTGCTGTGAATACGAGGCCAGCCTGGGCTACACAGTGAGACCCTGTCTTGACAAAGAAAGAAGCGCGGAATTGCCTTCCACTCCCAGTCTCCCGTGGGTTGTGCCCCAGGAAGCTGGTGAGGGCCTGGACCCCGGGAGCCGTACTTTACTGCAGACAGCAATTCCCAGAGCGAGGGCTCCCTGGGCGTCCCCTGCCGGTGGTCAACGTGGCTGCTCCTCCGTTCTTGGAGATGACGGCCAGGGTCCTGCAGTCCACATCTGGGTCACCACTGCTGGACATAATCGGTTGACTGAGAAGAGGAAGGGACAGGAGCCAACCAAGTGAGCATCTCCATGCTGCTGTTCAGGGCCTGCTGAACCCTCAGGCTGGGGAAAGAGAGCAACCGAGACCTCCTCCTGCACCCTGCAGGGTGTGTGATACTGATCATGCCCGAGGCAGGCTGTGAAGAGTGAGCCCCACCACTGGCTTGTTTATAGAAGTGAGTCCACCCGAAGCCTGCGTGCCCAGGTCACAGTAACTCGCACCCAAATTCCGTCCCTACAACTAAAACCTTCAGACTAGAAGGACAGTGTTTGAATCACAATCATATATTTTGTGTATTCTGTTCCTAATTTGACAGTGCTTTGTCTTGTCCTTGATGAGCCATTTTACATTAATTTCCATACAAACTGCGCTCAGCTTGCCTTTACCCCAATTGATTGCCAATAAAAGCCAGTGTCTCGGGCCGGGGCCGGGGATTTAGCTCAGTGTTGCTGCCCCTGCCTTGCAAATGTAAGGTCCTGAGTTTGGTCCTGGGTACCACAAAAGTAAAAGCCAGTGCCTGGGACTGGCCAGGGCCTTTGTCAGTTGCACTGGCATTGGTCGCCCTGGCCCCCGCTTTCTCCCCTAGTTCTGTCTCTTAGTGTATTTTTTTCTCAGGCCTGAGTCGTATACTGGGCAGGTGGGGACTGGAACCTGACTACCGGGGTCTCTGGCAATTGGTTCCCAATGTGGGGTTTGAACCACAAGCAATCACCTGCTCAGTGAGGCTACTCAGAATAAAAAGGAAAAGAGAAAAAAAAAGAAACTGACACAGTGCACCTCACATCAAGATAAGGAAGTCCAAATAGGAAGCAAAGCCTGGAGAAGGAGATATGTGCTTCAATTACATGGGGAAAGGTAGTAAAGGTAGTCAGCTGGGACTAAAACACAGGGTAATCGCTTTTGGCCTAGGCTGGCCTGGAGTGCTGAAATAAATGCTGCAAAAGATAGTTAAATAGTCATTGCTTTTCACAAACAAGAACTTTAGATATGGAACTTAGGGAGTGTGGAGCCAGAGTGACTCCATTTTGGAGCTGTCTCCTTTGTTCTCTCAAATTTGTGCTTATCCACTCAAAATTCCTAAGTTTATTACCCAGCCATCTGTGTACTCAGGAAGGACATTCCGGACACACTATCTATAAGGTAAGCAGTTAATGGCTAACTGCCCACAAAAGATAGATGTGACCATTAGTCAGTGGATCTGCTAACCATCAGCTTATGACAGTCGACCACTAACCTTTGCCCCCTTCTCCCTTGCAAAAATCTATACGTAACCCCCTTAACCCCCCCTAAGCCTAACCAATCAAAACCCTACACTTCATATGTATTTAGTATTAACCAATCACCTGGCTACTAACAACCAAAGCTTGTTGTATACTCAATAAAAACCCTGCTAGTTTCGAGGCTCGGGGCTCTCAATCTCGATCCGCTGCGTCGGTGACAATTGAGAGTCCCTGCTTAAGCTTGAATAAACGACCCTCGTGTGCTTACATCGGAAACGGTCTCCTGGTGGTCTTTGGGACATCGCGATCTGGGCACAACAGGAGCATGTGAAAAATAACATCCAGACAGCTCAACGAAGAAAAGTTATCTCCCTTGAGACTTTAACTGAGCCCTTGACCCCTTGGAGCCTTGGGCGCTCTATTTTGGGGCCGAAACAACCAGCCTGGAGTGGCTCAAGCTTCTGTCCGGAGGCACTGCGCCCCGGTGTGAGAACGGTCTCGTTCTGGTTGTGGACCAACTGCTTGCCAATTCTGCTGCCTTTCACACTTCGGACATGTCTCTCTCAAGCAAACCCTGGCCGAGCTGCCTCCTCCTTGGCTTTAGTTGCTAAGATCAGAGGCGCCGAGGAGGTGGGGCAAAGGCAGGACATCGTGGCCTCAGAGAGCCCGGAAGTGCAGGCAGACACACTGTGGTCACAGGAGGAGTCAAAACTAATCCTCCAATTGGAAAGAACTAAAGTGGAAAAATAAGTAATGGGTTAAAAACAGCTAGGAAAGCTCTGAAGGGCATAAAGCAAAATAGAAACAATGCTCCTGGCTTTAGGAGCCCCAAGGCCAGCGCTGAGTTACTGGCCTGATGCTGCTGCAGAGGTCTAGATCCAAAACAGCCGGGGCTCCCACTGTACATCTCAGCACCCCAAGTGCTGCCCTCGAGACCTCACACAGGACACGGTCCCTGAGGCCTAGACCTCTCCAAAGCCTGTACCACTTGAGTCTCACTGAGAGTTAACATCCTAGCAGGTCGTGCAGGTGCACCCCTGTCATCCCAGCACTCTGCAAGGCTGAGGCAGGAGGATCCCAAGTTCACACCCAGCCTGGACAATCCAATGACTGTGATCCTGTTTCAGAGTAAAAAGGGGGAGCAGAAGGGGTGTAGCTAAGTGCCCAGGAACCTGTGTTCAATCCCCAGTGCTGTAACCAATACTAGCCTGCCAGACACGGTGCCACACACCGGGAATCCCAGCCCTGCGCGAGGCAGGAGGAGCACAAGTTTGAGGCCAAGGAGCAGCTTAGCAAGGCCCTGAGGGTAAGGATGCAGCTCAGTGGTAGCAAGCCCCGGTTCCGTCCCCAGCGCACTGCAGCCACGCTGCCTGTCCTGCTGCCCCCGTCTCACCTTGAGTCTCGAGTACCCGGTATTTTTGGCAGGTCCAGGCTGGCATGGGTTCCTGAGGCCTGGTGACAGAAACAAGCACAGTGACTGAATGCCACAGAGAGCCGAGGTGCCGGGCCAGACCAGGGTCAGAGGAGTCTCAGCGGGGGCGCGGGAAGCCCCGCCCCTGCCTGCCCCGCCCCTCTGCCGCCTGAGGCCTTGCCCCTCATCCCTAGGAAGGCTCAGGTTTCTCCCAGGAGCCCACCAGAGGCAGGGAGGCTGGCACCCCGCACCCCACTGACCGGGGCTGGGAAGGATGGGCGGCCAGGCTTGGGGTCTGCGGCCCCCGCAGGGGGGCTGCCCCGCCTGGAGGTTGGGCTGGAAGGAGCACTGAGGCCGGGCGTCCTGTCTCCCGGGGCCTGGCGGCGGCGGCGGCAGTAGCAGCCGCTGGAGTTGCGCCCGCGTCGGCCCAGGCTCCTCGGGCTCCGGCTGTGGCTGGGGTTTCTTCTCAGAGCGATGTTCCTCCTCCTTCCTGTCTTTCTTCAGCTCCTGGCGAGAAGCCCCCACAAGCGTCACCTCCTTCGCCCCCACAGCCCCCACCGGGAGGGCGCTCGCGGGGCACCCGCGTCCTGACTGGACCGCCAGGCGGGGGGACAGTGTCGTCCCTGGCAAATACTCTGCTGCCGTGCTGCTCAGTAATAGTGTCCGCCGGCGCGTGAGCAACTCTAGTTGCTGACAGCCACAGGGGACACTGGAAGAGCCAGGTGAGCTGGCTGTGATTTAACCAGCTATCCAAACCTGGATCAATATGAAAATATTAACTGATATTTTCTTTCTTTCCTTTTTGGTACCGGGGATCGAGCTCGGGACCTTGCGCTTGCGAGGCAGGTGGCGGCACCACTGAGCTAAGTCCCTGGCTTAACTGATATTCTCTATTTTTTGTTTTCATACTAAGTCTTCAAAACCCGACATGCATTTTACACTTAATAGCACATCCTCATTTGGACACTGAGCCAGGTGTGGTGTCATGCACCTGTCACCCCAGCACTCTGGGAGGCTGAGGCAGGAGGATCAGAAGTTCAAGCCCAGCCTGGAGAACTTGGCAACTTAGACTCTGTCTCAAAAAACATTTTTTTCTTAAGCAGGGTCTTGCTGTGTAGCCCAGGCTGGCTTCAAACTCAAGATGATTCTTCTCCCTCAGCCTCCCAGAGTGCTGGGGTTACAGACATGCACCTCCACACTCAGCTGTAAAAAATTTTTTAAGAGTGCTGAAGATGTGGCTCAGTGGGAAGGCCCTGGGTTCAATCCTCAGTACCCCCACACCATGCCCAGCAACTGTTTTCCTCTTGCATTACTGGGAATGAACGCAGGGGTGCTGTACCACTGGGCAACATCCCCAGCCCTGTTTTTTGTTTCAAGACAGCATGTAGCTCAGTTGCCCAGGCTGGCCTCACAGGGATCACCACCACTCTGGCTTCATCAACAATATTTTATCTATATTCAGATTTCACATAATTTACAGCCAAACAAGTAGATTCATATACCCAAATTGCACCAAATGTACTTCAAATTTGTTAAATATGTCAATTAAATATTTACTCTAATTTTGTATTTAAATGTATATAAAATATAAAATTTAGGTCTTCCCTCTCAGTAGCCACAGAGGAGGGCCCCTCAGCACACAGGCCAGTGGCCGTTGAGGGTCAGTGACAGCAGGGACAGCGCGACTTCACAGCCCCCTAGGTGCGGGCTGGGCACATGATGAGAGCAGCGGCCTGTGGTGCATGAGGCCATGGGTTCGATCCCCAGCAGGGGAAACAAACACCGAGTCTGCTAGCGGCTGGCCGAGCCCAGGCAGCAGGCAGCCCCTGAGGGCTTTGTCTCCCTCCCTCCTGTTTGAGGCCCCACAGGCTGGGCCCCTCATGCACCTGCTGCTCCTGCTGGGCCAGCAGCCTCCGCCTCCAGTCCAGAGCCATCTGCCGGTGCAAGGGCCTCCCAGTGGTAGGCGCTGCTCATGCTGGGCCCCGGCAGGGGGAGCCCAGGACCCCACCCACCCCCACCTTGCCCTCCCTTGGGCCCAGGCCCTGATGCAGCCTGGGCCACCTCACAATGTGGGCTGGGCGGGGCTGTCTGGGGCCGTCTGGGGCCCTTCGCTCCTCAGCCTGGAGACCCCACGGGTCCAGACGCAACTCCAATTCCGCAGCCAGCCCAGCTAGTTTTCCTCTCAGCAGCAGCACCTGGCCCTTTCCTCCATCTCCGCTTCCGTTTTTGTTTTCTTTTGTTTTGTTACAGGGTTTCAGTATGTAGTTCAGGGTGGACTCAAACTCAAGGGGATCCCCCCACCTCAGCCTCCCTAGTGTTGGGATTACCGTGTCCGTCCCCCATCATCCCTCATCTCCCCCCCCCCCCCCCAGTTTACTTTCTAACCCTTGAAGCCTTTCCCCTCCCTCAGTGTACTGGCTGAGTCTAGATAAAGAAAAAAAAAAGAAACATACAGAATCCGGATAACCTTCACTGACCCTTGGGACCAGGCTCCAGCAGAGCCCTCCCACGCAGTGGAGTGGCTCGGGATTTGTTGTCAGATCTGAGTTCAGTCTGGCTTGGGGACCTGGGTTGGCCCCTCAGCATGGAGTTTTCCCTGAGGAAGTGTTGAAGACTCCAGGAGATGCATGGCAAGCGCCTGCCTGGACTGGGGCACCCAGTTGGGGCCTGGGGGTACGGTGCGACCTCTCAGCCCTGTGGTGGGGGCTGGCAGGGTGCTGAGCCCTGGCGGATCTTGCTGCCGGAACCACTGAGCTAAATCCTCAGCCCCTCATTCTCTTTTGGTAAAAGCAGTGTTAGTGCCCATCATGGTGGTACAAATCTGTAAACAGTTATGTGAGAGGCTGAGGCAGGAGGCTCGAAAGTTTGAGGCCAGCTTGGGCAATTGAGTGAGGCCCTGTCTCAGGAAATAAAAAATAAAAGCGGCGCTGGGAGTGTAGTTCAGTAGGAAGGTTCTCGATGCAATCCCCAGCTTTAAAAAGAACAATAAGCCAGGGGCTGGGGAGCTGGGGATGTAGCTCAGTGGTGCTGCCCCTTCCAGGCATTCCCAAGGTCCTGAGTTCGATTCCCATGTACTCAAAAACAAAACAAAGCACTATGACAATATATATGCAAATGTAGGTACATCCTCCACATGTGTGCGTGTATGTCTCCACGTTTCTGTCTGCCAGAGGTTGAAGAAAGCAAGCCAGGTGAGGTGGAAATTAAGTAGGGAAGCCCAGGATGGGAACGTGAGGGGATTCCTTACTCTCCCTTTCAGTACTGGGGATCGAGCCCAGGGCCTTCGCACTGAGGTACAGTACATCCCCACAGCTTCGTGTTCTCTTTGTTTTATTTTGTTTTGAATTCTGAGGCAGGTTCTCGATAATCGGCCCAGTCTGGGCTGCATCCCCCTGGCTCAGCCACCCAGAGTGCTGGGATGACAGGCGTGGCCCTGCACACAGGCCCTTCACAACACTGACTTCTTTATTCAGCTTCCTGGAGCTGGGATTGGGAGGCTCCGCAGGCTCAGTCTCCCCAGCCCCGGCCGCTGCACTTCCCTCCTCTCCCGGGTGGACGGGGCCTTGAACCTTCCATCCTCCCACCTCAGCCTCCCCAGTAGCTGGGATCACAGGCATGTGCCACTGTGCCCAGCTTCCATTTGCCTTTCTTTTCCAGAACTTTCTTGATCCTAACCACAGGAAGCCCCTGTAAGGTGCATCCTACTCCTCCGTGCCTCCCATCGTGTGCCCTGCCTCCTACCCCCGCCTTGCCTGCTCTCTCTAAACTGTGCTATTTTCAGAGTGTTCCTCGCTGCCATCAGCTACTGTATCTGTGTAGTTAAGCACAACCCTTTTTGGAGCTCAGATTATCCCAAAATGATTGTTTCAACGACTTGTAATTGGCTTGGGAAGTTGCTTTTTTTCTTGCATCTAAATATGGCCAGGTGTGATATTCCAGGAAGCAGATTCACACAGATGACCGCAGTGGGGATCCATGCTGAGGAGCCTGACAGGAAACTGCCTGGCTGCCCCATCTGACGCCTGGCCTCTGTGCACCCTGCTCACCACCTGCTGTCCATCCACCTGTCCACCTGTCTGTCTACAGCCCATCCATCTGAAACATCCTGGATGCCTGTACCCCGCCAGACGCACCAGACACGGAGGGGATGAAACTCAGTGGGACTTGGACCCTGGACTCTCCCATCCTCGTGAGGAGAAAGAGCCGAGGTGGACATGCCAGCCGGAGCAGCGCTGTGACAAGAACGAGCGGGGAAGACTCCACCGTGTCCAGAGAGGCGGGGATGGCTTCCCAAGAGACGCGGTAGAGACTGGAAGCTTTTCTCACAGATGCAGGGCAGGGCCAGGGTCTACCCAGGAGAGGCCAGCCTGTCGGCCCCGGCCTCTGCCCCTCACACGACTCCTCAATGTCTTCCTTTGAAGGGGTCATATTAGTGGTTTTCTTTTCTTTCCTTCTGTTTTATTTTATTTTATTTTTTATTTTTTGGTACCAGGGATCAAACTCGGGTCCTTGTGCTTGCGCAGCAGGCAGTGAAACCACTGAGCTAAATCCCCAGCCCTTGTTTCTGTTTTTTTGAGGTTTTGGGTTTTTCAGTTATTGTTGTTGAGACAGCGTCTCAATGTGCAGCCCAGGTTGCCCTTGATCTCACAGTGATCCTCCTGCCTCAGCCTCCTGAGAGCTAAGATTACAAGTATGAGTCTCCATGCCCAGCTCCCCGTGCTTTTAAAAAAGAATTTGAAGCTGGGCATAGTGCCACACTCTTGCAATCTCAGCTATTGGGAGGCTGATACAGGAGAATCACAAGTTTGAGAACAGCCCCCCGGGCAATTTAGTGAAACCCTGCCCCCAAATTAAAAATAAACTGGGCATGATGGTTCACACCTGTAATCCCAGTATTCCAGGAGGCTGAGGCAGGAGGATCATAAGTTCCAGCTCAGCCTGGGCAACTGAGTGACTTAGTGAGACCCCACCTCAAAAAAATAATTAAAAAGGACTGTGGATGTAGCTCAGTGCAAAGGCCCTGGCTTCAATCCCTAGTGCTGCCAAAAATTAAGAAGAGAGAGAATGTGCAAGCCATGGGACTAAATGCCCTCCTTCATCTCTGCAGCCCTGGGCAAGGGGACCTCATCTCCAGGAAGTTAATTTTATCTCCTTCCCCTCATTCCAGTTAATATTTTCCCTTTGTCCGGTAAGAGGGACAGGGAACTGTGACACAGGAAATATCTTGGCTCAAAAGTCTTCTTTCCTATAGGTTTCTTAGAAGTTCCACAGTAAACAAGAAAACCAGGCATGGTGGCCACGCCTATAATCCCAGTACGGGAGGCTGAGGCAGGAGGATCCCACAAGTTCCTAACCAGCCTGGGCTCCATAGTGCATCCAGGGCCAGTCTTAAATACATAGCAAGAGCCTGTCTCAGAAAAAATAAAAAAATTAAAAATAAATAAACAAGAAAATTTCAAATGAAATGAAACAAGGCTGAGTGACTAAATGCACAACACAGAGACCAAGCACAAGGAGCCGCCCTCTGCTTCCCTCCCTCTGCACGCACGCGCCTCTCCACTCCAGCACCATCAGTTCTGGAACTGTAGATCAGCAGGGTCCCCACTAACTGGCCTAGAGACCCCTTCCTGAGCTGGGCGAAGGAGCACAGCCTATGATCCCAGCTATTCAGGAGGCCAAGGCAGGAAGATTGCAAGTTCCAGACCAGCAACTTAGCAAAATGCCTCTCAAAAGAAAAAAGTCCCAGGGAGGCAGCTCAGGGCCAGAGCGCTTGCTGCCTTGTGTCAAGCCCTGGGCTCCCTCCCCAGGATTGCAGTGGAAAAGGAAAACAAAGAAAGAACTCCAACCTAGGTCCAGGGCGGGGCTGGTACAGGAGGGGCTGGGAGCTCTGCGGGGACAGCCCATTCTCCTGGGAGGCTCTGGGGCCTGGCAAGGGCCGGGGAGCAGCTGTGATTGCACCCTCCACCGAATTACAGCCCTGCTCCAGGTCCCAGGCTCCACTGCACCCTGGCCCATGCCTCCGAATGAACGGTGAGGGGTCCCGAACCCCAGGGCCTCAGGGCTCCTCCCTCCGCAGTGGTAAACTGAGTCACCCAGTGTGCCCTGGGAGGGCCAATTTCCCTCCCCCTGTCGCCCAGGGCTGGCTCTGGCCTCCTGCCCACCTGGTGATACTGGCCTGGCCAGGGTGGAGCTGGCCTGAAACCCTCAGAGGTGAGAGGAGGTGCCACCTCCCGGGAAGGTCTGGCACCCTAATCCTGGGGCCAGCACCTCTGGCTTCAAGTACTTGAGGGTGTGTGTGCGTGTGTACACGTGTGTGTGTGTGTGTGTGCGCGCGTGTGCTAGGTAGACCACAGCCCCCCACGTGTTAGGGACAGAACAACATGGAGGGCATGACACAGATTTCTCTGTTTGATTTTGAGCGTTTGAAAAATAAAAAAGTGCAGGACTGGCCTGCGTGCCTTCCCTCTCACTCTGACCCTCAGGGCCCTGGTGGAGGTTGCATCCAGCCCATGCACAGAGTCTCTTCCACTCCCTCAGCGTGCGATCCGGGAGGGGCCAGGACAGGAGGCCTCTGTTCTGGTTTCTGTCCTGCAGACTCCAGGAAGCCAGGAGGACAAAGCCACAGGTGCATGGCCAGGGCTGGCAGGAGCACTTGGCAGTGAGTGGCACAGTGCGGGCTCTGCCAAGTAAGGTCCCCAGCTCCCACTGAGTTTTCTGACCTCCTGGATGGCTCCCCCAGAACAGCAGGATCCTAGGGTGCTGTGCACTCTTTCCAGGGACCCTTTCGAGCTCTTGTTGTCCTGTTCGATGACTTGGACAAGAAGCAAAGATGTAGAGATTTTTACATTTATCAAAGGAATGAAAGGTCAAAAAGTAGGGAAAAGAAATATTCTGAACAGAAGTGCTCTGCACAGCATGTGCTGGCCAGGTAACAGAGGAAAAGAGTTTCACCCTGCAGAGTGCCTGAGGTAAATGGCCACCATCTGTATTCTCCCATGAGACATCAGATCTAGGCCGTCCTCTTAGAAGCCTGCCTGATCTTGTGCCGGGAGAATGAAGATGGCATTGTCTGGCGCAGGGCTTGGGTCAGGTGTCTGGGTGATTGACAGGTCACGGCAGCTGGAGAAGTGGTTGGCCACACCCTAGTCTGCTCAGCAGCAGGGTCTTCCCGGGTCCCAAAGCCTGCTAGCAGGGCAGCATCATGGTCAAGAGGGTGTGACTGCTTTGGCAGCACATGTACTAAAATCATGCTCAAGAGGCTTTGGAGTGTAAGGGCCTCCTCATATGTGGCCTTGGGCATTTGGGCAGGTTACTTACTGCTATGAGCCCAGGTTTCTTATCTGTGAAATGATAATAGCAAAACACACCAAAACCAAAACCAAACAAAACAGAAGCCAGGTATTGTGTGTGGAGCACACCTGTAATCCCAGCACTTGGGAGGCTGAGGCATGGGAATCTCAGAGAGTTTGAGGCCATCCTGGGCTAGATATTGAACTCAAGGCCAGCCTGAACCAGTCAGTGAGCCCCTGTCTCAGCCTCCCACAGTCCTGGGGTTGCAGGAGTGTGTCTCTCTCTCCCAGCCTGTGAGTGTCCTCAGTGGAGTAGAGCACAGTGCAGCGGAACACTGCACAGAGGACAAGTCACTGCCCTGGGCACGACGGTGAGAAGCCCACATCACCTCCCCGGGGAAGCAGGGGGGTCACAGGGGGATTGGCGCCTCGGCCCACTCTCCTCGCTGATGCCTGGCTCTGTGCACGTGCAGTCACAACCTGCATTTTCCACTCTGCCCACGGGGCTGGCAGGGGTTATGAGTCGCTTCCATTTTCTTTCAGAAAAATTAAGCTTTTTTTCATCACAGACTCAAAGCTTTATTATCCATAGCTCACATAAGATCAGACTCCTATGAAGCTCAACTCGCCAAGGAGAAGGGAGATAGCAAGGGTTAGCTAAGTCTCCTTGCTGAGACAGGCCTGCTCAGAGCCCTCAACGCTCACCTGGGTGAGGAAGGGCCTAAAAGTTCCCAGCACACGCTCACTTGCCCTCCCTGGTGGGAACGACTGGTGTGCATAGGACCTCAGTGCACACAGAACCTCCCAGGATACATGGAATACCTGGACCATCCTAAAACTGCCCCATGCACACAGGACCCCCTGGTACATGCAGGGCCACTGCATCTCTACTAAGGCTGTGCTTCAGTTGTGAAAATGGATTTTTCTCATGTCTTCTTTGTGCTCCAAGTTCCAAATGTGGCCTGTCTCCTGTGCAGAGGAGGTCTGGTTGTCAGGAACTGAACTGCAGTGGTACTCTGTGCTCCAGGAAAGAAAAGGCCCATTTAAACAAAAGCTTACCCTGCCACTTGGCCAGAGCAGAGACCCACTGGCCAGAAGTGTATGTGTGGTGAGAGGTGCTCCTCTGCCTGGCTGGCACATGTGTGTGCATGTGCACCTATCCATGTACACATGTGCATGTGCATACACGTAAATGTGCTAACACATGCCCTGTGTCTGTGTGTGTGCGCCCACGCGTGCGCGCGCACAGGCAGGGTAGACCCAGGTACATTCTCAATGTATGGCCTACCTGGGCCTGCCCAGGCCCGGCATCAGACTCTGTCACTCACCGTTGGCACAAAGGCCGACCCTGAGCTAGGGACAGGGACATGGACAGGTAACTCATAGATCAGAGGACCCTGGGCCTGGAGGACACTGGTGAGTCATGGGCAGTGCAGTATGGCCATGAAGAGTCTAGTCCACACTGGCCTTGAGGCAGGGCCTCGCAGGAGCCCTGTCAGATCTGTAGCATGAACTCATGGGTGTTTGTCTCCTAGCAGGAGCGATCCTTGTCCAGGATGCTGTGTTCCGTGAAGGTCACCTGGCCATTTGCATGCACAAGGATAATGGTGTTGGTTCTGGTGCCATGGTCTGGGCAGTGCACACACACAGGTGCATACTTGTTTAGTATGGGCTATATGTTCTCCTGGCCCTGGTCCTCAATGTCCAGGTCTGGCAGCTATGCCTCCTCGTTGTTCAGCATGTCCAAGAGCTGGGTGACAAAGGCACCCTTGGGCAATGCCGGGCTCTGCTCCACAGCCTCCAGGAAGAGCTGCTCCCAAAACACAGCTTTCTCCAGGGTGTCTCCAGCAGTGCCGTGCTCAGCCCATAGGTTCCTGGCATCTGTACAATGGGCTCAGGCACCCCCCCTGGTTTCCGTAGTAACAAATGGCATCTCCTTTTGCTGTGCTCAGGTCAGCTGCTCTGAGATTGAAGCCATGTACAGGTGGCCCTCCTGGGAGACCTTCTTCAGGTAAGACAAGCTGCCCGTGTCCATGGTCAGAAAGTTGGTTTCAAGTTCACCTCTGCCATGGGTATCTTGGTCCAGCATCTGTGGGGAGTTGGTGAGTACCCCTCGCTCCCCCCCGGTGCTGATCCCCAGTCACGTGCCTTCTTCCATGTTGAGCCCTTGAACTGGCCATTTTTGGGGAGTTTTTAATCTTTTTTTTCCTGTTTCTTTTTCCTTTCCTTTTGCCTCCTTTCTGGTTGTTCTGTTTAAGTTTAGTTTTTTTCTTGATTTTCTGAACAGTTTGTAGTTTTTTTTGTTGTTATTCTGTTCTGTTCTTGTTTCTATCTTGTTCTTTTCTCTTTCCCACCTGTCTTCTTCACCAGTTTCTTAAAGTTTGTCCTCCATCCTTGCTTCCGGTCTCTTCCTCTTCTTCTGTTTCTGTTTTTTATACCCTAACCCATTTAAAATCTTCTCCCCTGGACTCTGAAGTGGCAATGGCAGAGGTAACAGAGCAGATGAATGAGGCTCACTAAGAAACTTATTGTTGTTCCCCCAGATGTCAGCTAGCTTGGATGGTCTGTGGTAGAATTCATCCCTGTTGGCTGCCAAGATAAGCCTGTATGCATTCTTGGAAACAGGGCACGGATCAAACTTAAAGGAGTTGATGCACATGGGTTGCAAGGGGTAGCTTTTCTCACACAGGGTCACGAAGTAGATTGCAGAAGTTTCAGTCCAGTTTCCCCGGCCACCCACCGGCCTCGCTGCTGCCTTCCTCGCTCCCTGAGGTCACAGAGGCTCTGGGCAACGCAAAGAGGGCAGGTGGGCACGGACAGCTTCTCTGTGGCGGCAATTCTATCAGGCCTGGCTGTCTGGCTCTCGGGCTGGGCCTCCGCAGGCTCTTATGGGCTCTTCTGCAAGGGGCTGACCCACACGCTGCTCATCTTTGACCTGGCCTGGCGGCTGTGCATCAACTTCCCCTGCCTCTACATGGTGGCTTCCATGATGCTCAACGCGCACCTGCGGGTTCATACTGAGATCCACTGAAGGCCATCCCCTCCTGACAGGGGCATCACCCTGGGATCACCACCGCAAAGGACACAAAGCATGGGGGACAGAAGAGGGACCTACGGCACCTGCACAGCCAAAGCAACAGGAGGGAGGGGAGGACTGGGACAGACTGCCGCACAGGCTCGAGAGGAGGGCGCTGAAGGGGAGCCTTGCCTGCAGATTCCCCTTCCCGGGTGAACATGCCTAGGGGAGACAGAGATGGAGATGGAAACATGCAGAGCGAGACGCTATCCTGGGAAGCGGAAGCCGGTCTGAAGGAGGCTGGCCTCTTGCTTCCTACCAGTGACAGGGCACTTCTGAACTGGAAGGTACCCATGGGAAGAAAGTCACCCCTAGTAGCAGTTCCCAGCAAGGCTGTGGGTCTGTCCCTGTCCCTGCATCTGTTCCCGTGGGAGAGTGCCTTGCTGTGCCGTCAGGAGGTGCCCGGGCAGCTCTGCAGAGGGACTGGCCAGGAGGAAGTTGTGAAGCTGCAGACAGCCACAGAGGACGGTGCTGCAGGGGAGAGCCCTGTGCTTAGGCATGGCCTGGCCACATGCAACTGCAGAATGCAGGAGTTTCCAAGGATGACCCGCTAAGGGCTCCTCCCAAGGGGCCAGGCTCTGCGCTGGAACTGTCCTGCCTGTGTCCCCTGCTGCTACCCAAGACTCTGCATGCCCATCCTCAAGGCTCCTGAGGATCAGACAAGATGTGAGCATCTTGACCAGCTAAAGCCTGTGCTCTCAGAGCAGACAACAGAGTACAGGAACATGCTCTCAAGTATACATTGTACCTCCAATGGTCTGCACATAACACCGGGCTTGTTGGCTCTATGACCTTTGAAATTAGCAAATCCCATAGGCTATAGTTAAGGTACAAGCAGAACAATCAAAATCGTACCTTAATTTCAAACGTTGTCTTAGAATGATTTTTTTGCATTAAGTCTGTATGCAAACAGAGCAGCCATTCAGTTCCTGCTTTGGTTTGTATGGCTAGACAAACTATAAAGTACAAGTCTAGTAGAAACTCGCTAAAAGCTAGATAATGCAGAAATTGTTGATCATGTTTTAAATTGTGCTTGAAAGACAAAGAATCTGGAACCCTTTCAGGAGATCATTAATATGCTCAACATAACATCAGCTGGGAACTTGGCTTACCATGAAGTTCTTTGTCTCTAATACTCAATCCAAAGGGCTACGATCCCAGACATTGTCTCTTTAGCCATCCTGTCACCAAATGGAAGTGGTTATTTGTAAAGTTTACCCACTGTACTTTTATGAAGCCTTGCTCAGTTCATGGTGAGCTGTTACTATTTCTGCATCTTGTAAAATAATTTTGGTCTGCAGCAAATTTGATTTCTCCTACTCCTTTCTTTCTACCAGAAATGCAGTTTCAATGGAGGCCCTGTGGTGAAAGTTGCAATATTAAATTTAGAATAATCTTCTCAAACTAGGATTCCTAGCAGTGTTACCCTAAGAAAAAGGAGCCTGACTCTGCTGTAGCTGAGATATAGAGGCAGAGCAAGTGTTTTCCCTTACGAAAGTTCTGAGACCCAAGCAGTTGAGGCCTCTTTCACACGAAGGCTTTTCTGAAGTAACTTGTTTGTTGATAACTTTAATAAAGATCATTTAAGAGTATAAGTTTTTAAGGACTCCCAAAGTGAAGCTTAAAATAGTCATTTTGGGAATGAGTGCATACATCACTTTGTATTGTGTATTAAATTACTATGCTGTGTGCTATTTTAGTGTTTTGGGAAAATGGAGAATAAAATCTGTTTTTTAGCATAATAAATGTCTTATTTTAACATGTGAAAAAAAAAAAGAAGTTTCAGTCCACGTTCAGCAGACTCCAAGGCAGGGATGACAAATAGGCATGGCAGAGCAGAAACAGTATGGTGCACCCAAGACAGCAAAGGCAACAGGAGATGAGAAAGTCTTTATTGATGAGGGAAAAATAAGCTTTGCTGGTCACGTGCAGGATGAGGTCAGTCGGTGAGCATCTCCACTAGCTCATCACTCTCCCTGTCATTCTCCCTGTCACTAGCTGATTCTGCAGGCTTAGCCTCTTCGCTGGGGTTCCTGTGGGGAAAGGCCAAGGCAGTGAAACTTCCCTGTCTCCTCCCATCACGGGGTCTCCAGGCATCCCCAGCCAGTTCCCTGCGTTCTGAGTGACAATCTCTTCCTTGCCAGGAATCCGCGTCTGGGAGCTTCCCTGCTATGTGCTCTTGCATCTGTTCAGCTAGGCATCCTTGTGCAGTGAACAAACCGCACAACAGTACTGGACTGGAGCATTTTGCTCTCTTTAGCACCTTTCCCATCATCCTGTTCCCACTGAGTTTCATGGGTGTCCTCCTGGGGTGAGGGAGAGGGTGCTTCTATTTTCCTGGCCATTAGCCCACGGTGGACTCATATGAAGCACATGCCAACTAGGGGAGCCATCAAGCTCAAGGGTTTTGGGGCTGTGGCTGTCAGCCAGGGTGAGATGGGAAACTGGTTTAAAGGACTCAGCACCAAAACATGTGACATCCTTTGTGAGCCAGGACTGGTGGGGCACACCTGTCATTCCAGCACTCTGGGAGGCTGAGCCAGGAGCACTAATTCAAGCCCAGCCTCGGCAGTTTAGCAACTCACTGAGGCCCTGTCTCACAATAAAATAAATATTTAAAAGAAGAAGAAGCAGCTGGGGATGGAGCTCAGTACAAAGGCCCTGTGTTCAATCCCATTAAGAAAAAAAAAAGAGGGCTGGGGATTTAGCTCAGTGGTGCTGCCACCTGCCTCGCAAGCACAAGGTCCTAAGTTCGATCCCCAGTACTGAAAAAAAAAAAGAGAAAAGAAAAGTAAATCCAAAGGAGCCCTTTGGGGACAGGAGCAGGAGCAGGCTGGAAGCCCCTCTGCTGTCCATGGCGTCACAGCTGACGGGGACAGAGACCCTGGGCACCACCCAAACACAGCACGGTCAGCATGGACACCGGCTGTAAGAGCCGCTTTTCCTGCCCCCTCAGGAGCTGCGTGCCCCTGGCAGGACACCCCCTGCCCCTTCTGCCCATTTCTGCCCCATGAAGTAAGGGGACAAACTCTGGCCCAGAGCTCTCCAGGGTGTGAGCTCGCCCTGGGGCCAGGGACAGGACTTCTCACAGGGAAGCAGGGAGCCGGGCTCTGCCTCCCGCCTTCCAGCCTGGACTTCGGCTTCCAAGATTCCTTTCAAGACACCAGGCTCTCATTTACCTTCTGGCCTCTGGATCGTCCACTCTGGCTCTTCTGTGCCGATAACTGTTTGGGAAGAAAAGGCCACCTGAGTGACTCGGCCAGGACCACTGCCTCCTGGCCTGGGCTCGCTCCTTCCCGGCATCCTGCATCTCATCCACCCATGAGACAGCAGCCTTTCTGGGGCCAGAGGCTGTGCTGTTAGCCACTCTCTGCCTCTGCCACAGTGCCACACTAGTTGGGTGTCCAGCTGCTCACATGTGATTTGCTTTGTTTTTGTACTACTGGGGATTGAACCTAGGGCCTGCACACAGAGCTACATCCTCAGCCGTTTTTCTTCGGAGACAGGGTCTTGGTAAGTTGTTGCCCCGGCTGGGGTCAAACTTGCACTCCGCCTGTCTCAGCCTCCCAGAGCGCTGGGATGACAAGTGTGCATCCCCACTCTCAGCAAATTCATGCATGCCTGTGATCTCAGCAGTGGGCAGCTCTGGCAGGACGACTGCAAGTTTGTGCCCAGCCCGGACAACTGAGCAACTTACTGAGACCATGTCTCCAAATGACAAATAATAGTAAGAAGGGATCGGAATGTAGCTCAGTGCAAAGGCTTTGTGTTCAATATTCAACACCACAAAAGTTAAATAACACAAAAAATAAAAAAGCTAAATCAAGAGAAAGAGTAGGATGCCTGTCAGTGCTGGTGCTGTTTATCCTTAACAGAAGGTCCTAGAAGTTGAAAAGGAAGAGAGAAAACTATCATTGTTTGTACAAGAAATGAAGGACCGGGCTGGGGATTTAGCTCAGTGGTGCCGCTGCCTGCCTCACAAGTGCAAGGTCCCGAGCTTGATCTCCAGTACCAAAAAAAGAAAAAGGAATGAAGGACCACCTGAAAGCCAAGAGACTCAAGCCAGACACCACTGGAAGTAGTGTGAGCCTCCAGCCAGGAGCCCGATGCGAAACGAGGAGGCCACTCGCCCCTGCACGGCCTTCCTGTGTTCCACGCACCAGCCGAGAATGGGGAAAGGCCTCAGTATGATGGGATGAAAATGCAGCCCACAGCAGCTCCGATGAAACTTCACACAGGTGGGGAGATCTGTGTGGGGACAGCAAGAACGCTCCCCAAGTGACCAGTGAGACACTGGGTCCCAAGTACGCTGTGAAGACGTCAGCTCACACTAAGCTGCCTGCACGGTCCGTGTAGTCCTGGTCACACGCAAGCCTGGATCTTCGTGTTTGCTTCACAAAAATGTCCAGCTGACGTTTGGCAGAGAAAGTGTGGAGAGCAGCTATGATGCCCAGGAAGAAGAGGCAGACATTTGGCCAGGTTCTGGCCTGGCCCAACACACCGGGCAGCCATCAGTCCATCCACATCTCTGCTCTGCTCCCCAACCATGGACCTCAGTGTCTCTCCCAGGAGCCGCTTCTAAAGCCCTGCCCATCACACTTTTCTGTTCTCATGCTTCGCCAGGGCCAGAAGAAATGGGGATGACCATCCCAGAGGGACCAGGCCCGAGAGGGCTAAAGAGTTCAGGGAAGCCTCATGGAGAACGAACTCGAGCTGGGTGTCAAGAGTCCTGGGACTCACACAGGCGGGTGAGGTGGGGGAAGTGTAGAGGGGCAGAGGCACTGACAGAGGAGGCACTGGGTACCGTGGGCCCAGGGCATGGAGGGCCACTGTGAGCACAGGAAAGTCGGTATGAGGCAAGGTATTCGGGGTTGAATGGGAGCAGCCACATCGACACTGTCAGCTTACTAAATTATTCCTGCAATGTCCTAGCACCTGCCTATTGAGAAATGTGCCTGACCCTTGCTTAATTAGAAGGTAAACCGAGGGTAGTCCCAGGAGTGGGCTTCTGTCCAGGGGACCCACTCTAGAGCAGCACAGCAGGGACCCAGCAGCTGGGTTTAACTGGACCTGGGCAGCCTGCGCCTCCCACAGCCTGGAAGGAGGCAGCCTCGGGAGTCCTAGAGGGCGCACTGCTGAGTGAGGGCCCTGGGCTCTTTCTCCAGGGCAAGGCAGATCCAGGACGGTGACGCAATTTGAAATGGTGAGGACCTCAGGCTGTGGACACAGTGTTGGGTAGGAGAAAGCTTGGTGAGGTGAGAGTTAGCCTGGCTTATGTTCCTCAGTGATCTCGGGGAGTTCACTCAGAAATCCCTCACATACACTTGTCAGTGCAAGAACAAGGCACAGCTCAGTCTTAGTGCCTGAGGCAGAACCTCAGGTGGGAGGCACAATTGGCAGGGGTGTTCAGGTGGTCCACTCGGAATCTGTTACCAGGCCTGGCTGCGGGCAGCAAATGTGAATCAGTTGTCCTTACCTGCCTGTTGCAGAGGGCAATGATGACAGCGATCAGTATCACATTCAGAGCTGCTAATGCCCTGATGATGCATTTGTCTATATACATGCTTTCAAGAACATGTTCTCTGAACTAAAGAAATAAAACAAGAATGATATTAGTTAAAGAGCAGAGACAGGAAGGGTGAATGCTAACCACCAGTATCGGGCTCTTCAGGGGAGCGGCTCACGGGGTCTGGAAACCACAGCACAGCAGAGGGCTGCGCATCCTGTTCTTACACAGCTTATCTGGACTCTCTCTTCCGGGTCAGTTCCTTATTCTCTAAGCAGCGAAGCGGGGGTCACTGTCTCCCCCAAGGCTATTGGGGACAAGACAGCGCTTGGGAGGCCTTGTCTCCCCACTGGGGCGGGGCACGCACACACACGTGGGGTCGCTGTCCTCACCGTCTGAGGCGTCTGCTGTCCCTTCTGCTTGCCATGGGCTTCTGTCCCCTCCATGACCATGGGGTCAGAATACAGCTGCTGCTGCTCCCCCTGGGCCTGGGACACCGTGGCCTCCCGCTGCTCAGTCAGAAGCATCAGCAGGCAGCGAGACTTGGAGATGAGCTTGGCACAGGCGGGGGGCGCGGGGGGCTCAGCGCAGTCCATTTTCAAAATGCTGGTGACCTGGATGATGAGCCTTCTCAGGTTGTCGTCAGGGATGAGCGGCTGCAGCAAGTGATTCAGCCCTGTTTCTAACACAACCCCCAGGGACGGCAGCACTGGGAAGGTGATGTGTGTGGGCATCGAGGCCGAGCCCGAGGCAGAGTCTGCAGCAGACACATGCAGGTCCCCTGGTGCTGACAGGAAGCCTCCTGGAGGGGAGTCCATGAGGCTCCTCAGTGCCCGGAACCCAGGCCTCTTTGCTGGGCTCAGGCCGCTGTGTGCGTTTCCCTTGGTGAGCTGTGCCCTCAGGTTGGCCTGGGCTGTTCCGAGGGACACAGGGAAGAGAGTCCCAGCCAAGCAACGACTCTTTTGTGACTGCCAGGCAGGTGGAGTTGCCTTCATTCTTAGCACTCTGTCCTGCCCATGGTTTAGAAACCGTATGCTGTGGGTGAAGTCTTTTGCTCTGCTTCTCACCACAGGCTGGGCTCTGGAGGTGGGGGACCTGCCCAGCCAGGGAGCCGGCAGGGAGGAAGGGGTGGCCGCCCTCTGTCCCTCTGTGAGGACAGAGAATCTGGCTGGGTTCCTGGGCCTGGGGGCCCTCATGACGCTGCTCCAGCTCCATGGCACTGGGGTCCCCGAGGCTGCTTGTGCAAGGGGCCAGGTGACCTCCCTGTCCCTGACCTGCTGCTTCCTCCTGTCCTGCAGCAGCCTTTTACCTGTGTCCTTCAGGCCCCTGAGGACCCTGTCCACTGTGTGCAGCCTTCTTCCTCTCAGGGCCTCCGCCATGCTGTTTTCCTGTGTCAGAGCCCTTCCTAGTGTTCTAGATATTTGGGGCTCCAAGGTGGGACCCAAAAGGGTGGGCTGTATACCCCTGACAGTGTCTTCTTCCTTCTTAACTTCCTCCATTTTTTTCTGAATTTCTACATTTAACCAATTTCTGAGCAAATACAGCTCTTCCAATTTATTTTTGTTGGATTCATGGATAAAGGAGGACTTCTTTATATCCTTTTTTAAAGAATCTGTGTTATCTCCATGAAATGCATTTGGAAAAAGCCTTGCAATGAGTGGCAGTAGAGCTGACTGCACAGCCTCTGGGTTTCCCTCTGAGAGATAGGGCACCATGTAGCTGAGGGCGTCGATCACGTCACTTTGGTCATGAAACTTGAGCTGGTCGCTCATGATGCCCGACCAGGGGGCCACACTTGGCTGAGAAGACGATGTCTTAGGCTCGATGCTCAGCTGGGTACTGGTGCTGTTGTTCCAGGCCTGCAGTGCCTTCCTGAGCGTCCCATCCACGTTCCCCATGGCTGCTGCCTCAACTGCCAGGAAAGAAGAGATGGCCTTCGGTCAGGGGACACTTCTGTCCACAGCCACAGGTCCCGGCCAATACAATAGGGGCCAGGAAATATTCCAGTGCCACTTGCAAAGGAGAAAATAAACCCAAACTTAGCCCTATGAAAGGCAACAGCAGAGAGAGAAAAGAGCTCTGGGCAAAGTGGCTCCTATCAGAAGGTCCCATCGAGGACAATGCAGCCACGCTCCGAGGACAGAGTGGAAGACCAGAGTGCCAGGCAGTTGCCTGCTCAGCAGCCACTGGGCAGGTCAGCAGGCTCCTCACCTTCTGACCCCGTACTATCCCTACCAGCTGCAGAGGGAGCACAAGGCCTCCTCTCATGGCTGCCTCCCGTGTGTCACCTTATCGCTGCCAGTGCAGATGACCACAATGGAAGACAGCCTTCCAAGGACAGCGAGGCACACGCGGGAGCAGAGGCCCCTTCTGCTGTCAGGTCTTCACCCGGGCGTGTCCTTCCCACCTCCCACCCATTTCCTTCCCTTGCTCCCTGCTCCTACATTCCACTTCTGGAACAAAAGGCTCTGCCTGGAAATTTATACCATGCTCACCCTGATTCGTTCTCAGATTTGGGCCAGGATCTGCTGTGGAGGTTAAGAAGTTTTTAATTTACACAGTTGTATCTCATGTGAACTAGTGTGGGATAAATCTACAGAATGACCACAATTTCTGGATAAATGTGACTGCTTCCTAAACTGTACAAGACAAAAAACTACTCCTGTCAGATGCCCGCTCACTTCCATTTCCCTTCTTCCATTTCTAGCTGCACTTGGGGAACCACCCAAACTTCTGACTGCACGGAGGTCAAGGGGACCATGTGTAACTGCGTCTCTCTCCCAGGAGAAGTAAGGCCTAGGGTCCTGTGCATCAGAGCAGGTGACAGGAATCAGGAGAAAAGGAGGCGTGTGGGGCTGTGGAGAGCCTGATTTGGGGACAGAGATCCAGGCCCCAGCACTCGACACCCATCTTATTCTCCTCCTCCTCTGTCAATGGAGCCGAGAAACTCTTGTTTTACTCACTTCCAGGAGAGAAGGGAAAATGTAATCAGTGAAAAATTGTTTGAAAAGCAAGCAGCATTGCTTTTATATAAGCACCAAAGTGCTGTGATTTCTTGTGTGTCCCAGAGCACCAGTAGAGTCCTGCACTCCAGCCATCTGCGTGAGCAAGCAGGCACATGTTGGCACCATTCTGTGGCACCAACAAGGCTGATGGATGGGAAAACACCTGAGCACCCCAGAGTCATGTGTGGGGGGAAATCTTGAGACTCAGAGTGAGCTCCGAGGGACAGTGACAGCCTGGGCATGGAAGAACTGCTGCCCTTCCAGGAGCCGGGAGCAGTTTCAGTTGTGGAATCAGAAACTCCCAGCTCCACATAGAATGACATCCCTTATCCTCTTATAAGACTGAAAAATAACACAAAACCAAATAGATCAAGAGCTGTCCCATGAGGCAGCATCACTGGAGAGCCGCTGCACACACAGCCAGCCATCAAACTGCACTGCACCTCAGGACCGAGGAATCAAGGAGGACACCGAGCAGAGCAGCACATGGTCTGTGGCTGAGAACCTGCTCCCTTCCCTCCATTTCTTATTCCTGTTCCTTGTGCATCTGCCACAGTGGTCTGCTTAAATCCCTGGACAAGAACTGAGAATGTGATTGCACCAAGGCAGCAGCCTAGAAATTCAGGCTGCATGAGGACAACTACAGCAAGGACACCATTACTTAAACATGTAATTCCGCCAGCTCAATATCAAAAAGTGAAAACCAAATAAAAATGTCACCATGGGCTCTCAGATTTCTCAGGAGACTCATGGCACTGCATGGTGTTGGACAGACAGGTGCCGTCACAGTGCAGCTTGACTGTCGGGCACACAAGCTCGATATCACTCTTAATTTGGCAGGGGCAGCAGGCCATGTGGCTCGGCAAGATCCTGTGGGCAGAGCACAGAGAAGCGAATTAGCAGAAGGGCTCCTGCAGTGGCAGGAGACACAGGCCAGGCCCCAGGGCCATCCAGAAAAGAGCTCTGAGGCTGGCTGGGCCTGGCACTGGCTGGGCACCTGGGGGCAGAGTGCTGCTCAGGAACACTGGGGATCCTTAGGAAGGAGGCTGAGGTGTCCCACAGAAGGCTAAGCCAGGCCCACAATAAAGGTCAGACATGGGCCCTGGGGCCAATGTGCCGTTTCATTCAGGACCATCTCTTCCTGCTGGAAGGGCTGGCTGTGATGGGCATGCACAGGGAGACAACAGTCTTCTGTGCAGTCTCAGTGAGGCCCTGTCCTCATCCCCGTTAGGAGGGGGAAACACTGCACCTTCCTCTGGGCAGAGAAACATCTCAGTTCTACCTACATTGTGCTGTTCAGCAACTGCAGAGACTGCATGGGTCAAATTGGGCCCCTGTGAGCATTCAACATGTGAGAAGGGCTGGGGCACAGCTCAGGGCAGAGAGCTTGCCTGGCATGCCTGAGGGTCCAGGTTTGATCCCCAGAACCACAGAATAGAAAAGGAAGGAAGGGAGAGAGAGAAAAGGGGAAAATGTAATGTGGAGAGGAACCTGCAAATTCATAATGATCCTCAAAAAGAAAAAGGTAACTGTTCTCTAATAGAGCAGTGGCAGCTAACAAGTGAAGAAGGAATGCCAGAGTTGGAAACTGTCATCTGACAGTCACCTGTGTAACAGTGGATCAGACAAGGGTCATGGCGGATGTGCAGATGGATAGGAAGATGCTTAAGGTCGGATCTTCACTGATCTCAAGTTCTTACCCCCGGGTTATTTCTCTGGCGATGAAGAAGACAATCACCACCATGAGGAGCCCTGGAGGATGCCTGGGGAGGCAGCTCTGACTGGGGAGGGGCAGGCGCCAGGTTGGGAGGGTCTGAGTGTGGGGCTGCAGGAGCTCTGGGAGGAGCACAGATCAGAAACCCAGGGGTGTGCACACGGCATCAGCCAGGGAGGTGACGGGCGCAGGGCCCAAGCAGCCCGCTGGCCAGGCCTCTTTCCGCGGGAGCTGCGCAGCCTCCCTCCCCTTGGCTCTCGCACCTCCAGTTTCTCTTTCCCAAGCCTGGCCAGTGTGGGCCGGGGCAGTCATGGGACACACAGCTGTCACCACAGGCCCCACAGAAGCTGCAGTTCAATAAACACCTCACACATGGAAATGACCCCTGCCTGCATCACACATACACACGTCTCAACTCAGCATTCAGGCTGACGTGGAGATCCAAATTCCCTCTCAGCCAGGGAAACCAGCAACTTAGTGAGACCTTGAGTCAGAAAGGAACACTCAAGGGCTCGGGATTTAGCTCAGTTTTTCTGCCTCCTGCCTCCCAAACTCAAGGTCCCAAGTTTGATCCCCAGTACCCAAAAAAAGGAAAGAAAAACTGAAAAGGCTGCCATAGACCTAAAGTAACTATCCAATTCTGGGAGGAACCAAAGGAGAAAACCCTTGCACTGTGGGTAGACAGTGTGTGCTTAGACAAACATTTCGTAGGAAGACACAGAAAAGCACAAATCAAGCAAGAACAACCTGCTACATTATACTCCACCAAAGTTTAAGAATTTAAAATTTCTGGTCTTCAGAAAAGAGAAGCCACAACCAGAGAAAAGATATTTACTGAACACTGACCAGTAAAAAAGGACATGTATCCAAGGTACATGAAGCACACCTTGGTCTCATTTCAGTTTTGAGACAGCATCTTGCTCTCTAGTCCAAGCAGCCCTCAAACTCACTATGGAGCCCAGGCTGGGCTCCAGCTCACAGGATCTTCCTGCTTCAGCCTCCCAGAGTGCTAGGATGACGGGTGTGGGCCACCATGTCTGGCAGCAATTGCAGTCCTCACACACCGCTGCCGGAATGTACTAAATATTATGCTAAGTGAACAAAAGGGAGACAGGGAAGACCACTACTGCGCCATCCATCTGTACACTGTGCTGGGAGAGTGAAACTATGGGGTCTGCAGGAAAGACTGGCCGTTTGCAGGGCTGCCGGTGGGAAGTCAGCAGGAGAGCAGTGGGGGCTGCACCACTGTGCTCATTCACCCAACTCTACATGGGAAGACTGAATTTTACTAAATGGTAGTTAGACCTCCAGGAACCTGACTTAAGAAACTAGTAAAACAGGCCCCGCTTGGTGGCCCACACGCCTGTAATCCCGGCACTTGGGAAGCTGAGGCAGGCAGATTGCTACAAGTTCTATACCAGCCGGGGCTACACAGTGAGAGCCTGTCTCAACACCCCCACCAAAAAGGAAAAAAAGAAAAAAAAGTAGTAAAACAAACCTAACAATATGAAAACAAAGTGAAATAAATCTAGGAAAAATAACTTACAGTTTTTGCAACTCCAGAGTCATGGTGAGGATGTTCTCCAGCACTGCAGGGGGCACGTGTGTTGATCCCAAGTCTCTGCAGGAGAAGAGAGATGAACAGTCACCCTGGAAACACCCTGCACTGCAGCAGGCACTTCACGGACATCTGAGGATTTCGCTTTTGCCTTCCTGGTGAAACAAGACAGCGAACAGGTGTATTTATCACAGAAGATAATCCCAGAGACCTCTTCAGGAAGAAACTTAATATTTGCATCACCAAATTCATGACCTTGACATGCACTAGTAGAGCCTGTATTTAAATCATCCTATTTATTTATTTATTTATTTATTTTTCGTCCTCTTATTTTCATAATGCATTTCCCTGTCCCTCTTCCTGCCTTTTGGCCTTTTGATAACAGTGCCTCTGCTTTTGGGGTCAACAACGGCCCTATCCCCTGCACTTCTTCCAGGTCCTCATGTCCCCAGCACCGCTCTCTGCCCTGTGAACTACTCTCCTACCCATCAACATTAGTTCTTAACCCTTCCCTTTGCTAGTAACTTTTTCCCATAACCTTAGTAAAATTAAAATTAGATTCAATGCAGAAATACTTCACCTTTGATGGAAGGAAGCAAGAAGGGCAGAAGCCCGAGTATGAGTTAGATGAGTACTGTAATACTTACAGGTGTTTTAATGCTGGTAATTTAAAAAAAGATGGATCTTCGATAGTTGTCAGAGGGTTATTGTTGAGGACTCTGAAAAATGCAATGGAATTAAAATTATCTATAGTTTCAACATGCATGAGACTACATGAAAAGTTTAAGGCAATGCCTGACCCACACACAGCGCCCTGGGACACCCTGGGCAGAGTCTGCAGCACTGAAGGGCTTCTAAACCACTGGGTGCCCACCAAGCTAGCCGAGTACAGACTTCTGGGCCAACCTGACAAACAATGCTGACATTAAGCGTTTGTTCAGAAAAGTCATCAAATAAACAAACAGGAACTACTACTACCTACCACAGGCAGCAGGAGCATCAAACCTTGGGGGGGGGGTCTCATTTCCAGAATTCCCACAATCATTATAGTCTTAAAATTGTCCAATTTTCAACCAAAATCGATGAGATCCGAGGAAATAAACTGTGACCCCTAAATGAGGGTAGGAATAGGGGTGGGGAGAGAAAATCTCCCTGAAGCAGCCCAGACACTGGACTTTACTAGACAGAGGTTTAATTCAGCTGTTTAAAATATGTTCAAAGACAAGGTGTGGTGGCACCTGGGAGGCTGAGGCAGGAGGAGAACACATTCAAGGCCAGCCTGGGATACACGGTGAGTTCCAGGACAGCTTGGACTGCATCGCCAGACCTGGCCCTCAACAACAACAGCAACAATGACAAAATGTTCAAAAGGATAAAGAAAAACATCTAGTCCTGTAGACTAAAGAAGAAAGGAAAATAGTGAAAGAAACATAAAAAGAGTCACTCCAATTCACGTCCCTGAAGTGACCTCTCTGTGCCAGGCTGAGGACTCCCCACCTTGAATCTGCCCTTGAGGGATAAACACCCTAATCTGAAGTATTTGGACAAGGACTCTGCCCACTCCCAGCCAGACCTGGGAGCAGACTTCTGCTGAGACACATACGCCTTGCTGCCATGCGGCCGCCTGTGTGCAACACGATATATAACCAGCGGGGAAAGGCGGACTTTGGGAGACTCAGAGCTGCGTGCAGGGCTTGTGCCCAATGGGACTGGACCAGTCGGGTCGGGATTTTCCGGTTGTCCTCGGATGTTGAGCCGAGTGGCTGTCCCGGCTGGTGACGTGTTGTGTTACTTCTATCTGTCCTATTTTCCTTTTACTGTTCTTACTGCTTAACCCTTTAATAAAGCTGTCTTCATTCATGCTTTCGTGTGGCTGCTGAGACTCTTTCAGGTTTGATCCTCAGTCTAAGGGGTGCACCTGGGTAGCTTGCTACAACAAATAGGAGAAGGATATCTCATTAAACAGAGAATACCAAAAGAGAAAAAATGATAAAAAGAAGCCAGACAGAATTGTGGATGTGAAGTGTATGGTAACTGAGACAGAAATTCACTGGAGCATCTTCATGGCTGGGCTGAGTTGGCAGAAGAAAGAATTGAGGATGTGGAGGTCCACTGAGATCACTGAGCCTTCAGAACAGAAAGGAAGAAAATGAAGGCAGATGGAGGCTCAGAGACTTGCTCATGGGACTCCATCCAGACACGTAGCTCAGACCCAACAAACGAAGGAAGGAAGGAAGGAAAAAGAGAGGAAGAATTACCAAAAACCTCTCAACTTAAAGAAAAACACTAATCTACCTTTCAAGGAGCTCCTGGAACTTCAAATAGGGAAAACTCAAAGAGATCCACAGCTAGACACATCACTCAAAACATTAAAGTCAAAGAGAAAATATCTTCATGGTAGCGAAAGAACGCAATTTAGCATATGACAGGTGTGTTGGATGGAGTGGGTTGGCAGTGTACT
Source organism: Heterocephalus glaber (assembly GCF_053883595.1). NCBI lineage: Eukaryota > Metazoa > Chordata > Mammalia > Rodentia > Bathyergidae > Heterocephalus > Heterocephalus glaber. The sequence continues at coordinate 8,251,568 of NW_028258351.1, read as the reverse complement.
TGTGCCAGAGGAGGTAAGGGTGTGGGAAACCTGGCCAGCGGAGTAGGCGTGACCTGTTAATCACAAGATCCTGGAACACAAGCACAGAACAGTTCCCAAAGCCCTGCACATGGGGTTCTCGCAAGAACTCGAGCAGGTTTTTAATAGGATGCCCAGACCTGACACCAGCCTGAGGCGAGGGACCCCAGCACTGCCTCTCGGGACTGTATGTGGAAGTTCTCACAGGTTTTCTGGAGATTTGGGCAGTGTGAAAGGACACAGGCACCAAGAGGAGCTTGCTGTCATGGCTTTCCTCACGATAGCCCACCTGCTTTCTCCAGGATGTTCTTTTGTCTTGCTTTTTCCTCTTTTGCTTGGGCCAAGCTCACTCTCCAGAGCCACTTTCTCTCTCACTCTCACTCTTCACTTTTACTTTTTAAAATAAACTTTTCCTGTTGTTTTTTTTTGGTATGGGGGCTCGAACTCGGGTCCTTGCGCGTGCGAGGCAGGCAGCGGAACCCCTGAGCTAAACCCCCGGCCCCTTTGCCCCTTTTTTTGCTCATTTTGGCCAATTCTTTGTTCAAGATGAGAAGAACCTGGTATCAAACTCCAGAAGGAAGCAAGCAACCCAGAACTAGGTAAAGTTGATTTGGTGAGACATTTTTAGAAGCAGCTACCTGATAACATTTTGGCATAGTTATCCAGGAGAATCAAGAACCAAGAGATTCTGATAACCCTTGCACAAGGCCTGGATTCAGTACCCAGGGTACACACACAATGGTGAGGCACTCACACACAGTGCAGGAGGGGAGGGGAAGCCTCCTAAGATTAACAGCTGATTTCTCATCAGAACAATGGAGAGGAGGAGGAGGAGAAGGGCCTGATGTGCTTGCTCACACCTGTAATCCCTGCACTTGGGAGGTGAGGCAGGTGGATCGCTGAGACTTCAAGGCCAGCCTGGGCTACATAGTGAGTTTCCCGCCAGCTTGAACTGCATAGCGAGAACTTGCCTCAAAAAAAAGAAAAAAGAAGAAGAAGAAGGTAGTAGGTGGCATATTTGAAGTACTGAAAGAAAACAAAACTATCACTTTTTAAAATAAGGGACAAAATAAGACAGTCCCAAATAAACAAAAACTGCTGAGAGATTGTTAGTAGAAGATAGGAGTGCACATTTGCGCCCAGGCTGACCAATTTAGTCACTTAATGAGACCTGTCTCAAAATAAAAAATAAGGCTTGGTGATGCTGCTCAGGGTAAAGGCCCTGGAGTTGAGTCAACAGTACCACAAAAGGAAAGAAAGAAAGTGGGTTGGGGATTTAGATCAGTGGTGCCACCACCTCTCTCAAAAGCGCAAGGTCCTAAATTCGATCCCTGGTACAAAAAAAAGAAAGAGAGAGAGGAAGGAAGGAAGGAAGGAAGGGAGGGAGGAAGGGAGGGAGGAAACTCTAGCATTGACATCCTATCTAGATTGGCTGCCCAGAAGGGCCTGGCCAGGAACTCCAGAAGTGTCAAATCCTTAGAAGGAAACAGAGCTCTGCTTTGAAGATCCTACTCCAGTCAGAAAACTACCTCAAGAGACAAAGCACCAAAAGCCAGATTGCTACCAGGCAGCCCCGACTACAGTGGAACAAAGCTGTGTAGAAAGTGTTTGCCAAGCCCCCCGAGTGACCTGGCACTCATTCGCAGTGTGAATAGCCCTGGAATCCAGGTCTTTGGGGTCAACTTTCTCCTCTGCAGAGCGGAGGCCATGACACCAACATGGCAAGACATGCTTTGACAATGAAAATGGAGTAACAAGTTTTGAGGATTCGCCATGGGTCAAGCAGGAGTCTGAGAACTGCCAGCCCATTGTCTGACCTGTGAATACACCTAACGTCAGGTCTGGAGCATCCTAAACACCTCCCAGGTGTAGCTATTATGGAAATGCCATGGCAGGGGAGGAAGTCCTGAGCTTCCAACAGCAGAGGAGCCGACTCGCTGTCCAGAGAGGATGAGATGCAGCTGGGAGAAGAGGGGCACTACAGATGCAGGGCAGGGCATCCTCCAGCTTCAGAACTGTCATAAAATGAAACCGCCAACTGGGTCAGCCTGAGGGACACACTGGGGTGCTGTGTATGTCTCTAGTGCAGTGCCTCTGGATCTGAGCAGATGCAGCCAGGGCTCCAGGGTGGATCTGCAGTGATGCCAGGGCCTGAGTGGTAAACTTGTGCCGCTCCCTTTGGCATCCCCAGGAAAGGAGGCCAGGCTGGCAGGAGCCAGAAGTGTCCTGGGAGGGCAGGTCCAAGGCAGCTCTACACCTGGGCTGGGCGGGCCTGGGGGGTTTCTGCAACAGGGAGAAAGCTGGGTTCTCCTCTTTTGCTCCTCAGTGCTTCCATTCCTGGCATGATACAGACGCTCCGCAGCCAGCCATCTCGAGAGTGTGACTGAGTCAGGGAGCTGGGATTGCAAAGCCTGCGCTCTCTAAACACATGGAGCCTGCATGCTTAGGATTGGAGGAGTGAGCAAAAGAATTTGCAAACATAGCCACGGGTCTGGATTTCGTGGGTGAGTGAAGGGAAACACTTTAAAGTAGGGCAGCTGGGCATGGTGGCTGAGACCTGTAATCCAAGCACTCTGGAGCCTGAGGCAGGAGGATTGCCAGGAGTTTGAGGCCAGCCTGGACTACATGGTGAGACCCTGCTTCAAAAAGCTACAAGAGGAGGGGGCTCTTGCAATGGGGAAATGGTCCAAGGGAACAAGCTGACGGGTGAGCAGAGGGGCAAGTGGAAATGAGATGAATAAAGACATGCCATGTATGGGAGCCCCAAAACCCCAATTAATGGAAACATTATAGGCCACAGCATGAGCTAAGACAAAAAAAATGAACAGGAATGAAAAATGGGACAGGGGAACTGGAGAAAGAGTAGGAGGAGGAGGAGGGGGCGGAGCAGAAGGAGATTAAAAACAAGAAGGGAGAAACGTCCTGTAAGGTGTACATGTAGCCACTCCCCAAGACCAAAGTAAACTAAAGGAAATGCAAATATGTACAAATACAATGAAGACATTTTTTTTAAAGTAGGGGGGAAAAGTATCCTTCACAATCAGGATTATCCCCCACCGCTGCTTTTCTGTGACATAGTTCATTAAAAGAGTTACGACAAAAATTTTTTTTAAAAAAACAGAGTTATGACTAGGCCAGGGATATTGCTCAGTGGTTCTGGCACCTGCCTTGCAAGTGCAAGGTCCTGAGTTCGATCCTGGGTACAGAAAAAAAAAAAAGAGTTGTGACCATTCCATCCCTCAGAGTGGTACTTTATTAAGAGTTCCTGGCAGATCTCGGCAGTGGATTTCAGAATCAAACAGGATCCCCCAATTCGAGCTGACCGCTGTCAGTGTTTGGCAGCAGCACCAGGGTTTCAGTCAGGAGATTTACTGGCTTGTAATTCCCTGGGACACAGGGAAAATGCAGACTGAATGCAGGCTGAATTCATCTACTTTGGGGAGTGCCCTCAAATAAAAACCTGTATTCGGTATGAACGTACAAATCGGCCCAGTGAGCAGGCTGGATGGGGCCTGTGCAGGGGAGGAGCCCGGATGGCAGCCTCCATTCCATCAGTGATGAATCTACCACCTCTGGGCCAGGAAAAGGATTTCAATGTAGAAACACCCACGGTGACAGTGCTGGGTCACACTGGCTGCAGGAGGCCTGGCTTCTTCCCTTGCCAACTTGCCTTTGGGAAGAGATGCATGAGGCGCCTGTCTCACTGTGGCAGAAGTGAGCTCAGCTTGACCCAAAACAACAGTGCCT